>NC_044978.1:110485972-110813824 GCF_008728515.1 Papio anubis
CTTGTTGCTTATACAATTTACCCCTTGTCTTTGTCTTTTCATATTTTACTTTGTCTAACAGCATTTTATTATGTCATTGAACAGACCTCTTTGCATTTATCCTACTTAAATTTTGTTAAGCTTTTTAGATGTGTAGATAATGGTATTAATCAAATTTTAAGTGTTCAGCTGTAATTTCTTGCATTTTTTTCTCTTTCTTCCTCTCCTCTTTTCTTAGAACCTCATTATATATATTTGATGTTCTTAATGGTGCCCCACATTTCTCTGAAGCTATGTTCATTTGTATCATTGTTTTCTCTCTGTTCTTCAGATAGTATAAATCTCTATTTACCGCTGATTTAACAAATTCTTTCTTCTGACAGTTCAAATCTATTGTTGAGCCTCCCTAGTAATTTATTTTTTTGTCCATTGTAGTTATGTGCCTTTTAACTCTAGAATTTCCATTTGGTCCTTAAAAAAAGAATACACTTTCTGTCTCTTTATTGGTATTATCTATTTGATAAGACTTTGTCAGCATAACTTCATTTACTTCTTTAAACATGGCTTTCTTTAGTTCTCTGAACATATTTTTAATTGCTTCTTTGAAGTCTTTGTTAAATATGGCATCTGGTTGCTCTAACAGGAAGCTTCTGTTGACTTACTCTTTTCTCATGTAAGAATTTCTTGTTTTTTTGTATGTCTCGTATATATTTGCTAATGAAACCTAGATACTTTAGCAAATATATTGCAACAAAATTGAGAACTAATCTCTCTCTATGCAGGGCTTATTACTGTGGTTTTCTTGTTCATTTTAGTGACTGTTTAGATTATTTTAGTAAAATCCGTTTCCTCTGACAAATTGTTTAGATTATTTAGTAAAATCTGTTTTCCCTCAGATATGTAGAGACTCCGATGTCCCACCTCAGAGGGCACAGCCTTGTGTATGCACATAGTCACCTTGGGGATAACAATGGTTTTAGCAGGACAACATTTGACTGTCTCTTTTTCTGATCACACCAGAAGAGAATTTCACTAATTGTTAGTTGATTGCTTTCAATTTCCACAATGTATTTTTTGACATTAATTGTTCCACAGACTGATCCAATTAAAATTCGGCCTCTTTGCAGTGATACTTCATGGACTCAGTGATGGAGAGTTGTTGTGACTCCAAGCAAAGTTCTACTTACTTGTTTCTTTTCCTGGATTTTTCTTGTAAAGTAATTGGTACATGATTTGGCTCTTATCACCAATGAAGCTACAATTCTCTTTTCAATTTCTGTTTACTACAAACACCATTGTTTTTGAAAGTATCCTTGGGCTTAATATTCCCACACTTTGTTGCCAATAAAGTAATTTCTTTTAGGGAGAGATTTAAGCTGTTTGTTAGGACCTGCCTCTCTGCCTGGGCAAAATATCTGAGCCACAGTTCTGGAGCTGGGATCAAGGACAGTGCCATCCTTCTTTCAGAGTGCCACCACTACTTTAGTAGCTGAGTACATAGAAGAGAGAGGTGGTTGCCTCGGGACCTAGTTTTATTAGCTTTTTCTTTCCCAACACTTAATCTCCACTTTATGACCAAGACAGTGAGGGTGAACAGGAATCCCATACTTTCAGCTCACTACACCTTAGTTAAAGCTTTGATACCACAAATAAGGTTGGAAAGAAGAAAATAACACTGTTGCTTTTTTTCAGGAATTATCCTCTTTGACAGGTAACTTGAAGTCAGGATATAAAATGCTGATGTCCCAACTCTCTGGAGAAGATACTGTAGTCCTTAACAGGAAGCTGGAACTAGAGGAAACTTTGTGTTCTTGACATTTCCTGGTTGGGATGGAGTTTCCATTACACTAAGCTGGAAGGGGAGAAGAGTGGAGAGGTTGTGGTTCAAATACCGCTGTTTTTACAGAGTCTTTATAATAGAGTATGTTGAATATTTCATTATTTACTACATATTCTTAGCTGCATTTCCAGATACTCTAAACATTATTGTTATCTTTGTTGCAATTGTTTGTAATTTTTACCAGTTTTCCTGAGGAGTGTGTCCAAGGGCTCCTCACATTGCCATACTGAAAATGGAAACCTTGACTCTTTATATTCAGGAATTCAAGGCATTTCCAACATCAATATTGCAAATTATTAAAGATGCCCATTGACATTTGCAAGGCTCAAAAAATAAATTCCTAATTTTAAGTCTTACTGATGATCACAGACCGGTATCATATCCAAAGTTATAAAGAAACCAAAAGGAAGACTCTTTAGCTCTGGGACTGCCGTATTCCATCAAGCAGTAATAGTAACAACTCTCATGATACTTTTCAAAGCCTAGCACATTGTTTCACATTAATCCTGACTGTAATTTTTGTGGTGGTTACTATAATTTATATTTTACAGATCAAGGGACATGGAAGAGATTGTGCTTTTCTAGTGTCTGTTCTTCCCAAGGGCCCTTTTCTATTCTCCTCTGCATTGTAGGGGCTGGCTTACAGGCTGCTTGTAACACACTCCACTGTCAGCTGAATTCTGGATGGGATCAGACAATGTGGCATTATTGGGAGTTGGGAGGACTGAAGAAAGAGACAAGTCAGGTTATTTCTGCCTCTCCTTCTTTGCATCTCCTTTCTCTCCTTCCATTTCTATTACTAGCTATATCTGTTGTATGGTTTCATTTGACATTAAGTGGGACTACCTAATCGTCACATTTTCTGAGTGATCTAGACCCTGCCCTGCAGCAGCACTGCTCCCTCCCTCTGACCTTCTGTCTCTGGGTATCTAGTGACTTTCTGGTGGGACTTATTTCTGGGGAAACTTACATTCTCTGTTTCCCTTTATATCTCTCTGAGCATCTATGTAGCCCAGTTTCCAAATCAAAAATACATTTCTTTTTTTTCTTTCTTCTTTTTTTTTTTTTCAGGTGGAGTCTTGCTTTGTCACCCAAGCTGGAGTGCAATGGCGACATCTAGGTTCACTGCAACCTCCGACATCTAGGTTCACTGCAACCTACGCCTCCGGGATTCAGGCTATTCTCCTGCTTCAGCCTCCTGAGTAGTTGGGACTACAACGTGGGGTAATTTCCCCACCTTGGCCAGGCTGGTCCCTCCACTTGAGGCAACTCCTGACCTCAAGTGATCCGCCTGCCTTGGCCTCTCAAAATGCTGGAATTACAGGTGCAGGAGTAAGCCACCGTGACCAGAAGAAAAATAAATAAATAAATAAACAAATAAATAAATAAGTAAATAAAAACACCTTTCTTAAAATGCACAAGTACCTTCTGTTGTGGGTTAAGTTCCTGTGGATTCATTTACTCAGATGTTAAGTGGCAAAAATAAAACTTGAACCCAGAAGAGCCAAATGGACTACCAAGACTGTTTCCACTTCTATGACAGAGTAGCCTTCCAGATCACTCAGTCCATTGCTGATTCTGTTTGGGAAAGGGGTTATTCTGTTTAATGTGGGGAAAGAAAGAAGCATAATATTGTGAAATATTCATACAAATGTAATGAATATTACTTACTGTTCTGTGATTATTCTAAAACTGTGTCCACATTTTGTCATGGGTTTTGTTTATTGTTACCAACAATAAATGGCAAATGTGAGTATATGTTCATTGAGATAATATTTCATTTAAAAAATGTTAAATCAAAAGTATTTGACCACCTTGTCCCTACATGACTTCCAATTTGTTTCCAATCATTTGCCAAATAATTTTTAATTACGTATTATCACATTTTATACATAAGGTATAGAACATAATACACAAGAAAGAACTATTCAAAAATCACTGAACACTAATGTGCTCTTTTAATCATGAAGTAGATTCAAATAAATTTGGGGTATTTATTTTAAAAGTTTAAAGACTCTATTAGGCTGTATTTGATCACATATACACATTTTACTTTCTGCCACATTAACATAGGAGGAATCAATTTCTGAAATAATTGTTAGTAATAGATTTTATTATTTGTCTTTTCTCATTAATAAAGATTTGATAGCTGACAAGAAGCAGTAAAAGATTAGAGAAATATATATAAATTATACAAATGCATATGCTTCTCCTGGTTTCTGAATACTATTTTGTTAATAAAGAAAAAAATGTAATTCACATGACTATTTTAAGCTAATTTTATCTTTTTTTCTTAAAAGGGGTATTAGTTTGATTCTAATACTATAATTACAAAGAAAACCAATACTCTGCCTTGTCCATAATTTATCTCTTTCCTTTATCTAGAAGTATATAATTTATGCCATTTAAAGTTCATTATTTGTTTCTTATTATTATACCTTCAACAAGCATATATTAAGGGCCTGCACATGCGCATATCTAGTTAACAGAGTTGCATTTAATTTTAAAAGGCAGTTAATGTCATTTCCCAACTAACAAAACCAAATTAAAATCTCTATTGACAGAATAGACCAAAATTGAGAAATAGCTGATATAACACAACTCTCTACACAAAAATGTATGCGCGCACACACACACACACTTGTTCATAGACATAGTATTCATGATGACAAAATTCTAGAAATTTTAACCAAATATGTATGCTAAGTATCCTGAAAAAGCAGATTAAATAAGCAATGATTTCTTATTATGGATTCCCCAATTTAAATAGCTACGAAAAGCCATCTGGGCATATGCACAGATGCACAGCTTGGCTGCAAGCACAGCAGTTTACAGAAAGTCATATGCTAAATTTGGACATTCAGGTCTTCCCTTTGCACTACATTTTCAAAGGCAGATTATGAAGAAAAGAGTTGAGAATGTAATGCACATGTATAGTTAACAAGGTTTTTGCACTTAACTTATTTGAAATCGATTGCAATTTAAAGATGCAGTTATGTGCTCTCTAACCCCGTACTGAATGTATCATGGGAAAGCAATTTCAGAGTAATTGCCTCATAAGACGTAGTTAAGTTAGTTCCTAAAATATGTAAATCAAACTTGTTCCTTGACTAATTGTGATTCAATCTATGATTAAATTTAATTCCTCTTGTTTTACAAATCTAGTATTTTCTCAATGGAAATGCAGCTATGAATATAAATAAATTAAGACAACATATTTTGTTACTTAGTGGTTCCCAACCAAGAGTTATTTTTTCCTTCAAAACAACATTTAGAAACATCTGGGTATACTTTCAGTTGTCACGACAGAAAGAGGGGCCCGCCTCTAGTACATAGATACCAAGTAAGTTTCTGAACATTCTGCAATGCACAGGACAATTCCCCTTGTAACCCAGGCTAAAACATCAGTAATTCTGAGATTGAAAACCCTGTTATGGAGTAACATTTGATGATTATATTTTATTGTCATGTCACTACATCATAAATATACGCAGGGCCAGTTTGGTGAGTTATGTGTAAAAACAAGAATTCACTGAATTGGACTAAAAGCAGCTTGGAGAAGGAAGAAGAGTCAGTAAGCGTGGACTCTGATTGGAGAAATTTTTCAGTCTGAACATGTGAGACAAGAACAGACGGGTTAATAATAAGCAGCATCCAAGTGACATGTGAGATAATATAATATTTCACATGTATTTAAATGGAGACCCAGAGGAAAGAAATGGGTCAAAAATAATTTAAAGACATAAAGATAAAATATTTTCCAGATTTTGTGACAAACCTCAGCTTAGAAGTCTAAGAAGTTCAGTGAATCTCAAGAATGTTAAAAGCAAAGACAAGGACATCTAGAAACACACAGTCAATCCTCTGAAGGAAGATAAAAAGTAAATCTTAAAGAAAGCCAGGAAAAAAGAGAAGACAAACCGCATACAGAAAAACAATGGTATAAATCATCTCGACCTTCTCTTTAGATCCTACAAAGGCCAGAATAAAAAAGAAAATGACATGCTTCGAAAGATGAAAACACTGTTGTTCACCCGAATTCTATATTCATCCAAAATATTCTTTAAAAATACAGGCAACATTAAGACATTTTCAGATAAATGAATACTGAGAGAATTTGCTATTAGAAAACTGTGCTACCCTCCTCAGCAAATGTACAAGAACAGAAATTATAACAAACTGTCTTTCAGACCACAGTGCAATCAAACTAGAGCTCAGGACTAAGAAACTCAATCAAAACTGCTCAACTACATGGAAACTGAACAACCTGCTCCTGAATGACCACTGGGTACACAACGAAATGAAGGCAGAAATAAAGATGTTCTTTGAAACCAGTGAGAACAAAGATACAACATACCAGAATCTCTGGGACACATTTAAAGCAGTGTGTAGAGAGAAATTTATAGCACTAAATGCCCACAAGAGAAAGCTAGAAAGATTTAAACTGACACTCTAACATCACAATTAAAAGAACTAAAGAAGCAAGAGCAAACACATTCAAAAGCTAGCAGAAGGCAAGAAATGAAGGAAGATCAGAGACACAAAAAAACCCTCCAAAAAATCAATGAATCCAGGAGCTAATTTTTTGAAAAGATCAACAAAATTGATAGATCGCTAGCAAGACTAATAAAGAAGAAAAGAGAGAAGAATCAAATCGACGCAATTAAAAATGATAAAGGGGATATCACCACCGACCCCACAGAAATAGAAACTACCATCAGAAAATACTATAAACACCTCTACGCAAATGAATTAGAAAATCTAGAAGAAACGGATAATTTCCTGGACACTTACACTCTCCCAAGACTAAACCACGAAGAAGCTGAATCCCTGAATAGACCAATAGCAGGCTCTGAAATTGAGGCAATAATTAATAGCCTACCAACCAAAAAAAGTCCAGGACCAGATGGATTCACAGCTGAATTCTACCAGAGGTACAAGGAGAAGCTGGTACCATTCCTTCTGAAACTATTCCAATCAATAGAAAAAGAAGGAATACTCCCTAACTCATTTTATGAGGCCAACATCATCCTGATAACAAAGCCTGGCAGAGGCACAAGAAAAAAAGAGAATTTTAGACCAATATCCCTGATGAACATCAATACAAAAATCCTCAATAAAATACTGACAAACCGAATCCAGCAGCACATCAAAAAGCTTATCCACCATGATCAAGTTGGCTTCATCCCTGGGATGCAAGGCTGGTTCAACATATGCAAATCAATAAATGTAATTCAGCATATAAACAGAACCAAATACAAAAACCACATGATTATCTCAATAGATGCAGAATAGGCCTTTGACAAAATTCAACAGCCCTTCATGCTAAAAACTCTCAATAAACTAGATATTGATGGAATGTATCTCAAAATAATAAGAGCTACTTATGGCAAACCCACAGCCAATATCATACTGAATAGGGAAAAACTGGAAGCATTCCCTTTGAAAACTGGCACAAGACAGGGATGCCCTCTCTCACCACTCCTATTCAACATACTATTGGAAGTTCTGGCTAGGGCAATCAGGCAAGAGAAAGAAATAAAGGGTATTCAGTTACGAAAAGAAGAAGTCAAACTGTCCCTGTTTGCAGATGACATGATTGTATATTTAGAAAACCCCATCGTCTCAGCCCAAAATCTCCTTAAGCTGATAAGCAACTTCAGCAAAGTCTCAGGATACAAAATTAATGTGCAAAAATCACAAGCATTCTTATACACCAGTAACAGACAAACAGAGAGCCAAATCATGAATGAACTTCCATTCACAATTGCTTCAAAGAGAATAAAATACCTAGGAATCCAACTTACAAGGGATGTAAAGGACCTCTTCAAGGAGAACTACAAACTACTGCTCAGTGAAATAAAAGAGGACATAAACAAATGGAAGAACATACCATGCTCATGGATAGGAAGAATCAATATTGTGAAAATGGCCATACTGCCCAAGGTAATTTATAGATTCAATGCCATCCCCATCAAGCTACCAATGAGTTTCTTCACAGAATTGGAAAAAACTGCTTTAAAGTTCATATGGAACCAAAAAAGAGCCCGCATCTCCAAGACAATCCTAAGTCAAAAGAACAAAGCTGGATGCATCACGCTACCTGACTTCAAACTATACTACAAGGCTACAGTAACCAAAACAGCATGGTACTAGTACCAAAACAGAAATATAGACCAATGGAACAGAACAGAGTTCTCAGAAATAATACCATACATCTACAGCCATCTGATCTTTGACAAACCTGAGAGAAACAAAAAATGGGGAAAGGATTCCCTATGTAATAAATGGTGCTGGGAAAATTGGCTAGCCATAAGTAGAAAGCTGAAACTGGATCCTTTCCTTACTCCTTATACAAAAATTAATTCAAGATGGATTAGAGACTTAAATGTTAGACCTAATACCATAAAAACCCTAGAAGAAAACCTAGTTAATACCATTCAGGACATAGGCATGGGCAAGGACTTCATGTCTAAAACACCAAAAACAATGGCGACAAAAGCCAAAATTGACAAATGGGATCTCATTAAACTAAAGAGCTTCTTCACAGCAAAAGAAACTACCATCAGAGTGAACAGGCAACCTACAGAATGGGAGAAAATATTTGCAATCTACTCATCTGACAAAGGGCTAATATCCAGAACCTACAAAGAACTCAAACAAATTTACAAGAAAAGAACAAACAATCTCATCAAAAAGTGGGCAAAGGATATGAACAGACATTTCTCAAAAGAAGACATGCATACAGCCAACAGACACATGAAAAAAATGCTCGCCATCACTGGCCATCAGAGAAATGCAAATCAAAACCACAATGAGATACCATCTCACACCAGTTAGAATGGCAATCATTAAAAAGTCATGAAACAACAGGTGCTGGAGAGGATGTGGAGAAATAGGAACACTTTTACACTGTTGGTGGGATTGTAAACTAGTTCAACCATTATGGAAAACAGTATGGCGATTCCTCAAGGATCTAGAACTAGATGTACTATATGACCCAGCCATCCCATTACTGGGTATATACCCAAAGGATTATAAATCATGCTGCTATAAAGACACATGCACACGTATGTTTATTGTGGCACATTCACAACAGCAAAGACTTGGAATCAACCCAAATGTCCATCAGTGACAGACTGGATTAAGAAAATGTGGCACATATACACCATGGAATACTATGCAGCCATAAAAACGATGAGTTTGTGTCCTTTGTAAGGACATGGATGCAGCTGGAAACCATCATTCTCAGCAAACAATCCAAGAACAGAAAACCAAACACTGCATGTTCTCACTCATTGGTGGGAACTGAACAATGAGATCACTTGGACTCGGGAAGGGGAACATCACACACCGGGGCCTATTATGGGGAGCGGGGAGGGGCGAGGGATTGCGTTGGGAGTTATACCTGATGTAAATGATGAGTTGATGGGTGCTGACGAGTTGATGGGTGCAGCACACCAACATGGCACAAGTATATATATGTAACAAACCTGCACGTTATGCACATGAACTTAAAGTATAATAATAATAATAATAATAATAATAATAATAATAATAAAAGAAAACTGTGCTACCAGAAATGAATAAGAAACTTAATCAGGTTGAGGTAAATTATACCAGACTAACAGGAGGAAAACTACATCTGAAGAAAAATAAATAAATAACTAAAGTGGACCCCAGATGGAAAATAAATGATAGCTATAAAGGACTAAATTTTTTGCCTCCTAGATAATGTAAAAACAAATAACTACTTAAAAGAAACAAAAAACCTACCACTGTAAATAGGGGTTTATATTGTTTGCAGAATTAGAATACATGAGAGTAATAGCCAATGCACAGGGGATGATAACTGTAATTATACATTTGAAAAGTTCATATATTTTTAAATTATGAATATGAAATGATTTGGTAATTTTAAAAAGCAAAGAGATAAATTAAAGATGTATTTTCTTTGTAACTCCTATAGCAACCACTAAAATACGATAAAAATCTGTTTAGCTAAAAAATCAATATAGGAATTAAAACCTATGTAAAAATGTAGGCCAATGTAAAATAAAGTGAGAAAAAATAAACAGGAACTAAAAAGTAATGAAACACACACACACACACACAATAGCAAATATTTAGACGTACATACATCAATAACTGCATTAAAGGTAATAGACTATACACTTCACTTATAAGACATAGATTATCAGCCATAATAAAAAAAAAGTAAGATCCAGCTATCAGTTGTCTGAAAGAGATGCACGTTAAATATAAAGACACACATAAATTGAAATTAAAAGTATAAGGACAGATATACTATGCCAATAATAACTATAAAATAGATAATGTGTCATTATTAATATCAGAAAAATTAGACTTCAAGATAAGGAGTAGTAGCAGAGATAACGATAACATTTTATACTTGTAAAAGGTTGAATTCACAGGAAGGCATAAAAATTCCAAATGTATCTGTGCCTAATAATATTTCAAAATACGTAAAGAAAACTTGACAGAAATAAAAGAAGAAATTGATGAAAACAATTTTCAGAATTTTATAAATTATTTTGTTTATATTTTGTAATAAGTACATTGTGTCAAACACGAGACAGAAATGAGAAAATCTGTCCCAGAAAGTGGTAATCAGAAGCCAGTTTGGATTTACCAATATGACATGGGTAAATTGAAAATGCTTATGAATCAACAAAAAGATAATTCTTCACTGTCTGTATCAAAGTGGTCACAAAAGCTTAAAGTAGAACGATCTGTGGCTTGCTCAGTTTTCAATCCCAATCTCAGTTATTTATTTTCAACACTAATTGACATAACACAGCAATTTATTTTTGGTCTATTATTTTCACAAGACAAGCAGCCTAGTGTCTTCCAAAATTTTCAGACCATGGATCAGAATGAGAAATGCACTTCACGTTGACGTCCAACACACACATGCACACACACTCATACACAAACCTAGAATAAAAAATGTTTCCTAAAACAATACTCCCCCTTATAATGTATAATGGCAACCCTCTCTATTCCACTCTATACTGTTTCAGTTCTAATCTATTCTACTTAATTCTATTTTATTTATTAATGCAGGACTTAACTCATTAAATTTACTTTAGGACCTATTAACAAACCATGATCCACAATTTTAAAATTTATATTTGGACTACAATCAATATGGTTGGTTAGACTAAACCACTAAAACGAAATATATTAAAAAGTGAAGTATCTGAAATCATTAAGCTATTTAGTCATATTATGAATATGATTATTTAACTAGGTTTTACTTAATTAGAAAAACATTGATAATCTGGTTCTTAATACTGGTTCATCCATGAGGTAGGCATGATTTTCAGTGCACCATTCAATATATGTTACACTTTTTTCTGTTCAGCTTTACGAGTTATATGTAGAAAGAGTGGTTTATTGAATGAATCTTGAGAAGTTAAAGTTTATAATAAAGATGTATGAAAGGAAGGAGGATTAGAAATAGTGAAGAAAAGAATTGGAATAGAATAAGGTCAACAGCAGAAAATAATACGGAGAATACAAGGCAAAAAATAGAAAATAAGACGTACATAAAAGTTTGATAAATCAATAAAGAAATTAAAAATGTAAGAAATTTGATGTTACTTGTGTGGCATGAGTAGGATGTCAATATCAACGGCCTTTCAACAGCAGAACTTACCAAGAGTGATATCATAATTGTACAGAACACTTCTTGCTTGTCAGGTACTGTTCTAGGTGTTGAACATGTGCTAACTTGTTTATAGGCTCATAACAGTTCTAGAAGTTAGGTGCAGTTATTGCTCCCATTTTATTGAGAAGGAAACCAAGATTTTCAGGATCACAGATCTTGTAAGTGTAAAGCCACAATGTAAGCAATAATTATGTATCACTAAAGCCCACATTTACACGCTATAGTAACTACATTGTGAGCTAGACACTATAATATTCAATGTTGTCTTTTTTTTTTTTTTTTTTTTTTTTTTTAGACAGTCTCACTCTGTCACCCAGACTAGAGTGCACTGGCGTGACCTCGGCTCACTGAAACTTCCACCTCCCGGGTTCAAGCAATTCTCCTGTCTCAGCCTCCCGAGTAGCTGGGACTACAGGCACATGCCACCATGCCTAGCCAATTTCTGTATTTCTAGTAGAGACAGAGTTTCAACATATTGGTAAGACTGGTCTCAAACTCCTGACCTCAGGTGATCCACCTGCCTCAGCTTCTTAAAGTGCTGGGACTACAGGCATGAGCCACCGCGCCCAGCTTCATGAGCCTTTTAAGAGTCATACAAGCCAGTAACTGACAGAGTAGTGCTTCAAACTCACAAGACTCTGAGTTCTACTAAGAATTATGTTATACAGAAACTTACTATGAAATTGACTATGCTCTCCACACTCTGCTGCATGCTTTACCTACTTTGCAATATGACATTTAATTCTTGGAGTAGCCTTATCTAAAGCTATAATTATGATCTCTGCGTTTAGTATGAAAGAAAACATTCACACAGAGATGATTTGATAGGTTATATAAGATCAAAAATATAGTAAATAGGAGAACCTGGATTCAAACCCAGGCCATCTTCTTCTAGTGCATTCAATCTTATCCACTGACAATGATACAGCCACGGGATAATGTATTTGGAGTACAGATTTGAAACTCATAGAGACTGCATGTTTTATGAAAAATTTTAAGAGTCATACAAGCATGAGAGAAAAATAAGGATAAGGCTAAAGGAAATAGAGATTATATTTGTTGAAGAATCTTTGCAGCTCTCCCATTTAACAGTGCAATAAAGAACAGTTATATTTAAAAAATTAGTATATCATCAGTACCAGTAAAGTTGTACACAGGCCTGCTGGACTGAGAAAGGACTGTAAGTACAATGCAGAACTATGCTTACTGAATATAGTAGGTCTTTACACATATGAAAAGAGAAGAGTCAAGACTGCTTATTGAGGACAGCAAAAAGCTTTTTTTGTATTTTTCACTTCATACCAAATACCAAGATAAATTTCTGATATACTGAATAGTTAACAAATAAATAAAATCATATATAAATAAAATATGGGTGAATCTATATCTTGTCTAAGGTATTTTTGGGATATAAAAGATAGAAAAATTCATGAAAAATGTTTAAGTTTAAAAAGAGCACTTTAATATAATAAATGCAAGCAAATAGGAAACGGGAGAAGTAAATCTACAAAATATTTATTAAAATAAATATAAAATGCACTAAAATTCCATTAGGAAGATAGACTGTGAAAGGTATTTTGTGAACAGCAATAATTAATCTTGATCACAGGGCATAGGTGATGATGATCTGACCCGAGGATCCGACGATCTGATTGACCTGACGATCGACGAAATGATTGATCTGATCTGATGATTGACGCGGACGGATCCGGAAGGATCTGACTGTCGATGCGCGTGTTTCTGCCGCCGTCGCCGCCAGTTTGCCGTCGCACGGCCGTTCCTGCCGCAAGCTGCCTGGCCGCCGTCGTTTGCCGCTTTGCCGCCGTTTGCCGCCTGCCATCTTAGCCCAGCTGAAGTGCTGTCGCAGAATCTCAGCTCACTCCAACCTCCTCCTCCTGGATTCAAGCAATTCTTCTGCCTCAACCACCCAAGTAGCTAGGACTAGGCACAAACACGCCCAGCTAATTTTTGTATTTTTAGTAGAGACGGGGTTTCATCATGTTGGCTAGGATGGTCTCATTTTGACCCAGGATCCGCCTCCACCTTGACTCCTTCCAGTGCTAGGATTACAGGCATGAGCCACCACGCCTTGGCAGTTTTTCTTGTTCTTTTCTTTCTTGCTTGCTTTATTGCTTTTTTCTTTCTTTCTTTCCTTTTTTGAGATGGAGTTTTACTCTGTCACCCAGTCTGGAGTGCAATGGCACGACCTTGGCTTACTGCAACTTCCGACTCCTGGGTTCAAGCATTTCTTCTACCTCAGCTTCCCGAGTAACTGGGATTACAGGCGTGTGCTACCACTCCTGGCTAATATTTGTAGTTTTAATACAGACAGTGTTTCACCATGTTGGCCAGGCTGGTCTGGAGCTCCCATCCTCAGGTGATCCACCAGCCTCAGCCTCCCAAAGTCATGGGATTACAGGAATGAGCCATGGCGCCCAAGCTCTGCAGGGTTTTCTTACTTGGTATTCCTGTGGACTTGACACATATGTATTTCTTATAAGCACCTCTATTCCTGCTTTCTTCCTTCTGTAATCTTGTTTACCTCCTCTTCTTTTATTTGCTGATCTTTTTATTTTGAAGATGATTTTATTGACGAAATCATTCAAAATTAGCATAATTAGTAGATATGAAATAATAAACAGCATGAGAAGAGTCAAATTTTCAAATTTTCAGAGGTAATTCTGAAGAAGCTAGGATTGCCCATAGTTAAATTTCAATATCAGATAAAAAATTAGTATTTGTGACATACCTATACTAAAGTGTTTTGAGTAAATATGACAGTAAAAAAAGAAGGGCATGTAGCAAATAAAACAATCTTGACTTTGGAAAATTCAATTGAAAGCTGACGAATTTATTAATTTTTCTAAAATGACAATCTGAATTTGGGAAAAGATGAAGTTGAAAACATATGTTAAAATAAATCAGGCTACTATAAAGAGAAGAATGTGATGTAAAGAACTGGACTTAGAACTCTTAACTCAGAAGCTGCAGAAAAGCCATACAAGGCAGGCAGTTTTGTTTAGTACAAGTAAAATGGTTGTCTCTAAGGCATATCAGATATAACTTGGAAGATTTATTGCAAGGATGAGTCACAAAGGGAAAAAAAGATTGGATTTACAATTATATATAATCCAAAGACATAGAAGTCTAGAAAACTATTCGTTTATGAATGGAAATAGAAGGTTGATGCAGTATATCAAGTCAAAAGTATGTCAAATGCATTTGTTGAAATGGATGTAAGTATCCTAAAATTCCATTAGCAGGACAACGCCAACCATGTGGAAGAGTGGCTTTATCAAATTTTTTAAAGACAATGCTTATATCAAAGCTTTTTAAGGCAATAAGAACAGTTTTTCTAGAAAATCTATGTGTGAACTCAACATATAAAATAGAAAGCATTAGAATTGCAGTAATAGAAGCAGCAGAGGGTTTCAAAGTCCCAAGAAACACAACATTAGATATTTAGCAGCCTTCATGAAACACTAAAAAAAGGATGATCTTCTTTGCTACATTAAAATGAGAAAACGAACAGACAAAAATATTCAAAACTGAAAACAATTCTACTAATAAGTACTAAAGTGTCAATTCCTAACTAATTCTTATTTTCAGATATACATTTTTAAATAAATTATTCTACCTGTTGATCACTTGCTTTACTGGTTCCTTACACAAAAGCTTAGTATACATATCAATTATTCAGCAATTGTAAAGTTTATGATGTCTCCCCTGCTTCCTCCAAAGAGGCTCTAAAGAACCAGAAGAGATTTTCCTTTTTTAAATGTGTATTTCTTTTTTGAATTTTAGTTTAAGTTCTCGGATGCATGTATAGAATGTGCAAGTTTGTTACATAGGCCTATATAAGCCACGGTGGTTTGCTGCACCTATCAACCCTATCAACCTGTCATCTAGGTTTTAAGCCTCACATGCTTTAGGTATTCTTCCTAATGCTCTCTGTCCCCTTGTTCTCAACCCTCTGGCAGGCCCTGGTGTGTGTTGTTTCCCTCCCTGTGTCTATGTGTTCTCATTTTTCAACTCCCACTATGAGTGAGAATATGCGGTGCTTGGTTTTCTGTTCCTGTGTTTCTTTCCTGAGAATGATGGCTTCTGGTTTCATCCATGTCTCTGCAAAGGACATGATCTCATTCTTGCTTATGGCTGCACAGTATTTCACGGTGTATATGTGCCACATTTTCCTTATCCAGTTTATCATGAATGGAAATTTGGGTTGGTTCCAAGTCTTTGCTATTGTAAATAGTGCTGCAATAAACATATGTGTGCATGTGTCTTTATAGAAGAGATTTTATCAAAAACATATTTTGGGCAAAGGCACTTAAGTTCATTAATAAGGACAGGAACTACAGGCAAGAAGGAATAAAATTTGTGATGTATGGAGTCAAAGGCACTGGTTTTCCTGATTGTTATGTTATCAAAACTAAAAATTATTTTGTAAAAACTAAAAATTTTGAAATAATACATTGAAATTATTTAAATCCTATGCCAAGGTAACATTATTACTGGAGAGATAAGAATAATAAGGAAATGAACAAAAGCCAAATTCTTATTTCAGTGTAGCAAAGTATGGGTATAATTTAAAAGATGAAGACATCTTTCACAGAAAGAAAATATAAAGCTCTAGGATTTAAAGAACATATATAGGTATTTCCAATGGCAAAATCATTTAATGATGTTCAAAGGCAGAAAGTCGAATTTGAAGAAACAGCAGGCAATAGAAATACTTCAGCTTCACATACATTGTATAAGCCTTTCCAGATATTCTGGTCCCAGGTTTTAATTTATTACACTCTCTTCCTAGGTATTTATACCTGCTCCCAGGACTTTTTCCCTATGCTGTTAGTGTCCACAAATAAAACAAGCATTTTGACATTTCACAGAAGTAATGCGGAGCGAGGTTGGTAGATGTCCGTTATAACAATAGACTATAGGAGACCAAAAGCAAGATAGATTGCCTTTGCATTGCACCTCAGAGCCAGCTGCCGTATTTTGAAACATTTAAATATTACAAACCTTACATTTGCTGCCTCCTTTAGGGGTATGTATGTTATAAACTGGAAACACCATGTCAGTGTTACTGTCTTTGAAACCCAGGTTCTTGATGGGGCTATACCACTCTCCTTGGATGAGCACAGCTTTGACAAAGGGAAGTTTGGATGCCTATCTTGCATTCAAAGTTCTTAGTTTTCATGTAGCAGTTGACTTGAATGTTGACTTAAGAGGTAGAAGATTTGCTGGGAAGTCTACAGGGCCAGGGCAGGAAAAACACTCTTCTGTCCCCAGCCGCAGAAACTGAGGAGAACTACAAGCCTGTGGTATTTTTCCTTTTGGAGAATGTGGCTGAAACTTGGGACTTGGTAGCTGCCTATACTCAAAGGCAGTAGACTCGGTTTGAGAGGACCAATGAGTTCCATCTAATCCAACAGATTAGGTCTTTTTTTTTTTTTTGGTCATATTAACCTATGAGTGAATTCTGATGAAAACTAATTGAATAAAATAAATACTATTAAATAAAGTTAAAAAGCAAGGCTTTCTCAAGACATAAGAGTTACAACACAGATACATTTTGCCAACTCACTACTAACAATTCTGTTCATTTGACTGAATTTACTAACATCTGATGACAATTACATTATCTCATACACACTCCTCAACAAATATGCATTCCTAATTTTGATAGTAGAGGAAATCATAGCAGGCAATATTGTTGAAAGGAGGACTGTGGTCAGATTTTTGAAAATCTCTGCACTGAAAACACATTTTTCATTTAGAGTGAATGTTTATTTAGTGTGGCCTTGATATAATTGAATAAAACTTATTCCGTGATTTTCTCCCTGTCTTAAGGAATGTCTATCTCAAGTTGTTTATTATGCCTTTAGAGCAAATAAATGCGGAAATTTTGACTGGCAGTTGTATGTGAAATTTTATTTATCCAGGTAATATGCCAATTCAGTCCCTGTAAGTCAAACATGCATTGCCATCTGTCTTTAAATTCAGATTCGAATAATAGTTACTGATTGCCATTTACAGACCAAATCTAATGCAGAGCTCTTTACAAACATTTTATCATTAAAATATCCTGAAAAATTTATGAGACAAATATTATTATACCCAGTTTGTAGATGAGAAAACTGAAATTGAAAGCAGTTAATGAACTTCCCAGGAACAACCGGTTATACAGATGACAGATCCAAGGTCTGAATTATGATGGTTTTGTGTTTGAAATTCTCATGCCTTTGATGCAATTGATGCTGCCATTTTCTTGCTGTTTTTTGTTTGTACTCTGCCTTTCTCAGGCCCTATTAGAAAATCAACCTGTATTCTCGGATCTCTGACATTCAACTATCTTTCCCTGCTCCCAAATCTTCAAATTAAACAGATTGGAGCTTTTACAATAATGTTTCAAAATAAAAGCCAAAATAAACCCAATTTAGTTTCATGGCAGATGTTATAGTTCTAGGCTGAACTAGAGATCAAATCTCCCTCTCCTTTGTATGTTTTTATTGTTGTTGATTTTGGAGAAGAGCACCAAATTAATGAATTGCCTTTCAAATCCCCTCTCGAAAATGTGCTTACAGCCATGGACAGTCGGCCCAGGTGTGGTAGCAGAGTTAATTAGCAATATGCACATTAGACACATCTCAGAAGACTGCATATCCAACGCAAATGTTCCAGTGCTTAATGTTCATTCAGACGTGTACAGAGATTGCAGCATTACAGAGGACAAAGCTAGAGTGCTGTGAGCTTATGAGCTTGGACAGAGCTTTCTTGTGGACTCAGGAAAAAACTGAAAGGGGCAAAGTGGTGAAATCTTTCACTGATTCCTTTGGAATTGATTCTTATTGCATTAGCTGGTAGGATGCACATGGTGCATAATAATAATTACATTGCTATAACAGGACATTTATTTGGGATTGCTTCAGTGCACAATATCCAGTGTATGCTTATGTCTGTGCTGTTCCATTTTAAAGTACTCCCTGTCAAACAAAATGCCAGTGTCACATGACAAACATGACTAATACTCCTGTTTACCATTCAATAATTGTACTTTAGCTTTCAAATTTTATATTGTTTTTGTATTGGACCATTTTTTGCACAGATGTGTAACATATTGAAACAATGACACAAGAGTCTCTGTCAGACAAATGAAAATCAAAATAGCATTATTCTTACTAAGTAAACCAGTCAGAAAATATACTTTAGATTTATGATAAAATGGACTTGTTGACGCCAGAATTACATTAGAATTAGGTAGTTACAAGCAGCACTGGACAATCTCAGAATGCCTCTGTCAGGAAGAGGTCTCTTAGCGCATGGTAGAGAAAATGCAGAATGAATTTATTTTGCACATAAAATTTTACAAAAAAGAATCAAAGTAAGATTTAGCCACACCTATTTAGTTATTTCCTGAAACTCATCAATCAAATAAATTAACCATTGAAAATGTCAAATTCTCTATTTCAGAATAGAATAAAATATTGCTTTGTTAAGACAACTAGAATTTGTTTAATGTGTTAAAAATTTTTAATAAAAAAAGAATAATCTCTTGGGGCACATATCAACTCCTCCTTGAGAACATGTATTATAAGGAAAAAAACGTAACTACAAAAACTATAATCCTTCATCCTAGATTAACTGAGTTTAATTACCCATTGTTTGAAAAATTAGCTACTGGGTACAATGTTCAGTAATTGGGTGATGGGTACATTAGAAGCCCAATCCCTACCATTAAGGAATATAGCTATATAACAAACATGTAAATGTACCCCTGAAGCTAAAATTTTGAAAAAGTAAAAATTTAATCTAAAAAAATTGTAACGTTAAAATGTGAGTATATATGTAACTAATTATTTTATATATACTATATATATATATACACAAATGCCAGTGTCACATGACAAACATGACTAATACTCCTGTTTACCATACAATGATTATACTTTAGCTTTAAAATTTTGATGTGTGTTTTGATATACACACACATATATTTATATATATATACACACATCATATATATTATATATATTATATATTATATATACATAATTTAACTTTTAAGTTCAGTGGTACAAGTTCAGACCTGTTACATAGGTAAACTAGTGTCATGGGGGTTTGTAGTTTGAATAGAATCTTTAAGGTTTACTTATTTGAATATTTGGCAATTACACAAAATAATTTTGGTAAAATATTTAACTCCTCTGAGAGTTCCCCCCACAGGCTCCGTTAAATAATGGGTATAAAACTGCCTATTTATTTACTTATGTATTTATTTATTTTTGTTTTTTGAGACAGAGCTTCACTCCGGCTCCAAGGCTAGAGTGCAGTGGCGCCATCTTGGCTCACTCCAACCTCTGCCTCCAAGATTCAAGCGATCTTCCCACCTCAGCCTCCCGAGTAGCTGGAACTACAGGTACATGCCACCACACCTGGCTAATTTTTGTACTTTTAGTAGAGACAGGTTTCACCATGTTGGTCAGAGGGGTCTGGAATTCCTGACCTCAGGTGATCTACCTGCCTTGGCCTCCCAAAGTGCTGGGATTACAGGCGAGAGCCACTACACCTGGCCTGCCTATCTATTTAGATCAATGCCACACACTGATGTATTGTAAGGCTTTAATGTTAGCTTTAAAAAAAACACTATTCTCACTAGAAGAGCCTAAACACAACAATTGTGACAACTATGAAATATGTTCGTGCACCTGCATGGTTAAGCTGAGGTCGCCCAAATCATGTCTAAGTATCTGATGTTTATGTGACATTCTAATGTGTTATTTTCTTATTAGTTCTGTAATAAATTACCACAAACCTAGTAGCTTAAAACAGCATATATTTGTTACCTCATAGGTCTGGGGGTCAGATATACAAAATAGGTTTCACTGGGCTACAATCAAAATGTCAGCATGGCTCTATTCCTTCTGGGGACTGTAGGGAGGAATCCATCCCATTGCCTTTTCCAGTTTCCATAATTCACCTACATATTCAAATCCAGCAGTGTAGTGTCTGCCCATCTTTCTCTCTAAGGACAGAAGGACAGAAGGAGGGAAGGAGGGACGGGAGGGAGGGAGAGAAAGAGGGAGAGAGGGAGGAAGGAAAGAGAGAAAGAGAGACGAAAAAACAATGCAAGCAAGCTAGCTGTATTTTGGACAAACAATTCTGGAAGTTAGCAAGTCAGTGGGAAGCATAAAGATCTGACTTAATTTTGTTTATTCAGATTGCTGAGATTTTTCCCATAACATTTGTTAATTTTCAAAACAGAGCACTACTAGTAAGGCAAAGGGGTCCAAACAAAGTTGAGAAATATTGTAATATTTCTGTAAAAGTAGGCAGGGAAAATCATTTTTAAATCTACTGAAATTTTTTTAAAAAGTATAATAAGATAAAAATGCTATGATTTCAATAAAATTTACACTATTTTTATTTTACAAAATTTCTAATAAAAATGTATATATATAATATATAATACATTCCTTATATTATATGTAAATATTTTATTTATGTTTTATTTATATGTATTTTATTTACACATAATATATAATGAATATATTATATATATAATGAATGCAAAGAAGTAAAAATATACACAATCCAGTTTTTTAAACAGGGAAAAGAACATGTACTTCACAAAGAGTGTGGTGAAATGACCAACACGTATTTAAAAAGCCACTGGACATCATTAACCATTTTTGAACTGCAAAATGTAGATTATAATAGGATATCTCAGTACATGTTCAAAACGAGATAAATTTAAAACATAGTGAATATCGAATATTGATGTAAAGATGAACAACTAGAACTCACATATGACTTTTAGGAAGGAAAAATGATACAAACACTCTGGAAAGCTATTGTTTTTGCATTCACCATAGAATCAATAATTTTACTACAAATTATATATGAATGAGAAATAAGTGCATATGCCTACAAAATATATGCACAATATATTACAGTAGATTTATTCCTAATATTTAAAGAATTGGAAACATTCTAAGTACACACCAATGACAAATGAATAAATAATAATATATTTTAAAAACAGAATAATTCTACACAGCAATTTACAAAGGAAATTGGTACAATTGTTACAAGTAATAAGAGGGCTGAATCTCAAACACATAGCAATGGATAACAGAAGTTAAACAAAACCGTACATAGTTTTACTCATGTGAAATTTGAGTATAGATTGTTATCTAAATGGTATTACCTCTGGGCAGTTCTATAGGCTGGAAATGTATACGAGGAAAACATGCGGCTTGCTGGAAACATTCTCATGCTTTATTTAAGGGGCAATTACATAGATTCCATATCTAGAAAATATTTGAGATATATATATATGTGAAATTAGTGCACTTCATAGATTTGATATTATCAATTTAAAATAAATAACTAACTCTCCGTGTGTGTGTGTGTGTGTGTGTGTGTGTGTGTGTTTTAAAGAAAATATCATATTTTCATTGGGATTGTGTCTTCCAATCCAGGTCCATGGCCTATCCATTCACCTGTTTATATGCTTTTTACTTTTTTGATTTTTCCCAGACATGTTTTGATTTGACTCACTTAAGTTCTTTTTACTTTTTTGATTTTTCCCCAGACATGTTTTGATTTGACTCACTTAAGTGCTTTTTACTTTTTTGATTTTTCCCCAAATATGCTTTGATTTGTATTCTTGTTATAAATCATATTTTTAAAAATTGGTCAACTAACAATATTTAAAAATTTTTCCTTTTTAGTTTTTATGACTTTTGTACATTATTCTTGCCAACTTACATTAGCTAACCACTTTAAAATACACTGAACAGAAATCATTGTACTGGGTGTTCTTTTCTGATTCCCATCTCTGTGGCAAAGCTTTCAGCACTTGACCATTAATTATGATTGTTGAAGCTTTTAGTGATTTTTTTTATTTTATAAATGAGGTTGTTCTTCTATAATTTTGATTTGCTAAGATAAATGTTTTTGTTATGAATATGTTGAGCTTTATAAAATATTTTTCCTTTACCATGAGGAAAATAAGGTTATTATCTCATTATTTTAGCATAGTGAGTTGTTTATCAGTTTTAATATAATAGGTTTAGCTGGATTTGTATTTTATCTTATCTGATATTTTTGGGGCTTTATAATTTATGGTTTTTGCCAATAAGCAGATTTGGACAATTCTTGTATAATAGTTATTCCAATATTATTTTTCCCAATTCTCTCTCTCTGGCTACTGTGGGAGTCTAATTACATGTATGTTACTAATGTCACTCTCTCATGTAGGTCTCTTCTACATTTTTCCACATTTAGTACATTATTTTGCTCTTTATTTTAGCCTATTCATTTTTTATTGTGATATACCCATTCTTCTGTTAAATTCATCTGCCTTCTCAATTTATGATACTTGATTTTAAAATTCACTTGTAATAATTCCCCAAAGCGAGTCATCTGTGAATCTATTAATATAATCAATTGTTTTCTCTTCTTTCCTTGGCAGGTTTTGTTATTTTCGATAGAATTCCAGATATTTTAAATTGTAGAGACTCTAGATGATTTTTCCTTCCTCTTTAGAAGTTTGTGTTTGTCCTCTGACAGACTGGAAGAATGGAGTTATGAGGGATTGAGTTCCCTAGAAGCTAGGTTATAATTTCTTAGGGAGTATGTTTACTAATATTAGTATAGCCTACTTGCACTTCCAACTGAGATACGGGATATTTTCTAGGCCCTTTTCTTTTTGGAAATTCTATCTATCTATCTATCTATCTATCTATCTATCTATCTATCTATCTATCTATCTATCTATCTATCTATCTATCTATCTATCTATCTATCTTTTCTCTGTAGTACTATGACATTAGAAAACTCAGCTCCACTCATCAGGGGCTCTGTGTCTTAACTTCTTATCCTATGGCCCTATGAACCTCAAGACTTTCATATCCTTTAAATGGAAAACTGACAGAGTATCACTACCACTTCGCTGAACCTCTCTGCTTACAAGATGAATGCCTACTCTCAATTTCCTAACTACCTTGGCAGCCCAAAACTTAGTTCTCTGAACTTCTTAAGTTCTTAAGTTCTCCAAACTTAAGAAATTGCCAAAATTTCACTTATTAGCGAAAGCCCTCTGCCGGAACTGACTCTCTGGATTCTTGACCTTTTCATGTACAAGTAATAGCACAAGCACTGAGGGTGAAAATTTGTTACATAATATCACATCAACTCTCTGCATTTCCTTCTTCCTGGGATTTTGACCCCGCAAGTCTTGTTTGACTCTGTAATTCTCTAGTTCCACCAAGCAGGTATTTTTAAAAAACTTGTTCTGTGTGCTTCCTACTTGTTTGTAGCAATATTGTTCTACTACAATGTACTCTATTGTGGCCCGGAGAAGTCATCTTACAAGGTTTTACTTAAAGTATTCAATGATGATGCTTAGACTAAATTTTAGAGCCACAGTTATATGTATACCCCAAAAATCATTATTAATAAATTGAAATTCTCTACCATTCTCTATGTAACTGATTAATAAGTGTTTCAGGGAGTGTGATGACATGGTGGCCTCTTTATCAATAATATTCGGGGCATAAAGAGACTAATTCAGATTTGAGGCTACTATTCCTATCTGCTTCTCCACATTTCTACAGAGCCAATCTAAATAAGACATTTCTATATGCCAGTGCATCATTAGTGTCTTACAGCTCCTAGCAGAGAAAGATAGGGATTAGACTTTTTACTGCTAATTCTATAATTCTAAGATTACAGCTGTATTTTTAGTTTTCAAATTTGAATAAACATTTTAAATTATAGATAACACACTTTTTTTCAGGTAGTCTAACGACATTTTGAAAAAATAAAACTGTTTTCATATCAATCAAGTCCTATTACTAGGCTCATGAAATAATTCGGGGAATGTACTGTTTTTATTCTTTGCAATAATTGTATGAGGATAATGATAATTTCTTATATGTTCAGAAGAACTGACCAGTGGATCTAACTTGCATTCTGGGAAGGTTTTAAAATCAGATTCAACTTTTTAATTAGACATAAGATTATTCAGATGTACTATATCTTTTTGTTACAGCTTTAGTAATTTTTAGGTTTAAAAAATTGTCCATTTCATCTTTTTGGTTATTTTTGGTTGATTGTTTTTCAGGGTATAATTTGATTTTCTAACAAGAAAGCACTATTTTTAATTTTATTACTAAATTGTCCCCCCAAATTATGAAATTGGGTAAATTCCAGTCTTCGAAGGACATTTTAAATATGGGAAGAATTGTTTGTCAAGGTTTAGAGAAAATGTAAAGCAATAATAAATCTTTCTAAAACATTTATTCACAGTTGCCTACTTACTCCTTAAAACTGTAACACTCAATCACCATCACATACTCAGAACAGCATGAAACACTTTCACATTTTTCTCTGAAAAGTCTGAAGTAAGTAAATACATTCTAGTATAGAACGT
Source organism: Papio anubis (assembly GCF_008728515.1). Classification (NCBI taxonomy): domain Eukaryota; kingdom Metazoa; phylum Chordata; class Mammalia; order Primates; family Cercopithecidae; genus Papio; species Papio anubis. The sequence goes on from NC_044978.1 coordinate 110,510,930, forward strand.
AAAACAAAATTGTGAGAACAGAGAAATAAAATGCCAAATTAAGATAAGAAACATTTACCTCACTGCCTTGTGCATTCAGCACTGTTTTATATTCTCAAACTGAACTACAAATATTTAAAATACTGACAGTAACCTATAGAATTTCTTCAACTAGGGAGGGTTTCCTATGAGTCAATGTCCTTAAGGTAGCATATAAAGAAGGTGTCATAGTAATCATAAAAAGTAAATATTGCTCTGTCATTAATTATAGAAGAAATGTCTCCTAGAAGCAGCTTGAATGATGTCAGTAAAAAGATGTAAAAAAAGAAAGCAATATGCAATGGCACAGAAGAGTTCTATGTCTAGGGAAAAGCTAAGAACATTTCTTTCGGCAAGATTTTCTTTTAGTCCATTAGGGCTGCGCCAACAAACTACCAGAGGCTGAGTAGCTTATGAACAACAGACAAGCATTTCACACAGTTCAGGAGGCTGGGAAGTCCACGATCAAGGCACGCACAGTATCTGGCAAGGGTTCCCTTCTTCATAGACAGCACCTTCTGGCTCTGCCCTCATGATGTAATCATCTCACCAAAACCCCCAACTCCTAATACCGTCACCTTGAAAATCAGATTTCAACATGTGAAGTTGGGGAAACAGCTTATAGCAGATTATAATCAGTAAGAAAAAAAAAGGTTTAATATATTTCCTGGGAGGAATAGAGAGAGCACGCAGAGAAATATACATGAAATTGAAAACACAAAATTGTGTTCAAAAATGGAGGAAATATAACAGATTACATGACAATATCAGGCACCTTCTTATAACTAAACCCATAATTGTGTTCATTTCAGGTTGAAATTTACTGACTAGATCCGAAGTTTTATTCCTCTTCAAAACATTTTCTATATATCTATATATCTATCTATCTATATATATCAAATTAAATGTAATAATTAAGTCTGAAAAATAGAATTGAAAATATTTGAAATATTCCAAAGTCATAGCACACCCTTAGGAAAAGTAAAAGTTTTCAATATTTTATACTATTAAGTTATTTCACTTTTAACGTGTTCTTACCTGCTTTATGACTTATAGATGAGGCACTGGAAAAACATGGACACTAAGAAAGAATAAAATATTTTACTGACTTTGGTCTCTGTCTTAATGCGGTCTCTAACTTTAGTCAGGGCTCTGGGTAGCAGAGCTTATGCGAGCAAAATAGACTCATGAATCCTTAAGCATAGGAAATATCTTCCCTGAATACTGCCCCTAGAAGTACTGACTTCCAGACGTAAGACATTTTATTTGCAAGTCATTCTAGGGGGAAAAGATATGGCTTTAGGAATCACATAAGAAAACATGTTCCAAGTAAATTTTCTGCTCAGTATTGTAGCTGTACCATATCACGACTGTATAAGGTTGAAGAGTTTATCTGAAATGAGCTTCTGAACCTTTCAAGGTTTCTAACATAGTTTTGGTACAAAACACATTTTCATTTGTCACAATCTGGAATGTGGAAATACCCTCTCAGTGAACCAATGTCAAATGTGACAGTCAGTCTGGCATTAGCAAAACATTTTATTTTATTTTTTCTAAAAATCCATCAATCAAAGAAATCAAAGTTAAGAGAGTTGATGGACTGTACCTATATTCCAGTGTGCTAATGGATTTTTTCAATAAAGAATACAAACATGAATCATTGTGTCGCATATATATAGTACCACATACATATATACATACATACATATATATTTTTTTATTTGTAAAGCAAAATTATTTAACTCAAATAAAGACCATTTTTAGATTACATGTTTTTATTCTTGTTACTTCAGAATGCTGCTTTTTAGAGTGAAAAAAAGGGTGTTAGTTCATTGTAAAATCACATTTATGTTCAAATTCCATGTTATATTGGAAGATGTGGGTGAACATTTCAAATTATTAAAAATAAAACAAAAATTGTTATTGGATAAGTAGTTCTTATTTGTTCTCATTTATTGTAAGCTAATCAATAAGCATTTTATTCTGAAATAATTTTAGATTTACAAAAGGATAATGTCATATATGTTTCCACATTCCCTTTATCCAGCTTCTTTCAATATTAACATCTTAAATAACTATAGCAAATTTATCCAAACTAAGAAATTAGTATTTATAATAAACTGCAAATTTGATGTGAATTTTGCCAGTTTTACCATCCATGTTCTTTTTTCTGTTACAATATCCAATCCAGGAAACGATGTTGCAATTTATCATTAGTCTCTTTCATTTGTGACAAAGTTTTCTTATGTGTTTACAATCTTGTCACTTCTGAATGCTGGTTACCGATTTCAAAGAAAATCCTAAAATAGGGTTTCTATGATGTTTTCTCATGGTTAGATTAGAGTGATGGGTATGGGGATAGAGTCCACAGAGGTGAAGTGCCATTCTTTTTCATTTTTAATTTTTATGGGTACATACATAGTGGGTATATATGTTTATGAAGTACATGAGCATTTTTGATACAGGCATACAATGCATAATAATCGCATCAGGGTAAATGAAGTATCTGTCACCTCAAGCATTTGCCATTTGTGTTACAAACAATTAAATTATACCATTACTTATTTTTTAAATGTACAATAAATTATTTTTGACTGTAGTGTCCCTGTTATGCTATTAAATACTGGTTCTTATTCATTCTAACTCTATTTTTATACCCATTAACCATGTCTACTTCCCGTTAACCACCCTGTGCTTCCCCCGACCCCCCACACTACTGTACCCTTCCCAGTGTTTGGTAATCATCATTCTGCTCTCTATCTCCATGAGTCCAGTTGTTTTAATTTTTAACTTCCACAAATAAGTGAGAACTCATGAAGTTTTTCTTTCTGCGCCTGGGTTTATTTCACTTAATATAAGGACCTCTAGTTCCATCCATGTTGTTGCAAATAACAGAATCTGGTTCTATGGGTGAAAAATATTCCACTGTGTATATACACCATATTTTCTTGATCCATTTGTCTGTTGACGGTTCATTTTCAGCACATTGCATCATGGATTACATGGTATCAACATGACTTCTTACCAGTGATATTAACTTGACCGCTTGGTTAAGATAGTGTTTGCCAGTATACTTGTAAAGAATTTACTATTTGTGTTTCTTTCTTTCCATATTCTATTTTTTGTATGTGAGTCAGGAAGTCTATCCCATACTTGACATGGAGTAGGGGGTGATATTAGCTACTACCTCATGGAGGGGGAGACTACCAGAATACACTATTTTAAACTTTGCTTTTAGGATGAATTGAGCTTTCTCTCCATTTGCTACTGAATATTTTTATATCAGTATGAATTCATACATTTTTATGCTATTCTTTGAGTTACACGCTTGTGTGTGTGTTTTTTTTTTTTTTTTTCATCTTTTTTACTCAAATTTTTTCCAGGTTTGACCAGCATGAGGACTTTCAGGTTGACTGTTATATCCATTTAACAAATGTATATAATTTATTTCATTGGTTGATTTTGAGCATTTCATTACTTTCTAGCATTGTAAAATATTTCAGGTTTAATAACATAGTTTTATTTCTCCAGGCCTTAATTCATTTTAATGGAGAAGGGTATTTGAAAATCATCATTCAGGCGCTTAATGGGTTCATTTTTATTGGGGTGTCAATGATTCTAGGCCCTCTCAGTTGGCAGAGCAAGCAAATACACGTGTGTATAATAAGAAGCATATGCACACATATGCATCTGTTTATCTATATCTGTAGCCATGTACTCTCCATCTATCTATGATGTATTGTTCAACCAATATTTCGTGATCTAGCATATATTTCTATTAAAATAAACATGAGTTCATTTGCGTACTCTAATCCAGCACAATCAGGTTCATTGTAACCTCTCTCTCCCCACTTGCTTGTCACTTTATTCTCTAACAGTAAAAAATATGGCTTCCTTTGTCTATAATTCATACACTTATTTGTTCAACTTTAGATACATATAATTTAAAAATTGGTAATACATACCCTTATTTGAAAAATATATATAAACTAGAGCAGAGGTTGCTAAACATTTTCTGTAAAAAGCCAAATAGTAAATATTTTAGATTTTGCAGGCCAAAACGTAAAATTGAGCAACTGTTCTGGACAAAATGCCAGAGTATATACATAATATATATAATACAAATCTCTATTTGCCAGGCACGGTGACTCACACCTGTAATCCCAGCACTTTGGGAGGCCGAGGCGGGAGGATCAAGAGGGCAGGAGTACAAGACAAGCCTGACCAATATGGTGAAACCCCATCTCTGCTATAAATACAAAAATTAGCCAGGTGTGGTGGTGTGCACCTGTGGTCCCAGCTACTCGGGAGGCTGAGGCAGAAAAGTCGCTAGAACCTGGGAGGCAGAGGTTGCAGTGAGCCGAGATAGTACCACTGCACTACAGTCTGGGGGCAACAGAATGAGACTCCGTCTAAAATAATAATAATGACAATCCCTATTATATCTCTCTCTATTTATGTGTGTGTATATCTGTGTGTGTGTGTGTGTGTGTGCATACAGATATGTTTTAAATTGTAAAAGCATTTTTCCTTGATGGCCATATAAAAACAGGTGGCCAGATCTTGCTCACAGGTTAGCTTGCTAAGCCATAAAATATTAATAGAATACAGTATCTATCTATAACTCTTTTTACATCTGCTCAGAGCATCATTTCCTATTGTTACTTAGGTTGTATTTTTACTTCAATCTTTTCAGTAAGAGTATAGCATACATATATGTTAATTTTATTTTTAAGAGGCTCAGGTTCTCTAACTTTGTAATTCAAGCATAATCAACATCATAAGATCAATCTCCTTTATTTTTACAGTTGTCATTTCATAGCTCCTTTAGCTATGTAACACGTGCAATTTACTAAATCTAAAAAGAAAAAGAAAAGAATAGAATATTTACCTGTATGTTGCAGATAAGCCAACAATTAGATTAATAATAATGGTTATTCAAATGAAAAACCCTGAAGGGACTGGTCAAAAGAAAGGCAGCCACTCAATTCCTTCCTAACTTCCTTTATACTAAGCCCTAAAATAAGCTAGATTGAGAGCGGGATTTGGAAAGCTCTGAACTGTAGAATCTTTACCCTAAATCTTAGCTCTAAAGTTAACCTTAGAGTTTTTTGTATACATAAGAAACCATTTGGCAGTAAATCCATCTTCTAGTGAAATGAACATTTAAGAGAAACTTTTGTTGCTTACAATATTTGTTTCTCACTACCACAGTGGCAATAAAAGGATTACCTCTCAATGAGAGTGCTGTTATTTCATATATAAGTGGAACCATACAGTATGTTTCCAATGACTGGCTCATTTCACTTAAAATATTGTCCTCCAACTTCTAAAATAGTCAAACTCACGAAAGCAGAGAGTAGAAAGATGGTTGTTACAGGATGGGGAGAAAGGAAAATGGGGAGTGTCCTTCAGTGAGTATAAAGTTTCAGTTATGCAAGATAAGGTTTCGAAACCAACTGTATAAGATTGTGTCAAAAATTAACAATATTGTAGTGTCAACTTAAAAACTTTTTACAAGGTTAGAACTGTTAAGTGTTCTTACTACAATAATACAAAAACTTTAAAAAAAAGTTTTAAAAGAATACTGTTACAGTGCTGAAAATGATCATTTCAGGAAAAAAAAAAAATCATGCTTTATTTAATTTCCATGTCTGGATTAGAAAAAGAAGGATGGATCATTTTGCGATTATAAGAAATTGCCATTTTAAATTGTGGTTGGCAGAATTTCAAGATGTCCCTGAAAATTTTCTACCCATAGTATATCCTCTATATATAATCTCCAGGAAAATGAATATGACAGATTTTACTTCCATTATTAAGTTATGCTATATGACACAGTTGACCTTCACATAGAAAGATTATGTGGACTATCCTGACCTAATCTCATGAGCCTTTTAAAAGCAGAGTTTGTTGGTGGTGGTGGTAGTGTTTGTTTGTTTGTTTTCTTTTTTCTTTTTCAAGATGGATGCAGAAACCAGAGACTTTAAGCACAGAAAAGATTTGATGCACTATTGCTGACTTGATGATGAAGTTGATCATGTAGCAAGGTAATAGAAACCTCAGTCCTGTGACCACAAAAAACTGAATTCTGGTAACCACAAATACGAGATTGCAAGTGGATTTTCCCCCAGATCCCCTAAAAGAGAATACAGTCAAGCTGACATGTTGATTTTAGCTTTGTGATACTCTGAGTAGAGATCCAACCATGCCACACTGTAATTCTGCCTTACAAACTTCTGAGCTAATACACTGCTACTGTTTTTAGTTTTCATGTTTGTGTAACTTTTTTATGCAGAAATAAATTAGTACATACATTGTATAAAATATTTGCTCAATGCAATTTCAATGCTAAGATGATTTACTAATTACGCAGGACATTTTAGCATATTTACAGATTTTAAACTATTTTTTGTTTAATAAATGGATGTCTTAATCTAAATGTGGCCTGATTTACCAAAGACTGTACAATTAATTATATTAGGTCAAAGAAGATAATGCAATTATCTCAATGCATGACTCAGGTGTTCCCTAACTGATATAACACATCATGAGAAAATGTATCATTAGATATTAATGTTCTCACTTTAAAAAAAAAAAATAATGCCTTCCATTGCAAAAACTTGGAGAGCATGAAATAAAATAATTCATCATGCTCTAAATTTTGTTTAAGTTCTTTTTCTATAAAGTCATTGACTTTCAGTAATTAAAATCATTTATAAGGTAGCCAAAAACTAATTCATTATGAAGAGATTTAAAATAAAAACAAATATTTGAGCTCCTACTTTATAATGAAAATAATCTATAGTGATGATTTTTGTCACATATTAAGTTGAGAATTGTAGGAAGTAACAGCTAAAAGTCATTTTTTAATTTTAGTTTTTCTGTTACAATTTGATTCTCCATTTTTCTTAAATAAAAGTAATTCTCCCACTTGAAGTTGGGGGAATTTTGAGACTGAGTATAATGCAGAGATAAATGTTATACTATTAAATTGTAATATGATAATCACATTCTCATTTTTCAGTATCTAATTATGAAATGTTTTCATGCAACCTTATTAAACATATTATAAATGCTTACCAGGACTTTATAGGGTAGCATGGTAGATCATGTTTCCAAAGATGACTGCGATACCTCATATTCCACATGTTCTGTTACAATATGACTTTGCCACTCCTCCATCCAAAGGTACAATCTGTTTTATCTTCCCTTGAAACTGCACTGGCCCTGTGACTGCTTAGACTAAAAAAATGTGGCAAAAAGTGATGTTTATGAGCATGGAAGCTTCTGCTTTTGTACTGTGGGTGAATTCGGCTACTAAGTCAGAATTCCAACCAACATAAAACATCATGCTTTATGGAAGGCCAAAGTTAGCCATGCAAGGGACTATGTAGAAATAAAGAGAGATACATGGCAAAGCTCCAGTTATGTCAGCCATCTTAGTAAAGACATTAGCCCATAAGAGTGAAGAGCCTCTTTTGACAGTTCAGTTCCCTTAGAAACATGTGGGGCAGAGATGAGCTTTCTCTGCAATCCCTGCCGCAGTTACAGAACTGTGGGAAAATAACTTATTTTTCTGTTTCTAAGACACTAAAGGTTTTTACGTAGGATCATCAGTGGCCACAAACTCTGCCTTATTCCATTTTGTTCCAGATGAACTTCATATGCTCCTACTAGAAGCAAGACATCCCCCACTTACGCTCTATAAGCCATCTCCACTTACCAAATAAATGATTTGTCTATATTTTTTCTCCCCTTTTTTTTTCTGTCATCATCAATTTACTTCTGGTTACTAGATAATTTATATTAGCATATAAACATGCTTCTATTTTTCTCATACTCTTAACAAACAGTAAAAAAAAAAAAATTATCTTGACTCCATATCTCTATACTGCTCCTTTTGTCTATTACCTTTTGTAACACAATCATTTGGAAGACTTATCTGTACAAGATATATTATTCATGACTTACTAACCCCTCTTGAATTTAATCCAGTGTGGCTTTTTTCCCTGTTTACCTCTAAAAATGCTCTTAAGAAAATTACCAATGATCTCCAGATTGCTAAATCCAGTGGGCATTTTTAAGTTATCATCTTACTTGACCTGCCAACATTATTTATACAGTTGGTTACTTCTTCCTAAGTTTTCAAAAGAAAAATTCTGGTTTTCTTCTTCTCAGTATCTTTATCTTCTCTGTTCTCTTCCTTAACTTTTAAAATTGACAGCCTCAATGCTGAGCCTTTGGACCTTATATTCTGTATCTACACCTATGTATCAAAACAAACACCTGGCTCCTCCAAGCTGCTGTTCACACAATTATCCGTGGCTCAGTGGTGATTCTCTTTTTAGACCAAGCCCTCTGGGTTTGGTCCCTATACAACTCCTCTAACAGAAGCTCTATCGTCCTTGCTAGCTTACACCGCTCCAGTCTCACTGGCTGTCAGCCCGATCCTCTGACAACCCAAAGAGTTTCCACTTAGAAACCTGAACTTGGTTCCTGGGCTTAAAAGGAAGTTTCCACTGTTTTCCACGCAGGAAAAAATGTAAAGCCTCCCCTATATTTTTCAGATCTTTGTTCAAATGTCATCTCAGGGATGCCTTCCCTGATCTTTCTATTTAAAATTGACTCACCCCTGCACTAGCATTTTCTATTCCCATACCTGGTTTACTTTTCTACACAACACACATCATCTAACAATGTATATATTTTGCCTATTTATTTCATAATTATCAGACTCCCCAAATAAGAATGCCATCTCTAAGAAAGTAGGAATTTTGTTGTTGTTTATTGATCACTGCTCATTTGATCATTGGTCTGAAACCATGCCTAATACAATGTGGTGCTCCATCAATAGGTGATAAATGGAAAAATTAATGTGGAAAAACTATCAGCACAGGGAAACTTCAGAGAGCATAATAAGAAACAAAAATCAAAATGGAAGTAAAGCTACCTAGTAATATAAAGATTCAGTCTCTTAATGAAGTTTCCTCACAGTTAAACCAAAGTTTACTCAGTTCGTGATGCATCATAGGCTTGTGTTTTTGGGGGGTTTTTTTTTGGTTGTTTTTGTTTGTTTGTTTTTAATTTGTGTGTGGTGTGTTTTGTTGGTTTTTCTTTAACAAAACCTTGATACACAACTAAACACACTTTTAGTCTTGTTTTTTCACAGTAAATGAGAAAAAGTTTTCCAAAAACAAATTGTCATTTTTAAGAAACTTTTAAAAAGTCTTATAAAGCCTCAAAACCTGTAAAGTTTTCCAGATGATTTTACCTTTTACAAAAATATCTTAACACAGTTTTAAGTTAGGTAACACTTAATGATAAAATATTTTACCTTATAATAAGATAGACCATTGACATGTGACATCATTTTCAGAGCATACGGTCAGAATAATAACTACTTTATGCATACTAAATATCTGTTGTAATATGTCATAAACTACTATCTAAATTATAAACACTCAATACAATAGCAATAATATCATTACAATTAACAGACTGTTCTGAAACACTGCAATGTCAGTGATTTCTACTTGTAGGTTCTTGGCATTTTACATATATTTTCTATCATTTTTTGCAATATTGTTCACGTGCATTATCATTTCACTTTTCTAGATGAGAAATAAGGATAGCAGAATTCATATAACTTGTCCAATATCACATATCTAGCTAATTACACAGTTAGATATGGTTATAAATCCATTGTTTAGAGCACAAATTTACCACAATTTGATCATATTTCCACATTTCCACTTCCTTCCCAGTATTTTTTTGCATTGTGCTAATGCCCATAAGCTCCTGCTTTTAAATATGATGAAAATAAAGATATAGATAAAAATGCATTAATAATTTAATGCCAATATTAAATGTTCATTTAACAGATAAAGTAAGTGACTACTAGAGTGAAGTCTACTGAACTGGCTCACGATGATTGCAAAATTTTATAAGCCAGACATTTAAAGAGATATGGTTTCAAATTCAATATTCTTTCTGCTCTGTTTATATTTTTACAACCCCCATTCTACTGTTACAGTCATGCAGATTTTTAATTTCAGAAATTGAATTTTTTTCAGTTTTTGAAATATATTTATAAAATTTTATATATATATATAAACTATCTCTGTATCTGTTTAGATTCCCATCTATTTATTTGTTGTGGCAGTATTTTATTTTACTTAATTTAAGCTGCTTGTCATTTCTACTTTAAAATATTTTCCTGCCAGTTACCATATCTGTCCAATGTTTTCCTTCTTCACGGAGCTTGAAATCCATTATATGATTTGGATTATTAGAATAGCCTCCTAATTATCGTTCCGCATTCCATTTTAACTCATGTAGAATTCATTATCCACAAATATGGTAATCTTTCAACAAATTTAAAAAATAAAACAAAACAATGACACTTAATACCTTACTTAAAATTCTTCCGTGGCATTCCAGTGAATTTAATAAAATTAAAACTTAATATTTAGCCAACAAAGCCAAATACCTGTTCTATCACAAGCCTGCCTCTGTCCACATTTACAATTCTATTCCTTTTAGAAGAACAAATCCATCATCTTGACCTACACTGGCTTTCTTTCTCTTCCTAAAACACACAAAGCATAGGAGGTTTGCATAGTTGAAACTTTCTGCCTGAAACTCTTCACCCATATTATTTCATGACTTATTCCTTCTAGACTCTGAGTTATTGGTGAAAATGTAATGTGCTCCAAAGGACTACTTGCTGCCTAATAGTTCCTAATTTCTGTATTAGTCTATTTATTTACTTTATGGCTTCTTGCACTAGAATATAAGCTCCATGAGAGCAGGGAACTTTGTCTTATTCTTATCATTCTGTCTTCAAAGAGTGTAAGAGTACTTGATACATTGTTGGCACTTAGTAAGCAATTTTTGAATATGCAATATGCAATGATAGGATTGCCCCAATTAGTATAGAAAATCATAGATATGTCTTTGTAGGTAAAGACACTTGAAAATTTCAAGTTAGAAAGATTTGCTCAGGTGTCCTTTACGTGTGGGCTGGAAAAAAATAAAAATAAAATAAGGCTTGTAATCTCAGCACTTTGGGAGGCCAAGGCGGGCGGATCATGAGGTCAGGAGATCGAGACCACAGTGAAACCCTGTCTCTACTAAAAATACAGAAAAAAAAAAAAAAAAAAAAATTAGCAGGGCGTGGTGGCCGGCACCTGTAGTCCCAGCTACTCAGGAGGCTGAGGCAGGAGAATGGTGTGAACCCGGGAGGCGGAGCTTGCAGTGAGCTGAGGTCGCCACTGCACTCCAGCCTGGGCTACAAAGCGAGACTCTGTTTCAAAAAAAAAAAAAAAAAAAAAAAAAAGGTTGTTATTATCCTGAAACGAAGAACACAGTATGAGGGAGTTCACCTTATATGGATAAAGAAGGTTGTGTTGATGACCTCAAAGGAAAAGGCAACAACACAAGAAACTAAATGTTTATAAGATAATGTCGTTTCTTAGTAAAGCTTGTGATTAAGACTGGAAGACGGCAAACGCTCTTTACTTGGTGCTCCAGCAATCTTTCTTGATAAAAATGTCTTGGTATAAGATCATAAAGAAAAAAAAAATAAGTAAATGTAATTATTAGGATGAAGGGGAGAGAACTTTGCTTTCTAACCAGGGACCTCAACCAGCTGGAAAACACTTGCTACACTTGACTAGCAATCATTGAACTATGTATAATCAGTGGTCTTTAGCAATCCTGTGATGGTGACCAAAGCAATACTGAAAATAACTATAGTTATCGCTAATTATGAGTAGTTATCCCTCCCTCTGATATTTGAAAACATCACTGAATATTTTGGATTGAATAAACCATGCTTGATATTCTTAAATAATTCTGGACAAGGATAGTCTCAAGAGAAAAGTAATGGATTTACTGCTAATAAGATCAGAATAAGGTCAATATGATTAAACGGAATCATATGACTCTATGTGTACCCTAAACTAGTAAATTAGATTTTTCTAGTTCTAGTTCTATTACGTAGAATAATATGCAGCTATTAAAATTATATTGAAACTATTTTTATAAAGTTAGATGATAGTTAAATGTAATGATAAACAAAAAATTGGATTTCAGAGTCGTAAAAACATTCTGATCACACATAGACAGTACTGAAAACCACTGAAATTTTATATATTTGGTTAGTGGTATGATGTTGGATTTTAGCTTTCTTTTTCATATTTTCCCAATGCGTATAACACAAATACATGACTCATAATCAGGTAAATAGATTCAAATTTAAAAAATATAAATCACCAGTGATTTTCATACTTTTTAACAGCCTACACTTCCAACTACAGGGACTCAGTTTGCCTAAGAATTCAAATAAATAAACACAAGTTACATTTAAAAATACTTGTTTTGATTAATTCCTTCAATTTTACTTGCATAGTAATCACAATTCTTAGTTAAATTCACCTAAGTACTTTAGTTCTTTGAAATTTGCCTAGTAGTATATTTTAATTTTATCTTATAATCACATGAAATTTGGTTATAAAAGATTCTTCAAGTGTGTGTGCATCTGTTTGCTATTCAAAAAGGCACTCTCAGGAGTATAATTTTCCATAGGCCATCAGGCATAAAATGCAAGAAATCTTCTGAATAATTGATATATCAGAGGCATACAATAGTAGCTTACATGATGTGTTTTGTTCCTTTTACTCTGATGTATCAGATTTTCTTTCAATACACTCATAATCTAAGGAGCATTTTGCAATATAATAAATATTTATTTTAACTCAACTTTTCTCGAGTCCAGTATCCCATGTTTTTTTTTTTTTTTCTTTCATTTATTTATTTATTTTGAGAGGGAGTCTCTCTCTGTCACCAAGGCTGAAATGCAATGGCACGATCTAGGTCCACCGCAACCTCCACCTCCCACGTTCTAGTGATTCTCCTGCCTTATCCTCCTGAGTAGCTGGGAACACAGGTGCACACCACCAAGCCTGGCTAATTTTTGTATTTTTAGGAGAGACGGAGTTTCACCATGTTGGCCAGGCTAGTCTTCAACTCCTGACCTCAGGTGGTCCACTCGCCTCGGCCTCTCAAAGTGCTGGGATTACAGGAATGAGCCACCTTCCCCAACCCCATGTTTTTTTAATTAAACAGTTGTCCTTGTCTCTATTTCTGTTCAAGTCCATTTTAGTCTATCTTGAATGATTGCTTCACAAAGCCTTAAGAGCATAACATTTACATTATAGGCGTTAATGATAATCAGTAAACATATTTTATTTATGTGTTATCATACTTGATTGTCAACACAATTAACAACTGTAGTATTCTCATATAGAATAATATAAAAAGTTACAATTGAATTTCTGAAAAAGCAAAACACAGATTCTAGCTATATCTAAAAATTTTGTTTGCTAAAATGTTCATAATAATGGAAAACAAAAAGAACTTTTTCTTTTGACTATGGAAAGCATATATATTGATCAAATTAAAGAACATGTAATGTGAAAATACATAATGTAAAAACTGAGAGTTGTGATATTATTTTCTTCTGAACAATTATTAACTCAGTGCTAACTATGAGATATCAACAGTGGTTTGTCCAGCATACAATACTATATCAAAACTTAGTGGCCTAAAATAATAGTTTATTGCTTGGTCATGATTCATTTAATCTAGGATTGACTCAATTACTTGACTTAGCTAGTCTGTCTTTCTAAGGGTCAGATGTTGGCTAAATTCCTGGCTGGACTTTTGTTGAAAATCTTAGTTTAGGCAGCTCTATTCTATTTGTCTTTGATGTTTCTCCTGAGACTATGGGCTAGCTCACATGTGATCTTCTTTTGCTATTTCCAGGAGTGAGTAAGCCCAGGAGTACAAGCACCTGTTAAGCTGCCTGTGTTATATGCACTAATATCTCACTGGACAAAACAAGCCAAATGTTGCTACCAAGAGGCTAAGAATTGTACTCTAATCCTCAGTAAAAGGATGCTGCAAAGTTATGTGACAAAGAGAATGGATATAGCCTGGAATAAAAATTTGGGACATTAGTTCAATCTACCAGAGAGGGGGAAAGTTAATCATGCACATTGTATCATATAAATTAAAGATAAAAATAAAAATACCAATTAAGTTATTTCCAATTCAAAATTGTGAACTATACCTATACATATATTTCAAAAAAAATGTTAAACTGAGTATACTAGAGGGAGAGAGAAAGAGAGAGTAATGTTGGGCTCTAATTGAATATAGAAATTCAGATAAATGTTGCAAGATAGGGGAGAGTGATAGGTCAGGCATAGTGAATGGAAAACATGACGTCTTAGTGAAAAAATTGTGGTTTGGAATTGCAGAGTAATGGTAAGTATGATTAAAAATTTTGCATGGGCTAAATTATAGAAACTAGGCCCAAAATTTAAAACTAAATTAGGTACAGTCATTACAGTTATGTTTAGCAAAATGAAACAGACAAGAGCTGGAAGACGACTAGGAAGTTGTTGCAATGAAATCAGGCATTAGGTAGCACTGAAGATGAAGAGGAAAAAAAGATAAATACAGCATTGAAATTTTTAAAAAATTCAACAGAATTGATAGCTATCAAGACATAATAATTCATTTCAAGAGATCTTAAATACATCAGAAGTGCAAAATGCTACTTGTACAATTTAAATAGTCTGCATTATCTGATCGTGATGGGTTAGAGGGCTTATACTAGATTTGTAATGAAAAACAAAGCGTTATGCTGTCTTTGTAAAAACTGACATTTTCTAAGACAATGATGTCTTATATTCCTGGAGATTGTTGGAATCTGATTGTTGGATTATCTGAAAAAAAAAAAATCTTCCTTGTGGCAAACAAACAAGCATCAAAAAATAAACACTACAGACCAATACACCTGATGAATATAGATGCAAAAGTTCCCATAAAAATACTAGCAAACCAAATCCAACAACACATGAAAAGATGATCCACCATGAATAAGTGGGTCTTATTTCAAGAGGTCTTAAATACATCAGAAGTACAAAAGATAATTCAACATATGCAAATCAATAAATGTGATAAATCACACAAACAAAATTAAGGGCAAAACCATAGGATCTCAACAGATTGAAAAAAAAAAGCATTTGATAATATTCTGCATCTCTTCATGAGAAGAAACTCTTAGCAAACTAAGCATAGAAGAAACATATCTCAAAATAATAAACATTGTGTATGACAAACCCATAGCATACTGAATGGAAGAAGTTGAAAGCATTCCCTTTGAGAACTGGAAGAAGACAAGAATGTCCATTTTCATCACTTCTATTTAATACAGTACTGGAAGTCCTAGCCAGGGCAATTGGAAAAGTGAAAGAAATAAGCAGCACCCAAATTGAAAAGAGGAAGTCAAAATATCTCTTTTTGTTGACAATATGATCTTATATCTAGAAAAACTAAAGACTCCATCAAAAAACCCTTAGATTTGAAAAATGAATTCAATAACATTTTGGGATACAAAATCAACTCACAAAAATCAGTAGCATTTCTATACATTAGTAATTTTCTAACTGAGAACCAAATCAAGAGGAGAATCCCGCTTACAATAGCTAAATAAAAACTAAAATACCTAGAAATATATTTAATCAAGGAGGTGAAAGAGCTCTACAAGGAAAACTATAAAGCATTGATGAAAGAAATCATAGATGGTACAAACAAATGGAAAAACATCCCATGATCATGGATCAGAAGAATTAAGATAGTTAAAATGATCATACTGCCCAAAGCAATTTATAGATTCAATGTAATTCCTATGGAAATAAAACATTATTTTTCACAGAATTCATACAAATAATTTTTACATTATTAGGAAACCAAAAACAGAAGTCCAAAAGCCAAAGCAATTGTAAGCGAAAACAATAAAGCTGGAGGTATCATATTATCTGACCTCAAATTACACTACAAGGCTATTATAACCAAAACAGCATGTCATTTGTATAAAAATACATGAAGAAATCAATGGCAAAGAATAGAGAACCCACAAGTAAAGTCTCGTATCTTCAACCAACTGATCTTTGACAAAGTGAACAAAACCATATACTGAGGAAAAGAGATCCTATTCAATAAATAATACTGAAAAAAAAATAGATTTTTATATGCAGAAGAATGAAACTGTACCTCTTTTGCCTCTTTGTCATATACAAAAATCAACTCAAGATAGATTAATGACTCAAATGTAAGACCTGACACTATAAAAAACAGTAGAAGAAAATCCAGGTAAGCTCTTCTGGACATTGGCCCAGGCAAATAATTCATAACTGAGACCTCAAAAGCACAGCAACAAAAACAAAAATAGGCAAAAGGCACCATATTAAACCAAAAATTTTCTACACAGCCAATGTAATAATCAACAATCAACAAAGTGAACAAACGCCCTGCAGAATGGGGGGAAATATTTGCAAACTATCCTTCCAACAGGGGACTAATATCCAGAATCTACAAGGAGCTCAAACAATTCAACAACAAAAGTCAAATAACCACACTGAAATGTGGTCAAAGGATGTGAATTGACTTTTTTTTTTTTTTTCAGAAGACATATACATGGTCAAAAATCATATGAAAAAATGCTCAATATTACTAATCAGAATAATGCAAATTAAAACCACAGTGAGATATCATAGTAATGGCTATTATTAAAAAGCCAAAAGAGGGGCCAGACATGATGACTCAAACCTGTAATCCCAGCACTTTGGGAAGCCAAGGCAGGCGGATCATGAGGTCACGAGATCGAGACCATCCTGGGTAACACAGTGAAACCCCATCTCTACCAAAAATACAAAAAATTAGCCCGGCGTGGTGGCGGGCGCCTGTAGTCCCAACTGCTTGGGAGGCTGAGGCAGGAGAATGGCTTGAACCTGGGAGGTGGAGCTTACAGTGAGCCGAGATTGCGCCACTACACTCCAGCCTGGGCAATAGAGCGAGATTCTGTCTCAAAGAAAAAAAAAAAAAAAAAAAGCCAAAAAGTAACAGATGTTGGTGAGTATGGAGAGAAATGTGAAAGCTTACATACTGTTGTTGGGTATGTACATTAATATGTTTATGTAAAGCAGTATGGAGATTCTCAAAGAACTAAATATAGAACTACCATTACTTCCAGCAAACTTACTACTCGATATTACCCAAAGGAAAAGAAATGATTTTGTCAAATAGATACCTGCACTCTTCTGCTTATTGCAGCACTAGTCACAAAGGCAGATATAGAATCAATTTAAGTGTCCACTAATGCAGGACTGAATCAACAAATGTGGTGTACACTTGCACACACACACACACACACACACACACACAATTCAACCATAAAAAAATAAAATCATCTCAGCAATATGGATAGAAGTGGAGGCCATTATCATAAGTGAAACAACTCAGAAACCCAAAGTCAAATACTACATGCTCTGACTTATAAATGGGAGCTGATACAGTTTGACTGTGTCCCCACCCAAATCTTATCTTGAACTGTAGCTCCTATAATCCCCAAATGTCTTAGGAGAGACTTGGGGGGAGGTAATTGAATCATGGGGGCAGGTATTTCAGCTGCTGTTCTGGTAACGGTGAATAGGACTCACGAGATCTGATTGTTTTATAAAGGGCAGTTCCCCTGCACACACTCTCTTGCCTGCCAGCATGTAAGATGTATCTCTTCTCCTCCTTCACTCTCTGCCATGATTATGAGGCTTCTCCAGCCATGTGAAACTGGGAGTTTATTAAAACTCTTTTTCTTTATAAATTACCCTGTCTCAGGTATGTCTTTATAAGCAGCATGAGAACAAACTAATACAGAAGTTAAATACTGCTTATACATGAACATAAAGTGTGGAATAATATACATCGTATACTGGGAAGGGTTGGAAGGTGAATGGGGAGGGAAGAAAAATTACTTCATGGGTACAATGTACATTATTTAGGTGATGGTTACACTAAAATCTCAAACTACACCACTGTGCAATATGTTCTTGAAACAAAACTGCAATTGTACCATTCAGGACATAGGCATGGGCAAGGACTTCACGAAGAGAACACCAAAAGTAATGGCAACAAAAGCCAAAATAGACAAATGGGATCTAATTAAACTAAAGACCTTCTGCAGCACAAAAGAAACTACCATTAGAGTTAATAGGCAACCTACAGAATGGGAGAAATTTTTTGAAATCTACACATCTGACAAAGGGCTAATATCTAGAATTTACAAGTAATTTAAACAAATTTACAAGAAAAAAAATCAAAAAGTGGGCAAAGGATATGAACAGACACTTCTCAAAAGAAGACATTTATAAAGACAACAGAGACATGAAAAAATGCTCGTAATCACTAGTCATCAGAGAAATGCAAATCAAAACCACAATGAGATGCCATCTCGCACCAGTTAGAATGGCTATCATTAAAAAGTCAGGAAACAAGAGATGCTGAGAAGATGTGAAGAAATAGGAACGCTTTTACACTTTTGGTGGGAGTGTAAATTAGTTCAACCATTGTGGAAGACAGTATGGCGATTCCTCAAGGATCTAGAACTAGAAATACCATCTGACTCAGCCATCCCATTACTGGGTTTATACCCAGAGGATTATAAATCATGCTGCTATAAAGATACATGCACACGTATGTTTATCATGGCACTTTCACAATAGCAAAGACTTGGAACAAATCCAAATGTCCACCAACGATAGACTGGCACGTATACACCATGGAATACTATGCAGTCATATAAATGGATGAGTTCAGGTCCTTTGCAGGGACATGGATGAAGCTAGAAACCATCATTCTCAGCAAACTAACACAGGAACAGAAAACCAAACGCTGCATGTTCTCACTCATAGGTGGGAATTGAACAATGAAAACACTTGGACACAGGGTGAAGAACATCATACACTGGGGCCTGTCATGGGGTGGGGGGCTTGGGGAGGGATAACATTAGGAGAAATACCTAATGTAAATGATGAGTTGATGGGTGCAGCAAATCAACATAGCACATGTACACCTATGCAACAAAACTGCATGCTGTGCACATGTACCCTAGAACTTAAAGTATAATTTTAAAAATTTTTAAAAAATTAAAAATTGTTCTTTATGACAGTACCTTGGTAATGTATTTTATTTATTTATTATTAGTAATAAAAATTTTTTTAGTCAAACCAGTGAGTGTGTGAGTCAACATTTGGCAAGTATTTATTGAGCTTTTATAGAAGTGGACATGGTGCTAGATTAATTCACAGACTTTTGCAATTACTATATGACAGGGAAAAATGGAGCTAATCAGACAATTTCAAGCAAATAAGTACACCTAGCAATCTGAGTATCGTGAAAGAAATTCTAGGATACTACTTAGAACACCAGGAGTAAAATCTGAATTTCTTGCCTGTGGGCCAGTGCAACTTACAGAAAGAGTATAACAGACTGTTTCTCAAACTTTTTAAATAATATAAATATCCTAAAATGGCAGATAAGTAGAAAATAATATCACAAGTGCTCTTGAAATTATAGGTTATATTTTTATTTTAAATGTTTTTGTTCAAAGTCTTCATTGTACCCCACTGAGCTTAAAAATATAAATACTTATTGCAATTAAGACTATAAGTGAACTTTTTCTACCGTCTTACTGTTTAATGAGCATAATGTTATTGAATCACGCTTATCCTTTGTGGAAAAAATGGGAAAATTGAAGAGAACTGAATCAATATTGATTTTACTACTTTATAAATTTGTTTTCTCACTTGGTGGCATTATAATTCAGAATTTAAAACATCTAAGTATACGTGAATACAAATGAGGGAAGTTTTTTAAATTTATAAATTATGAGGGCAAATAATTGAGTTGACATGTCTAGAATGATGACAAAATTAATGTTAGTTCAGTATTTTAAAACAAATAGTAAAGTATATTTTGATACATTTTTTTTGTTATGAGTTTAAGCCAATCATATCACGTTGCTTTTCTGAACCATTTGTCTGTCTCTAACCCATCTTACGAACTAGTCAAAACACATTTTCCAAGAAGAATTAGTGCCAAATATGTATTTTATTTTACTATAAACATTACAAAAATCAAACATCTCAGTAAATTTTATGCTATTTTATTTATATTGAAGCAGAAATGTTCTGAGGAGGAGACAGAATCAGACTAACCAAATAAAATTCAAATTTTTAAAGTTTGTCTTTCTTTACTGAAAAAAACTTATTTATGTAATCAATGAACACAAACCAAGTTTTGGGTACCTTGCTGAATAGTGGGCATATATAGGAACAAAACAGACACTCTGTGCTGTCCTGAAGCCACATTCCAATAGGGGATCTAAATATTAAATATGTACTCATAGAAATAATTGCACAATTAAAACTCAGCTAGCAGCTTCATGACAAACTTAGGAAGCTATGACGCCAAACTTAGGAAGCTATAACATTAGAAGAATCCTACTCTGAATAGGGGGAGAATTAGGAAAACTGCCCTGGAAAAGTCACAATATACTGTGGATTGAAAGAACAAGTAGGATTAACTCCAGTGAGTTATTTGTCTGGGAAAAGAAAGGAGCAGAAGACAACATATTGATATCAACACTTGAAATATCATATTTCTAGTAAGTATATTTTCTTAGCTACTCTTTAACATTAAAATTAATAGTGAAATAATGTATCTTATTGAAGTTTTCTACCATTGATTATAATATGTTATCTCTATGAAGACAAGTCAGGACTAAGCACTCATATGGAAAATGTCTAGCAGCATTTTCAGTTAAATCAGTATTTACCCCATGAAGCAGAGCACACTTTCAAGATCACACTTTCTTTTCATCATAAATTTCTATGTAATAAGAATACACAGTTTTGTCTTGGTATAAGATTTACAATCCCTCTATTACCTACACTAAGCAAATAAAGGGCCAAAACATTTGGTGTAAGCTTTTCTCAAAGTACAAGCCAATAGTTGGTGAAGTATTTAGGGTCTGCTGTGACATTGAGGTGGGCTTCTACCCCCACAATCATGTCTTTCATAGAAGAGTTTCAATCTACATACAACAGTTCTTTTTCTCAGGCCACTCCCACTCCCCAGTTGATTGCAGAGACTTACAGTGGAAGGCTTTTCAGCTCACTGTAGTGTTTTTATTTTAAGTCACCATGCCTTGTGCAGCAGGAGATTGGGATGATTTGTGGAATTCTATGTACTCTTGTATACAATAAACATTTTCACTTTAAAAAAGTTAGGCAGGAAATAATAAATTGCTTTTCAGAAAATGATCTATAGAGTTCTTTGTAAACTTACCCGGAAATGGCATATTATAGATCATTTGTTCCAGTGAACAGTAACACATATCACCCGTTTTCAAAATTTTACTGTACATGTACATATTATATTTGTGATTTCATGGAATTGATTAATACAGAAGCAGAACTATGATAATTCCATGTATCTGTGCATGTGAGATAAAGCGTATAAAGTTTACAAGTGGATATAAAATTTTGCCCTGACTTCTAGAGTCTTGCAACTCTTCCCAGACTTCTTTGAGAAATGGGATTCAAGAAGCAACCAGCACATAGCCAACTTTTTCTTATGCGTTTTACTTTGTTTTTCCTGTTTTTCATAGGTACCTTTCCATTTCTGCTTGGAGAGACCAATAACCTCATTTATTTAGTGATGCACCTCACTCAGGAATATTATCAATACTGATTTTCAGTTCTGGCGATGTTTGTTGTTCAGTGTGACACACATGAATCTCACTCCTTCAACATCCACATCTAATACTTTGCCTACTCCTATCAATTTATTATACTAAATGTATTCTGAATCTCTATCTTACTATCACCACCATTGATATCACCAACTATCAAGCTTACCTATTTTGTAGTCGATTTCTTTCATCCTTGTATCCAATTTTACTTGTATCTTTTTGAATTTGTTCTCAGAAAAGGTTTCAGATGAGCACACATTAAACTATGCATGCTATCATGCAACTGAATTATTTAAGACAGTTGAGGGGCATTGAATTTTTCCCTGGATGATGACCAAGATCTTTAATATAGTTTATAAGGCTCAGTTTATAATACTTTTCCAATTCTCTGTCTCATTCCTCCCTAGCCCTTACTAAGTAACATTCAGCCATATTGTTTTTCTAAGTTTCCGACATATGCCAGGCTTCTACCATTTGAACCCCTGTATTCCCAGCACCTGGAAAAATATGTGACATATGGTAGCTACTCAGTACATATTAATTAACTGAATGAAGGAGAAAATAAATGGATGTTTATATTTGGTAACACTGGTAGGGTTTTTCAGGGACATTTTGCGATTCCTCAGTTTCTTTCTGTATACCTATATATTTTGCTTCAACACTAATAGAGACAATTTTGTTGTCCCAGCTCATCTGTTCAACCTGTTCACACATCATAGGTCTATGGATTGCTTTTCTTCAAATCACTTACCTAGTGCTGGTTGAATCAGCTGTGGCCACAGTGAAGGACTCACGTAGTTAAAAATATGGGCCTTCTCATTACAAGTTTTTGAGTAAAGAAAAAATCTAACTTACTCATCTGCTTTTTCTACTTTTCTGACTCTTCCTATTCAGTTTGGTGGTGGTGGTGGTCATGGTGGTTCATTCTCATCTCCCTAACCTCTAATCTTGAGCTCAGTCATGGATGTCTTGTCACTCACACTACACTTAATTTCTTGGTAATATAATCAAATCACATGATTAAAATAAATCTATATACTGACAACTACCAAATATTGCCAGTTTGGTGCTACATTGGATTCTAGAGGTAAATAATCAATGGTTTCCTGATATCTTCTCTTCTACTGGCCCCTCCTTATCGTTAACAATCTCAGACATGCTATACTCAATATTGAGCTCCTGTTATACTCAACTGTGCTCTTCCTCCTATCCTCCTCATGTCAGCAAATGGCAACTCTATCATTCCTGCTACTTAACCCAAAAATCTTGTAATTATTCTTTGTTCCTTTCTTTCTCTCATATCCAATATGCAATCTACCTGCAAACCTTGTTACTGTACCTCCAGAATATATTTGCAACCACTGCCAACATACAGAATTCTTAATTTAAGACACTACCATTGTTCACCTAATTGGCCCTCCAACTTTCACCATTGTCCCTGTTAGTCTACGGGAAACATAGCAGCAGCTAGATTGACTCTCTAAAACATCACTGTGTTCATTTCAATCCACCACTTAAAATCCTCCAATATCTTCCATCTCAATTATAGTGTACACCAAATTCCTTACAATAATCTACAATGTTCTGAAATGTTTTTCTGCAGTTTTTGTGACCTCATTAACTGCTTTTCTGCTATATGTTTTCTCTGCTCCAAATGTACTGCTCTACTTCTTGCTTTATAAACACACTAGACATTCTCTTCCTTCTTTTCTCTGCCCAGAATGCTTTCCTTTTCAGATATTCTTCACAGCCCCAGGTCTTTAATTAAATGCCATCTTTTCCTCTGGGGCTTTTTTTCACCAGTCTATCTAAAATTGCACCCTACCATCATTCCTGAAACCGTTTGTTTTTGTTGTTATAAAACTTTATTTCATTTCATTTTAAACTTTTATTTTAGGTTCTGGGGTACATGTGCAGACTGTTTATATAGGTAAATTGTGTGTCAGAGGATTTGGTGTACAGATTATTTTGTCACATTGGTAATAAGCATAGTATCTGTTAGGTAGTTTTTCAGTCCTCACACTCCTCTCACCACCTTCAAGTAGACCCTGATGTCAAAAGTTCCCTTCTTCGTGTCCATGTGTACTCAACGTTTAGCTCCTACTTGTAAAAGAGAACATGCAATATTTGGTTTTCTGTTCCTGTATTAGTTTGCTTAGGATACTGGCCTCCAGCTCCATCCATGTTGCTGTAAAATGCATAATTTCATTCTTTTTTTATGACTGCATAGTATTCCATGGTATATACGTACCACATTTCCTTTCTCCAGTCTACCATTGATGGGCACTTAGGTTGATTCCATGTTTTTGCTACTGTGAATAGTGTTGTGATGAACACATGCATGCATATGTCTTTACAGTAAAAGGATTTATATTCCTTTGAGTATGTACCCAGTAATGGGATTTCTGGGTCAGATGATAATTTTGTTTTCAGTTCTTTGAAAAATTGCATTCCTGAAGCTTGTAATCACGTTTTTTGCTCATTTTCATTTTTATCAGTTACTACTATATACTATATATCTATATTCCTTGTTTCTGTCTTCCTCTTAAGAATATGAAATCCATAAAGGTAAAGATGTTATCAAGTTTGTTCCTGCTATAATGTGAGCAACTAAAACTGACCAGACTATAGTTCACAAAACTGTTGAGTGAATGGATAAGTGAATGAATAAATGTATTAACCACCCTAGAACCCAAAAAGGGCTAGCGACTAATTTATATGACATTATTTAAATGTATGAATGGAAAATTAGTCCTAAAATATGTTTCCTATTTAAATGCTTTTTAAAATTTCCAAAATGAAGTATATTTTAACTAATGTTTTGAAAACAGTTTTTAAGATAACAAACTTACACATAGCAGTTTTAAACTGAAGTGGGAAGAATGAATGAGGTAGAAAAGAATTGGTTTAAGTATTGATTTCACTATAATATAACTAGTTTAAGGATATGAAAAGTAGTATGATGCCTAGAAAACTAGAGCTGTAATCTGAATGAAACATGCAGATATGTTATAATTGCAACTAATTTAGCATGACTACAGTGATACTTTGCATTTGTCCCTTAGGTAGACAGTTACTTTTTTGCTGGATAGACCAGGCACTGTGACAGTACTATTGCGTATGAACTCCATTATTTATTATTGAACATAGATGTGGATAGACTAGAAGCATTAACAGAAAAGATGTCTGAGTTAAATTTAATACCCTATCTGCACACATTCAGTCTCCAATGCTAACTAAGTGGCATATTAACAAAGGGGAAAAAAGAGGCATACTCATACCTTAATGAAAGTGTAAGCAAGATCAGCAATGGTGATAAAACACAACACATTTTAAAACTGAAGAATCATTATGATACTTCGTTAGGAAAGAAAAGAGGTTTGGATCTGTTGGAGGGAGAAGAGAGATCCTCATTTACTAGAAATTGACCAGATGTGACCTAGCAGAATTAACAGTGCCCATTAACCAACATATTTATTTGCATTCATGAATTCATAAAAAGTAGAACAGAGCCTCTTAGGAAAAAAAGTTTTCAGATCGTAATCTGTAAGTCCCCTTAAGGATAAGAGTTAAATAAATGTTATGTTGACCGTAGATGGCTCCTGTATTGAAAAGAACCATAAGACTCATTATCAAGGTCTCAATAATTACAGAAGAGATCTAGTTGCATGACAGCACATGATGGATATAGAGCCAAAACAGAGTTACTCTCCGGATGCCATAAATTATTATTATTATTATTATTATTATTATTGAGACAGAGTTTTGCTCTGTCGCCTAGGCTGGAGTGCAGTGGGACGATCGTGGCTCCCAGCAATCTCCGCCTCCCAGGTTCAAGTGATTTTCCTGCCTGAGTCCCAGGAGTAGCTGGCATTACAGGCACGTGCCACGATGCCCGGCTAATTTTTGTATTTTTAGTAGAGACGGGGTTTTGTCATGTTGGCCAGGCTGGTCTCGAGCTCCTGACCTCAGGTGATCCACCCGCCTCAGTCTCCCAAAGTGCTGGGATTACAGGCATGAGCCATCATGCCTGGCCATATGCATTAATTTTTATGTTTTTATTTTATAATAGTTTTAGATTTACAAAGCGTCAAGTACATTACAGACTTTGTTTACTCTGCACACTGTTTCTCCTATAATTAACAATGTGCTACAGTACTGTTGTCAAACTAATTAATATTTGACATATTGTAATGAACTGAAGTCCAGATTTAATTTGGATTTCCTTAGTTTTTACCTGATGTCTTTTGCCGTTCCAGGATCCAATATTAACATTTAGTCATCATCTTTGTTTAGCATGCTATAGACTGTGCCAGCTTCTCAGACTTTCCTTGTTTACAATGACCTTCACAGTTTGGAGGAATACTGGAAAGATATTCTGGAGAATGTTCCTCAATTTTGGTTTGTCTTCTTTCAAAATTTTCATTTTTCTTTGATTTTCTGCATTTTGTATAGAACATGCCTCTGGTGGGTGTGTCTGTGTGTGTGTGTGTTATATTTGTCTTAATCCTACTTGATATTTTCTGACCTTCCTGAAGCTGTGTTTTGGCATTTATCATTAATTTTAAACAGAATATTTTAGGGTATTTTAAAAAGAAAACCCGACAATCTCTGTCTTTTAACAGGACTCTTTAAAATTTATATTTGAAGTAATTATAGCGATATATTTAGATTAAATTCTACCACCCATGTAACTATTTTCTATAATTTGCTTATTTATTTATTTATTTTTTTTCCTTTTCTACCATTATTACTTTTTAAATATTTTTCTCTTTGGAAGTTTCTTTTTAATTAATTTTCAAGTTTACTGTTTTCTTAGCTATGTTAAGTTTACTTAAGCCTGTCAAATATTTCTTTGGTTTTTGTTATTCTGACTTTCAGTTTCTAGGTTTTCCCTTTTTTCTTTCTAATACTTTTCATTTCTCTGTTTACATTATCCATCTGATATTACCTGTCTTCTACTTTTTCAACTAACGTCTTTAACATTTTAGTCATATATATTTTTTTAATTCCTTGTCTAATAATACCAACATCTGCATCATATTTGAGTCTGGTTCTGATGCTTGCTTTATTCATGTTTTTGTTGCTGTTGTTTGTTTGTTTGTGTCTGGTTCTTTTGCATGTCTTGCAATGTTGTCTTGAAAGTAGAAATACAGTATTGATAAGTAAGTACTGGGGTGAATGAGCCTCCGGTGAGCTGATTTTTGTTAACATGGCTGAGTTGAGCTGTGTTTCATGTTTGTTGTTGATACAGGTACAAGAGTTTAAATTCCTCTAATGTGTTTATTTGTGACTCTCTTTTGATTTTCTTGTTTCCTTTTTCACTGCTCCTCAGAGAAAGTCTGTGTTTTGTAACTCTTTCAGTTATAAGCTATTATAATATTGGAGGATTGTTGGCATGGTGGAATGGTGTGGGGGACAGAGACCTCTACAATCTCCTGATTAAGTCTTTACCTTTTAGTGTACCTCTGACATGAAGATGTAGATTTTCAAATATTTCTCTCCCTCCTCCAGAATACATTGATTTTCCCTCGATCCCATGGTCCATTTCCTGGCTCAATGTTTCCAAACTATTTCCTTGAGTCCTTTTCCCCTGTTGACAGTTTATTTTCCTTAGTTAATACAAGGCTGCAGCAGCCTGAATTATAATAGAAAATATTTTCCTTAACTGGGAAATGTTCCTGAATTGTCTTCAGGCAAATTCTTTCCCTTAGAAGTATTTGTTAAAGACAAGATTCTGGGAAGGTTTCACTGTGGTTGAAGAGGGGATCTCTATCAGGTCCTCACCATGAGGTCCTAGTAGCATTCTTGAAAAGGTGGTGTAGACCCACTGCCCATCATCTCACGATTGCAGCCTTCCTGGAGTTTCTCACTCGAGCTAGTCCTTACACGGCCCACCAGAAATTCAACATGAGCACGTCAGCGTTCCTACTAGTTTTTGGCTTCAAGTGTCTTCTGCCCCTAGTTAACAATTCTTGGGAACTGTATATCTCTATATTCTAGATTGCCCAATCTCTCCTAATTTCTCAGTGGCAGTTCGCCCTGAGACCTAGATTCTCTGTAGGATTCAGGAGAAGTTCCTGAAGTTTAGTTTGTACAGAATTGTCTTTATAGGAGTGAGGAGTTCTAAGGTCTCTATTTTTTTTTTTGAACTAAAATTGAGACTTCCCATGCATTTATCTTGGGGAAAATGTGTCTATAGATTTGACCTAACAAGACCTACATCACTAGATATTGTAGACAGTCATTAAGTTGGCCTTTTTGAATCATTGTAGAGGGTATCACAAGATCAGTGAATTTTACAGTGGCAGTCTCAGGGGTAGTCTTGATTCCAGTACTGAGCCTAGTCAGAAGGATATACCAATATCATGAGAGACTTAGAAATCAAAGTGTAAAACTTTTAGTGATTAGTAGTCCAGAATGTAGATCTGAAAAACTCAATGAGAGACAGTAGGGTACAGAAGGTGAAATATTCAGGATAACATGCAATAGCAATTTTTTTTTTTTTTTTTTTTTGAGACGGAGTCTCACTGTGTCTCCCAGGCTGGAGTGCAGTGGCGCGATCTCGGCTCACTGCAAGCTCCGCCCCCCAGGTTCACGCCATTCTCCCGCCTCAGCCTCCCAAGTAGCTGGGACTACAGGCGCCCGCTACCGCGCCCGGCTAGTTTTTTGTATTTTTAGTAGAGACGGGGTTTCACCATGTTAGCCAGGATAGTCTCGATCTCCTGACCTTGTGATCCACACGCCTCGGCCTCCCAAAGTGCTGGGATTACAGGCTTGAGCCACCGCGCCCGGCCAGCAATTTTTTAAAAAACTAAAAAATGTATCTAGGTGTAGGTCTTTTCTTCTCTGATTTTTGTTCTTTAAATAAAGATATATATCATAAAAGTATATTATTTGGAGGCAGGTCAGTGGAATAGGTTTTTCTCATTTCGTAACATAATGTGTCATGCTATAGATAACAGTGTTTCATTGGTTAACGTCATGACATATATTTTAGAAAGCTCCAGAAGTTTCTAATTTTTTTTTTTTTTTTTTTTTTTTTTAGATGGAGTTGGCGTCTCCCCCTGTACCTCAGGCTGGAGTGCAGTGGCACGATCTCTGCTCACTACAAGCTCCACCTCCTGGGTTCACACCGTTCTCCTGCCTCAGCCTCCCAAGTAGCTGGGACTACGGGTGCCCACCACCATGCCCAGCTAATTTTTTGTACTTTTAGTAGAGATGAGATTTCACCATATTAGCCAGGATGGTCTCGATCTCCTGACCTTGTGATCTACCCACCTCGGCCTCCCACAGTGCTGGGATTACAGGCGTAAACCGCCATGCCAGGAAGAAGTTTCTAATTTTTTGTAAGATATCAATTAAGTAGGATGCCAAATGAGTTAATTCAGGAATGTTGATTATCAAATACTTAAAAACTTGACATGATAATATCTGAAAGTCTTCAAACTTGGCTGTACAGGGGTCTCTTCATACATCTATCAATTTATTGATAGACTTTATTAAAAATACAAGATGTTCGGGACTAGAGTTCACTATACTCTAGTTATCTACATATTTTTTCCAGTTTTAATTTCTGTGAGCTAAATAGTCACTAATATTGAACTGAAAACAGTATTATTGAAGCAAGCCTTTTTGTTTGTTTGTTTTGTTTTGTTTTTGTTTTTGAGACCAAGTCTTGCTCTGTACCCCAAGCTGGAATGCAGTGGCACAATCTCGGCTCACTGAAAATTCTGCCTCCCGGGTCCACACCATTCTCTTGCCTCAGCCTCCCAAGTAGCTGGGACTACAGGCACCCGCAACTACTCCCAGCTTATTTTTTGTATTTTTAGTAGACACGGGGTTTCACCATGTTAGCCAGGATGGTCTTGATCTCCTGACCTTGTGATCTGCCCATATTGGCCTCCCAAAGTGCTGGGATTACAGGTGTGAGCCACTGTGCCTGGCTGAAGCAAGCCATTTTTAATGAATCTACTGGAGGAATGCACTTTAACAATCCTTTTGAAAACTGACGTGATTTTCAAACAAAGAAACTAATTTTCAATAACTAAGAAATAGGGAAATTATGGCCAGCGTAAGAAAATATGGCTTAATATGTAAGTAGAAATGTGTTATGCATCATTGTATGTCAGGACATAAAATAACAAAGATGCTAATCAAGAAGAGAGTATCAGGTCTTAAAAGTATTTTATGAATTTCTTCTGAATCCTGTTTGTACCAGATGGAATAATTACCTAAAATTACACAAAATTTTCTAAAGAAAATGTAATTGGACAGTGACCATATGTTTTGTTTCTGCTTTCCACCAGTCCTTTGTTATAGGAATATTGGTTTCACATTATTTTCCTAATCAATATCTATCACAGAAGTCTTAATTGAAATACTTCATACCGTTTTTCTTTTCTTTTCTTTTTTTTTTTTTTTTTTTTTTTTTTGTTGAGACGGAGTCTCGTTCTGTCTCCAGGCTGGAGTGCAGTGGTATGATCTCGGCTCACTGCAACCTCCGCCTCTGGTTTCAAGCAATTCTTCTGCCTCAGCCTCCAGAGTAGATGGGATTAGAGGCTCCCGCCACCACGCCCGGCTAATTTTTTTGTGTATTTTTAGTAGAGACGGGGTTTCACCACGTTGGCGAGGCTGGTCTCGAACTCCTGACCCCATGATCCGCCTGCTTCGGCCTCCCAAAGTGCTGGGATTACAGGGGTGAGTCAGCGCGCCTGAGCTAGAAATCATTTTTATAGAGATAAAAAAAGATGAATCTGACACAGAGGGGACGAGCCAAGATGGCCAATTAGAAGCAATAGCATTTCAAGTCTCCTTTGGAAATAAAACATAACTGGCAAAAAAAAAAAAATCCAGCTTCTGTCATCAAAATTGACTAGAAGACTCTCGTGCCCCACAGAGAGAAAGAAAAACAGTGTGGTGCAACAGCGGACCTGACAGCCACAGGGGGAAGGGGAAACCCCTTCCCCTGGCCAAGGGAGGCAGTGAGTGAGCATGCTACCCAGCTGGGGAAACTGCTTTTTCCATGGAGCTGTGGAACCCACGGATTGGAAGATTCCACTTGTGAACCCACACCACTGGGTCCTAGCATCCTAACCCCAGAAAGTGCAGATTCTTACAACCTCTCAGCTGGAATCTGCTTAAGCCTACCTAATTCCCAGGAGGAGGGGTGACCAGCACCTGCTGCAGCCGCCTGCAGTCTAAGCCATTTGAGCTCCTTGATGGAGGGGCAGCAGCCAGCAGTGGGACTCACAACTGCCTAACATGCTAAGCTCTCTGGGCGGGAGACGGGCAGTGCCCATTTTTATAGCTCCAGGTTGCACTTTTCCCCTGTTGGAGCCAGGAAAGCTGATGGCTTGATGCAAAGACTTGCCCCCACAGCCCATCACACTGGCTGTGGCAGTCAGTGGCCAGAGTGCCTCTTCAGGTCTAACCCTGACCCATCCTTCCTCACTGGGTGGGGTTTCCCTGCAGGATCTCCAATAACTCCAGCCAGAGGTTCAGTGACAGAATTCAGATCTCCCTGGGCCTGAGTCCCTAGGGGGAGGGGTGGCTCCGATCTCTGGAGACCAGCAGACTTAACCTCTCTTCCTGG
Source organism: Papio anubis (assembly GCF_008728515.1). Taxonomy (NCBI): domain Eukaryota; kingdom Metazoa; phylum Chordata; class Mammalia; order Primates; family Cercopithecidae; genus Papio; species Papio anubis. Next base: position 110,542,207 of record NC_044978.1, read on the forward strand.
TAGTTCTGAGGGATCTGGGCAGCCCAGACAAGTGAATTTTCCCCCAGTGAAGCACAGGCTGTCCACCAAGGGACAAAGTGCTTCGTTAAATGGGTCCTGTTCCCTGTGCCACCCAACTGGATGAGGTACTCCAATAGGGGTCATCAGACACCCTATACAGGAGCAATCCTACTAGCATCAGGATGGTGCTCCTCAAGATCAGAGGTCCTAAAAGAAGGAGAAGGCACTTATTTTTGCTGTTCTCCAGCTTCCTTAAGTGACATCTCCGGGCATAGAAGTGAATGAGATGAAAAGGGCCTGAAGTGAAACCCCAGCAAACCACAGCAGTCCTACAGAAGAGGGACTATTCTATATTGAAATAAAAGCAAGCAGAAAGTGACAACAAGAGCGTCAACAGCAAACACACAAAAAAAAGCCCCCACAAAAACCCCAGCCAAGGGTCAGCAGCCTCAAAGACTGAAACTAAACAAACTCATGAAGATGAGAAATAATCAATGAAAAAATGCTGAAAACCCAAAAGGCCAGAGTGACTCTTCTCCTCCAAATGATCGCAACATCTCTCCATTGAGGGCTCAGAACTGGATGGTAGATCAGATGGATGAATTGTCAGAAATAGGCTTCAGAAGATGGGTAATAAAAAAACTCTGCTGAGCTAAAGTAGCATGATCTAATCCAACACAAAGAAGCTAAGAAACTTGATAAAAGGATGGAAGAATTGCTAACTAGAATAACCAGTTAGTGAGGAACATAAACGATCTGATGGAGCTGAAAAACACAGCACAAGAACTTTATGAAGCATACACAAATATCAAAAGCTAAACTGAACAAGTGGAAGAAAGGATGTCAGAGTATGAAGACCACTTTACTGAAATAAGACATGTAGATAAGAATAGAGAAAAAAGAATGAAAAGGAATGAACAAAGCCTCCAAGAAATATGGAACTTCATAAAGGACCAAATCTATGATTGATCGAAGTACAAGAAGAAGACGAGGAGAATGGAAACAAGCTGGAAAACACACTTCAGAATATTAACCAGGAAAACTTCAGGAAGTACAGAGAACACCATTAAGATACTCCATGAGAACGGCAACTCCAAGACACATAATAATCAGATTCTCCAAGGTTGAAATAAAGGAAAAACTGTTAAGGTCAACCAGAGAGAAAGGCCAGGTCACTTACAAAGGGAAGCCCATCAGACTAACAGTGGACTTCTCAGCAGAAACTCTACAAGAAGGAAGAGACTGGGGGCCAAAATTCAATATTCTTAAAGAAAAGAATTTTCAATCCAGAATTTCATATCCAGCCAAACTAAGCTTCATAAGTGAAGAAGAAATAATATCCTTTCCAGACAAGCAAATGATGAAGGATTTTGTTATCAACAGGCCTGCCCTGGAAGAGCTCCTGAAAGAAGCACTGAATATGGAAAGAAAAAACCAGTACCAGTCATTGCAAAAACACACCAAAATATAAAGACCCAGGACACTATGAAGAAGCTGCATCAACTAGTGTGCAAAATAACCAAATAGCATCATGATGACAGGATCAAATTCACATATAACAATACTAACTTCAAATATAAATGGGCCAAATGCTCCAGTTAAAAGATGCAGACTGGCAACTTGGATAAGGAGTCAAGACCTATCAATGTGCTGTATTCAGGAGACCCATCTTAGTTGCAAGGACACACATAAGCTAAAAAAAAAAAAAAAAAAAAAGGATGGAGGAAAACTTACCAAGCAAATGGAAATCTAAGAAAAAAAGCAGGGGTTGCAATCCTAGTCTCTGACAAAACAGACTTAAACCAACAAAGATCAAAAAGACAAAGAAGGGCATTATACAATGGTAAAAGGAATAATTCAACAAGAAGACCTAACTGTCTAGATATATATGCACCCAATACAGGAGCACCCAGATTCATAAAGCAAGCTCTTAGAGACTTACAAAGTGACTTAGACTCCCACAGAATAATAGTGGAGGACTTTAACACCCCACTGTTAGCATTAGATCAATGAGACAGAAAATTAACAAGGATACTCAAAACTAGAACTCAGCTGTGGATCAAGTGGACCTAGTAGATGGCTACAGAACTCTCTACTGCAAATCAGCAGAATGTACCTTCTTCTCAGTGCCACATCACACTTATTCTAAAATCGACCTCATAATTGAAAGTAAAGCACTCCTCAGCAAATGCAAAAGAACTGAAATCATAACAAACAGTTTCTCAGACCACAGTGAAATGAATTATAACTCAGGATTAGGAAACTCACTCAAAACTACATAATTTCTTGGAAATCAAGCAAGTTGCTCCTGAATGACTCCTGGGTAAATAATGAAATGAAAGCAGAAATCAAGAAGTTCTTTGAAACCAATGAGAACAAAGAGATAACATACCAGAATCTCTGTGACATAGCTAAAGCATTGTTAAGAGGGAAATTTCTAGCACTAAATGTCCATATCAGAAAGCTAGAAAAATCTCAAATTGACACCCCAACATCACAATTAGAAGAGTCTGAGAGACAGGAGCAAGCTTCTTCAAAAGCTAGCAGAAAACAAGAAATAATTAAGAGAAGAGAAGAATTGAAGGAGATAGAGACAGGAAAACCCTCAAAAAAATCAATGAATCCAGGAGATGTTTTTTTGAAAACAAAAAAAAAAATAGCAAAATAGATAGAACACTACTAGACTCATTAAAAAGAGAGAGAAGAATCAAATGGGCACAATAAAAATGATAAAGGAGATATCACCACTGACCCCACAAAAATTCAAACTAGCATCAGAGAATATTATAAACACTTCTACCCAAATAAACTAGAAAATCTAGAAGAAATGGATTAATTCCTGGATGCATACACCTTACCAAGACTAAACCAGGAAGAAGTTAAATCACTGAATAGACTAATAACAAACTCTGAAATTGAGGCAGTAATTATTTCCTACCAACCAAAAAAGCCCAAGGCCAGAGCTGAATTCTACCAGAAATACAAGGAGAGCTGGTACCATTCCTTCTGAAACTATTTCAAACAATTGAAAAGGAGGGACTCCTCCCTAACTCAATTTATGAAGCCAGCATCATTCTGATACCAAAACCAGGAAGAGACACAACAATAAAAGAAAACTTCAGGCCAATATCCCTGATGAACATTGATGTGAAAATCCTCAATAAAATACTGGCAAACCAAATCTAGTGGCACATAAAACAACTTTTCCATCACAATCAAGTTGGCTTCATCCCTGGGATGCAAGGCTAGTTCAACATACACAAATCAATAAAGGTAATTCATCACACAAATGGAACCAAAGACAAAAACCACAGGATTATCTCAATAGATTCAGAAAAGGCTTTTGATAAAATTCAACAGCCCTTCATGTGAAAAACTCTCAAAATACTAGGTATTGATGGAAAATATCTCAAAATTATAAGAGCTATTTATGTCAAACCCACAACCAATATCATATTGAATGGGAAAAAGCTGGAAACATTCCCTTTGAAAACTGGTACAAGACAAGAATGCCCTCTTTCACCACTTACATTCAACATAGTGTTGGAATTTCTGGCCATGGCAATCAGGCAAGATAAAGAAATAAAGTGTATTCAAATAGGAGGAGAGGAAGTCAAGTTGTCTCTGTAGGCAGATGACATGATTTTATATTTAGAAAACCCAATCTCTTTCAGCCCAAAAATTTCTTGAACTGATAAGCAAACTCAACAAAGTCTCAGAATACAAAATCAATGTGCAAAAACCACAAGCATTCCTTTACATCAACAATAGCAAGCAGAGAGGCAAATCATGAATAAACTCCCATTTACAATCACTACAAAGAGAATAAAATACCTAGGAATGCAGCTAACAAAAGATTTTAAGGACCTCTTCAAGGGGAACTACGAACCACTACTCAAGAAATAAAAGAGGACACAAACAAATGGAAAAACATTCCATCCTCATGGATAGGAAGAATCAATATCGTGAAAAATAAATTTATGGATTCAATGCTATTCCCATCACACTATCATTCACATTCTTCACAGAATTAGAAAAAAAGTATTTTAAATTTTATATGGAATCAAAGAAAACCTCTTATAGCCAAGACGATCTTACACAAAAAGAATAAAGCTGGAAGCATCGAGCTACCTGACTTCAAACTATACTACAAGGATACAGTAACCAAAACATCACGGTACTGGCACCAAAACAGACATATAGACCAATGGAGCAAAACAGAGACCTCAGAAATAGCACAACACATATACAACCATCTGATCTTTGACAAACCTGACAAAAACAAGCAATGGGGAAAGGATCTCCTATTCAGTAAATGGTGCTGAGAAAACTGGCTAGCCATATGCAGAAAACTGAAACTGGACCCTTTCCTTACACCTTATGCAAGATGGATTAAAGATTTGATGTAAAACCCAAAACCATAAAAACCCTGGAAGAAACCTTAGGCAACACCATTTGGGACAAAGGCTTGGGAAAGACTTCATGACCAAAACACCAAAAGCAATTGCAACAAAAGCCAAAATTGACAATTGGGATCTAATTAAACTAAAGAGCTTCTGCACAGCAAAAGGAACTAGCATCAGAGTGAACACGTAACCTACAGAATGGGAGAAAGCTTTTGCAATCTACCTACCTGACAAAGGTCTGTTATCCAGAATTTACAAAGAACATAGACATATTTACAAGAAAAAAAAAACATCAAAAAATGGGCAAAGAATATTAACAGACACTTCTCAAAGAAGACATTTACATGGCCAGCAAACACATGAAAAAACTCAACATCACTGGTCATCAGAGAAATGCAAATGAAAACCACAGTGAGATACCATCTCATGCTAGTCAGAATGGCAATTATTAGAAAGTCAGGAAACAACAGATGCTGGCAAGGTTCTGGAGAAAAAAAGAATGCTTTTACACTTTCAGTGGGAATGTAAATTAGTTTAGCCATTGTAGAAGACAGTATGGCAATTCCTTGAGGATCTAGAACCAAAAATACCATTTGACCCAGCAGTCCCATTACTTGAGTATATACTCAAAGGAATATAAATCATTATACTCTAAAAACACATGCACACATATGTTAATTGCAGCACTATTTACAATAGCAAAGACCATCAATGATAGACTGGGTAGAGAAAATACGGTACATACACACCGTAGAATACTATGCAGCCACAAAAAGGAATGAGATCACGTCCTTTTCAGTAACATGGAAGAAGCTGGAAGCCATCATCCTCACCAAACTAACACAGGAACAGAAAATCAAACCCTGCATATTCTTACTCATAAGTGGGACTTGATCATTAAAAATGCATGGACACAGGGAGAGGAATGTCACACACCAGGGCTTGTTGGGGGTGGAGGGTGAGGGGAGGGAACTTATAGGACGAGTTAACAAGTGCAACGAACCACCAAGGCACACGTATACCTATGTAACAAACATGCATGTCCTGCACATGTATCCTATTTTTGTTTTGTTTTTGTTTTTGTTTTGAAGAAATAAATTAAAAAAAAAAATAAGATTAATCCTACCTTGGGGTTTCTAACATGGTAGAGACAGGAACTTCCAGATGGGAGAAACAACCGTAGGTAACAGAACAATTTATTCATCTCTTAGTGTAAAGAAAGTGTTTTGCCACTACCTTGATTTCCACAGTCAATTCCAATCCCAATTGTGGTAGTATATTTACATTATTGTGATACTTTTTAAGGTATTCCTTCAATTACACATAATCAAAAATAAGAGTCTTAGTAATTACAGTATTGGGTAAGAATTATACTCAAATTGACAAAAATGTTTTAAAAAATGATGTACTTCCACTTCTGTTAGGTTTGGTTTTGAATTGGCCCCTAGTTTCATTATCCCTTTCTTTCCATCAAGATATATATTTTCTATTGGTACTATTTGCTTCATTTGAAAAATCAGGAAAATATTTGTAAATCAAATAAAATTTTGAAGAGACAAAATTTTGTCAGACTTTTGCATAGTCTTCTGGATGGAAATGTTTATGCCATTTCTTTATTCCTGGGAGGAAAATTAAACAATAGTGAGAATATTCCATTATTGTCACTCTAAGTTTTCAGAATAAAGCTGAGGAGTTCTGAATTTATGAAAGAATATTTTATTCAAGAAACTCAAAAACTCTCAGTCTGTTATGTAAAGTAGAAAGTAAGCTGAATAAACAGAGAAAGTGGAATTTCCACCCAGCCTGTCTAGTCTTCTCTTTTAAATACAGTCTTTACTTCCGGGCGTTTTTCACATAGTGGTATGTGTTTTCATTGGACATTGATTACTATTATTGTAGGGCTAGTTTGGATCAAATCTCCTTCCCACAACCAATTTCCTATCAGAGCTAATGGGTTTGCAGCTCATTTATAATGATCATATTGGCAGGAATTTAGCTGATATTTCCAAACACTCAATAGGAGTGGTTTTTCCACTCTCCTGAGTGCCTCTCAGCTGCAGGTAAAGAATGTTACATCTGGATGAAAGAGCTAATTAGAGCCAATTATAGCTTGAGTCACCAGCAATGGCATTAAAATGTCTGGCAGAATCTACCTTGTCCTTGTAACACAGATATTTTGTATCTTTACAAATACCTGTCTTGGAACATTAAACATTTTATAGAATTGCAGGTAATAAGCACTTAAATTTAATAATCAAAAGAGGCATTGCCAAAGTAATCCTGAAAGTAGGACTTCAGTAGACATAATTATACATTGACTGCCAAAGGCATCTCAAAATTAACAGTAAATTTCAGATACTTAATGAGAGGCATTGAAGTTCGATAACAAATTTGAACTTAATAAATCCAGTGACCTGTATTTAATTCAACATATGTATTCATGTTTTCTCATATGAGGCACATTGTCTTAGTATTTTGGAGGAGCTATTGGCAGTCTGTCTTAATTTTACTTTACTAATTTTGTTCCGGTGGGATACACCAATCCTTTGATGAGTGGGAATGTTTTTGCATAACATTTTATTCCTATCCACTCAGTTCAACAATAATGTAGAACATCATCTGGCCCTTGGAAAGTGGGGAAGGTTGTGTAGGCAGAAAAAAGATCAGATCATTTTATCTTATATTTTTATAGCTTTTGTTTGAAAAAATTGGTATGATTACAAATAAAAGCAGAATACTTCTAAATATTAAATTAAAATTTGGAAGAGACACTGAAGCTATTACATTATATTTAAAATGCAGTTGTGCAAAATTATATTTTTCATCTACCTAATTATTCATCTGTCATGAATATAGCTATCTGAAAAATTATAGTACTGTGTTCTATAATATCCAGATGTTCCAAATAATGATTAGAAGTAAACATGAGTACGTTTTTGAAATATGTCTTTAAAGGGCTAAAAATCGAAAATATCATAAATAGGAAATACGTAAAACCATTTTATAATATGCTTTATGCTTAACAGGTAAATAGTAGGTATAGAAAATTATATCAGAAATTTCTACTGCTTAACCAGTTCTAAATTTAAAATGCAAAGCCTACATTTATTATAATTAGGTATATTTATAATGCACCATTTTCTGAAAGTCACAGTAACAGAATGTAGTCATAATTTATAAGGGAGTAATCAATAATTTCTGATAGGTTGAACACAGTAAAATCAATTAGCATCTATATAGAAACAAAAATTGTTTTTCTGGTATGCATTTCTAAACAGCTTTAAAGACTACACGATGAAAATGCACTTCATGGAATTGTTTGTCCTTACTCAAATTCAATTCTAGTTATGACCCTGAGAGATGATTAGTAAATTCAACTTTTTAATTAGCATTTTGCATAATTCATTGAAATTATAATGCACTCATGCATTTGATTGTCAAGGTGCAGATGTGCTAATGTGAGGCTATAATTTTCTCATCTAAATAACACTTTTAGTAAAACCTCCAATTTCTCACAATTCTATTGTATAAGACCTATTATTGCTCATTTTTTAAAAATGCATTCAGAGTTGGATTTTGAAGTCAGCTTGTGTTGCTACAATGGATTGCTCAGGATACTAGGGACCAAAATAAACTAACATTTAAAAAAAAATGTTTATTCCATTTTGGTTAATACTACTTCATCACAGTTAATATAACTTTTAAATGTACCAAGTAGAGTTTAATACATTTATAACTCCAAATAGACCCAAATAGAAATTATAAAATCAAAAATTAAAGGGATGCTGGTTTTGGATTTTATTGCACTGAAGAAGTATGGGCACAATAATCATAGACTCTTTACCACAGGGTGTTCAGGTGAAATTAGTACTAAACCCAAAACACAGGCTTTTATTGAATATGTGATTTCATGAGATGAACTTTGGTACTTAAAAAAATAATTGATATCTTTCTCAAAGCTTCCCAACGTTTTCCCAAAGATGTATCTATTTACATTGAACTTTAGTGCTTGTTTCCATATAAATCACAAGCTCCTATCCACTGGGCAGCTTTGCTTCAACTCTAAAGAAAATGAGAAAAAAAGGAGTAAAATATGGAATGTGACTGTTCAAAGAAATGGCAGGATGCAGTAGAACATTTTTTTTTTTTTTTTTTTTGGGTACACCAGACAGATTGTTAGAATGAATAAAATGTTTCCAAACGAGGTGAGAGAACTTGCAAACCGGGATTCTTGGCCATGAGTCCTATTTACAAATGAGGTAAACTGCCTGGAATCAAGCACCCAAACACGTGATGGTTGCTGCCTACTCTGCCAGCATAGATGTTTGTGCTGTTGGTTCTGAGAACGTTGGCCAGCAAAATTGCTATTATTGCAAACATGTGTGGCAATGCTGAATGAGATTTCTAAGGAACTGTGTGGTAGAATGAATATTAGTGTTTGGGACAAATGCTTTCTTAGGACATAATTTAAAAAACACTTCTTACATTCTCAAACTCTGCTGTACAGAATGTTTATTACATGGATAGTAGTATAAAGAGACCACTGTGTTGCTCCTGGCATGGCCTACATAAGTCCCTAGTAGGTAATCCCTCACAGCAATTTTATAGCATCTGGCTCTAGGTACCTCATAAAACAAAGTGAAGCATTGCAGTCATGGCAATGCTGATGAGCTGAGATTGGCTCATGTTGAGTTCCACTGTTGTACTTCCAAGTGATATTATACTGTGTCTCATGATTCTTTCATGCTAGGAAATTATTTTTTGTTCTTTACTTATTAATGTTTGTATAAAAAATTGAAGTGACTGGCATCTTTGTTTGATAATATCTATGTTAACTTAAAATGTATGTGGATGAAAGTTCTAAAGTTCCCAGAAATTGCCAAGCATTTGGAAATAATCATTTTAAAAATGGTAATGTGGAATTTTATTTTCATAGGCTATGAAGGTTACTTCCAAATAAGAAAGAATTTGATAAAAACTATGCTTCACTAAGACCTTAAGTGTAAGTTTACAATCCTAAATTGTATCTTAGGTTAATCCCTAATTGAATTATTTGTATCATTTTCATGCATACATTCATTACTTTTAACTTCATTCAATGATTTTTATTTTTAATAGTTACATAAAAATCAGCAATGGTTAACTTTAGGTGCCAACTTGACTGGATTAAGGAATATTTAGATATCTGGAAAAGCATTGTTTCTGGATGTGTCTGGGGGAGTGTTTTTAGAGGAGATTGATATGTGAGTCAGTGGATTGAGTGAGGAAGATTCTCCCTCAACGTGGGAAAGAACCATCCTATTTTGGGTTCCAGATGAAAAAAAAAAAAAAAAAGTCAAAGGAAGGACAAACTATTGTGTCTTTCTTGCTTCCAAAGCAAGAAGCCTTCTATTCCTGCATTTGAATATCAGAACTCCAGTTCCTCCAGCTCTTGCACTCTGCGGCTCACAGCAGCAGCTCTGTTTTGGGGTCTTTGACCTAGGACTGAATGCATACCACTGGATTCCCTAGACCAGGAAAGCCAGTTGGTGTGGCTCAGTCCAAGTCTGAGCACGGGAGCAATGCCTGGACTGAGCCACGCTACTGGCTTACCTGGTCTCCAGCTTGCAGATGGTCTATCATGAGACTTCTCGGCCTCCATAATCTTGTGAGCCCATTCCCCTAATAAATCTTCTCTAATATAACTATCTCTATATCCTATATATTCTGTCTCCCTAAGAACCCTGACTAACAGTCATTAACCTTTAACAGTACATTTCAAATGATGAAGCTCTTCGGATTCCAAATATACTTAAGAAGACTTTCTAAATACCGTTCAAATGAAAAGATAAAGCCAACAATTTATAGTTCCACTTAGAAATGAGGCCGAACTTTATGGGACACCATTGTAATATTTTTCTGATGAATACTTCCAGAAAAGTTTCATTTAAGAAGTGATTTGGGAGGCCGAGACGGGCGGATCATGAGGTCAGGAGATCGAGACCATCTTGGCTAACACAGTGAAACCCCGTCTCTACTAAAAAATACCAAAAAAAAACTAGCCGGGCGAGGTGGCGGGCACCTGTAGTCCCAGCTACTCGGGAGGCTGAGGCAGGAGAATGGCGCAAACCCGGGAGGCGGAGCTTGCAGTGAGCTGAGATCCGGCCACTGCACTCCAGCCCGGGCGACAGCGCGAGACTCCGTCTCAAAAAAAAAAAAAAAAAAAAAAAAGAAGTGATTGCATTTTGAAAAGAAGATGCATAGGAGGAACAATGAGGAGAACATGAAACACACTTGTAGCATATTGTCCTGTATGTAAATCATACTCCTGGACACCTCCGAGTTTGGTAACAAGTTTCATTTTCTCCAACTTTCCCGTCAATCAGCAATGTTTGAAACAATTTGGTTGCTTCATTGTATAATGTTTCCAAGAAAACTAAAGCCTCATTAATGTACACATAGCTCTCAAAAGAAGACGTGTATATGCATTAGATTCCACTGTGGTTTTATGAGAATCCTAGGACACTAAAAAAAGGGAATTACATAGAAAAGTCTCAGTGTGGTGCTTTTTGAGGTCACGAAGAGCAAAGTAGTCAGATTGACATGTGTGCACCATATCTGAACGACATAGATGACTCCAGTCCTGTTATTAAGTTTTTCAGCTTTTGATATTTTTTAATAAAATGATTAGTCAATAGTCTAATATCATTCACTTCTTCACCTCATTTCTGTTTTAGTCATATGGTGTTGAGAAGGACCAAGTTTTAGATCAATCAATGGAAAGATTAAATGAAATATGTGGAGGAACAAAAATGCACAGAAAATTCCCAGGAGTTGATGAAGGAAAAAGGAATTGAGAAGTTATCCATAAGTGTTTAGAATTTCAGAAATCTCTATGGCATTGCTTACTAACCCACATAATAGATGAGATTAATAAGTATTCGGTTAATCAGCAGCAGCACTATGATCATCATTAATAATATAAATGTTTTCCTTTTCTATTTCTTTTTCTTTTTTAAAAGCTTTTAAGTTCAGGGTTACATGTGCAGGTTTGCTATATAGGTAAACTTGTGTCATGGGGTTTTGTTGTACAGACTACTTCTTCACCCAGGTATTTAACCTAGTTACCATCAGGTTTTTTTTGTTTTTTTTTTTTCCTCATTCTCTCCCTCATCCAACCCTCCACTAGGGTCTTGCATTAGGCCCTAGTGTGTGTTGTTCCCCGCTACATGTACATATGTTCTCATAGTTTAGCTCCCATTTATAAGTGAGAGTATGTGGTATTTGGTTTTCTATTTCTGCATTAGTTTGCTAAGAATAATGGCCTCCAGCTCCATCCGTGTCCCTGCAAAGATATGATCTCATTCTGTTTTTTTATGTCTGCATGATATTCCATGGTGTATATGTACCACAATTTACTTATCCAGCCTATTATTGATGGGCACTTAAGTTCATGTCTTTGCTATTGTGAATAGTGCTGCAATGTACATACTCATGCTTTTGTGTTTACAATAGAACAATTTATATTCCTTTGTGCATATAACCAACAATGGGATGGTGGAACTAATGGTAGTTCTGACTTTAGGTCTTTGAGGAATTGTCGCAGTATCTTCTACAATGGCTGAACTAATTTACACTCCCACCAAGAGTGTATAAGCATTCCTTTTTCTCCACAACCACATCAGCATCTGTTATTATTATTATTTTTTTTACTTTTTAATAATAGCCATTGTCACTGATGTGAGATGGTATGTCATTGTGGTTTTCATTATCATTTCTCTAATAATCAGTAGTGTTGAGCATTTTTTCATATGATTGTTGGCCACATGTATTTCTTCTTTTGAAAGATGTCAGTTCATGTCCTTTGCTCACTTTTTAATATTCACCTTTGCCTGAAAATCAGGTTTGGGGAGAAGATACAGATCATAAAACACGTATTTAATGTGTTCAAAGAAATAAAATCTGAAGAAAGAATTCATAGATTGAAACATTAAACAGAAAAAAAATGTAGCAAAGATAAATAAAAATGGATAACTTGAGAAAAATTAACAAGACATGTAGATGTCCTGGTCTGTGTCCTGTTACTAAAACTGAATACTGAAAACTGGTGATTTGTAGGAATAAAGGTTGATTTGTTCACAGTTCTGGTGATAGAGAGTTCAAGAGCATGTTTCTGGTGGCTAGTAAGAGATTCCTTGCTGTGTCATAACATAATGAGGGAATCACATAGCAAGAGGCCAAGAGTGTGCCCACTCAGATTTCTCTTACTCTTTTTACAAAGCCACCAGTCCTACCACAGGGGCTCCCTTCTTGTTATCTTGTCTATTTCTAATTACCTCCCAAAGGCACCATATCAAATCAACATATAAATTTGAAGACTACATTCTCAACACATGAAATTTCGAGACATGTTTAAACCATAGAAATAAATAATAGAATAAAAGTAGAATATGTATCTAATTGGTGTCTGAGAAGGGAAGAAAATTATATATTGGGCTACTGAGATATACTGGCTGAGAAATTTCTAGAAATGTTAAAAACACAAATGGTCATTTAAAGGATAATACATTGTACATCACGCATGATAAGGCAAAAATAAATAAATAAATAAATATAAATTCTCATATAAAAATGTGGAGATTCCAGGTCATAAAACCATTTTCAACCAATTTCTAAAAATTGACAACATAAAAATTATGTTATCCAAGCACAGTGAAATGTCTTTTTGTTTCCTGTGCCGTTTTGAAATTTAAGATATATATTGTTATTTGAAATATAAGATATATATTTCAAAACAGCACAGGAAACAAAAAGGCAGTTGAAATATATATATATTTCAAAACATTAAAGGAAATTATCCATATATAACTATCATGGAACATATTTAAAAAATAAATATTACATTTTCTTCTAACAGATGTTACTCATGCAGTATTTTTTGAACCATTGCCTTAGAATATTTACTGCACAATTTTCCATTTTCATAATTTCTTTTATTATTTTTGTTATTTATTTTCAAACACAACTAAAGACAATGTTACTTTATATGCAATATTTTATCTGGTTTATTGACATAATTTATCAACTTATCTACTCAGCAGTGGTTTTATCACACACTGTCATTTTTAACTTTCTTCTTGGTGAAATATATTCTTTAATGTTTTGTTTTCTTAATTGAGGGTGGCGTACTATACACAATTAGTTATTGTATACATGAAAACAGCTTTCTTTTATTCTCAACTCTAAATGATGCATGGTTAGATATTAAATTGTAAGTTGAGTGTTTACTTTTCTGATTTATTATTTTCTGATCTCAATTCTGTTGTTGCTGATGTAGGCTGTTAGTAATGTGAAATTTATCTTGTAGTTTTAAGATTACTTATCTTCGATATTTTTGAAATTTAATTGGCATGTCTATATATAGATATATTTTTATGTTAGTTACCCCACACTTGAAGAGTACATTCTATATGATGTTCATTTTTTCCTGGTATTTCACATTTTTAACAATTTCTGTAAATAGTGAATCACAGTAATTCTCTGTATTCTCTGTATGTTGAAATCCTATTAAATTATTTTTGAAACTTCCTGATTTAACCTCAGTGTTTCAAATGTTGCTTCCTATTTTTACCTCATGGTCTTTCTGTTCTGATCCAGGAATGGTATTTTTTCTAATTTTCAGTTTATTTTTATCTGTGTTCCTGTTAAGTTTTTTTTTTTTCAATGTTTACTTGTAAAATGCATAGGATTTAATTTTTACGACACTTTAGTTTCTTGTTTTCTTTTATTCCTAACATTCCTTTAAAAGATAATTAAAACCGTCTTTTTTTTTTTTTTTTTTTTTTCATGAGATGGAGTCTTGCACTATTGCCCAGGCTGCTGGAATGCAGTGGCGCAATCTCCATTCATTGCAACCTCTGCCTCCTGGGTTCAAGTGATTCTCCTGCCTCAGCCTCCTGAGTAGCTGGGATTACAGGCATGCGCGCCCACGCCCAGCTAATTTTTGTATTTTTGGTAGAGACGGAGTTTCACCGTGTTGGTCAGGCTGGTCTTAAACTCCTGACCTAGTGATCTGCCCACCTCAGCCTCCCAAACTGCGGAGATTACAGGAGTGAGCCACAGCGCCTGGCCTCAGTTAAAACTGTTTTGAAAAGTATGTATTTATTTATCAAACTGATATCTTTATTAGTTTGATAAAAAATATTAAATGTTGTTGGATATATTGTATATTATTTTAATATCTTTGCCAGAGAGAGCCACTAAATGATTTTTTTAGGGAGTGGATTTTCATTCTGATTATGGATTATGTTGATTTTCATGGTTTTAGATTTATCTATTTTTGAATGATTTACAAGGTCAGATTTGCAGGATTTTTCTGTCTGTTTTCTTTCTCAGTTCTTTTTCTCTTTCATTATTTAACGTCTGTGTTAACCGGTCACTGTCTAGCTTTTTATGGTAGCCTACTTCCAAACTCAAAGCTCTCATCTTATAATATGTGTTGAACAATTAATTATACAGCAGATCATTAGTTAGCAAGTGAAAGCCTTAAGCTATTTTTTATAGTAAGGTTATACTCTTTTCTGTCATATATATTACCATTCATTTGAAACGGTGCCAGTCTGATGAATTGAAAACATGTCACTGTCATTTCTCTGATTTCTGGTGACGTTAAGCAACTTTTCATGGGTTTATTGTTCTATTTAACTCAATTCTATGTTGGTAACATGATAAGATACTTGGTCTTATTCACTCTCTCTTAACTAGTTACACAGTTCTCACTGCTATTACAATGTTAATCAACCAAGCACTTTAGGGTAGTAATAACCACATTGCTGCCAAAGATTATAACCTCCAAAGTCAACTAATCCTTTCCCCAAGCCAAGGCAAAAAAATTCAAAATTTTCGAATGGAGTATAATGTATGGAAATAAAGCATCATCAAATGTTAAAACACTATGAACATCTGCAGTAATTAAACGATGTAGAACTGGTACAAGACTATTCTTAAAGATAAACAAAAAGTAATATGAAGTCTAGTATATGCACATTGTGTATACACCATAACACACACAGACACACAAGATAAAGCAGAATTACAAATTGGTGAGATGAAAGAATGTTGCAATAAATTAAAATTGAAAATGAAATTAGTACCTTTAAATTATATCTCAATTTAAGTAACAAAATATTAACCATACTCTACATATATTGTTAAAGTCCCACAGAAAAATGATACAATAAACAAATAAAAAAATAAATAAAATATTTGTAAACATACATATAAACAGGGTAAGAAAGTTTATTTCAGTGTAAACTGAAGACAAAAAACCATAATAAACTATAAAAAGACTTGAATAATTAAGAAAATGTTGGCCATCAGAATTTACCCGTGTATCTATTTACTATGAAGCCTGGGTAACAAATTTTTATTTCGGTCTCTTCAAATTTTATGGCTAAATTACTCATGAATTTTCAGAAAATGATAAAATATGTATCTAAAAACTTCACTTTCTAAATATAAAAAGCTCAAAATGATTAACTGAAAATACTCTTCAAAATGATAAGATTCTACACTAAGCCTGTCAGGTACAAAATACAGAAATAACAATGTATTTTTGTATGTATTATAATTACTACTAATTAAAAAATGAGAAAATTAACACATTTTATGGTTTATACAAATATATAAACATCTAAAATAAATGTGGGCAGATAGTTTTCATGTCTTTATTACTAAAACTCTAAAATTTTATATTGCTAAAACTATAAAGTTTTACTGAATAATAGAATTCTTGAATAAGTGGAGTAATTTTCTACATCTCTAATGGAAAGATACAAAAACAAAAATCAATCAATTCTCCAAAAATTATTGTACATATTTAATGCAATTGCATTAAAATATTTTGCTTATGCTGGACAGAAAACATCAAATAATTTTGATGTTTATTTGAAAGAATATAAACAAAATAATTATTGCAATTTCTTACCAGTGATAATCCTTTCATTGAATACTTACATATTATAAGTAAGTAGACTTCTCTGAATATGGCACAATGGCACAAATTATAAAGGACAGCAACTATAAATGTTATTATATAAATCAAAACTTTTGTATGTAAAAATTATAAACAAAATAAAATTGGTTTTCTACTAGGTAAGAATTCAATAGACTTGTTACGCTATTTTTACATTTCATATTAGCAAAGCTGATACGAAGGTCATATGCAACATGCAGTGATGTAGGGAAATAGCCATTTTCATGCATTGCTGGCCATAGCAAAATTGGTACCAGCAAATCAGAATTTGCTGATACTGATATGGTCACTCCGCAATTCCACCTTTAGAAATTTATCTTAAGAAATGATAAATGAATTTAAAAAGTAGGAATAGATGCAAAAATTTGACTGAGTTAACTTTCATCCCATTGTAATCATTTTAAAATGAAAGCTAAAATTATTATTTTTAATGTAGAATATTATGCATTCTAGTTTACTCCATCTAGAATACTATACATATATATGTAAATAGTATTCTATTTTAGATATATACCAGTGACTTTGGAGACAATAATTTCTTGTCTGGAGAATTTTTCACAGTATTTTGCTTAGTGACAACATCAGTTTCATGATATGTACAGTATGTCCTTAGTTTAGTTTTTTGAAAGCAATATTTTAATATAGGGAGTATCTTTGGAGATGCTGATTACAAATGGTTTTGCTTTTGTATTTAATAATTTTTATTTGAAATATAATATTCCAACTGGACAGTACATAAATCATAAGAACATACTTAAATAAATTTTCATAATAGGTAAACTCATGACCACTCACAAAATTCAGGAAATATAACATCACTAGCATCCCAGAAATGACAATTATACTGACTTCTAAAGGCTATTCAATGCAATATTCAATGCAAAGAAACACCAACTGTCCTGGATTCTCATTCCAGATTTTAGTGTCATATAGTTTTGACTTCCATATACATTTAATAACAGATCATGTTTTTTGTGTGTCTTCTTAAATTCAGTATTATACTTTGAAATGCATACATGTGAAGAATTAATTTGCAGTTCATTTCTTCACAGTGTTCAACATACAATAATTTGGAAAACGTTGATCAATTCTACGATCAATTAATACTTGGGCTAAATCCCCTTTAAGGCTATTATAGTGCGGTAATGAAGTGTAATGAAAATATACATTTTTTATATGTATGTATACATGTATACAATTATTTTTCTGTATATACTCATACTTCTACAGTATCTATGCCATTTTAAAAGTAAAAACTCCAGGACAAATGTATTTATATCTTTGATTTTATTTAAAAAAAGAAAAATCATTTTTTTAATGTGATTGTGACAATTATATCAATTTTGACTTCCACCAGAAAAGTATGAGAATTCCAGTTGTGCCACATACTCAGCAAGACTTGGTACTGCATTTTTCATTTTAGTCATTCTAGTAGGTATCTTCTAGTTTTGTTGTTGTTGTTGTTGCCACCATTGTGCCTTTAATTTACATTTCATTTGTGTTTTTAGAAGCTAAATATCTTTCACATGTTCATTGGTCATTAGGGATATTCTCTTTCAAGGTGTCTTTTTAATTATCTTGCACAGTTTTTATTGTTTTTTCAGACTTTTCTTACTGATTTGTAGGAAATGTCGCAGAATCCTTTGGGTGTCACTTCACCAGCTTGAAACCTTTGTGGCCAGCAGTGCGTCTGCTTGAGTTTTTCTGGCACCCCTGGGCTCCTACCCACTCTGCCTGAAAGGCTGTGCTAGGATCACGCTACCAGCCGAGATCCCATGCCCGCCTAGGGCAAGTCAGGTGCAGAGCAGCAAGGGAAGTGTGAGCAAGCGAGCTCCAGGTCTGGCCACTGCACACAGCCAAGCATATCAGCTGCTGCAGCATGGCAGTCAGCTCCAGGTGCAGGCACACATTCCAGTTCCACGCGAGGCTGCAGCTGAATCAGGCCTACCACAAGCAGCTTCAGCTGCAGGCACTGGCGTCTAGAGTAGGGGAACACCATGGCACCTGGAGACACCAGCAACCACGGAGCCCCAGAGGGTGGCAGAGGGGCGTGTAATAGCTTATTCCTGCAACCAGCATGGCAAATGACAGGGGTTCGGGGGGTGGGGGTATGGTGTGTGTTGTAGACCATTTGTGTTGCAACTCATTCAGTCCTGCTGCCTCATTCTGCCCCACTGTCCCTAGGCTGGCCCTGACCTGCAGGTGCTTCCCATCACATAAGGCAGGTGCCCAATGCTGATGGAGGGCAGGAGGTATATAGTGTTACAACTCTGGCTTGAGGAATCCCAAGTGTCTTAGACCAAAGAAGAGTCACTGGTCTTCACTCCTGCCATCTGGTGTATGGGTGTGTGTCACCACCTGCCACTCAGCAAGCTGGCCAGGAATGTATTACAGCCCTCTTTGCACGTGCCATTTAGTGGGTCCTGAGTTCTTATCACACATGCAGGAAGAATGAGGTTATGCGGACAACTGGAGGATAAGCAAGGTGGAGAAGAGTTTTACTGAGCAATAAAACAGCTCTCATTATTGAGGATACCCAAAGTGGGTAGCTCCCAGCCACAGGCAGGTAGTTTTGATGTGTGTCTGAGTCCAGCTGAGTCTGGAGGTTTTTATGGTTTCAGAATGGAGGATGTAGATACTGATTGGTCGATAGGCAAGAGGAAGTACATGCTGATTTGTCCATGGTGGAGGCCCAGAAAAAACACCATCTGATTGGCTGAAAGGCATCAAGAAAGTTCTTACTCCGGGTTGTGGACTCCACCCAGAACTGGCAACCAGGCCCTCAGGCTTCAGGCCCTCCCTAGCTTCAAGTTCGGGCCTCACCGGAGACCCACTCCTTCCCACCTAGGAACCTGTCTGTCTCCACCTGCCATCATCAAAATGACTTGTGTAGTATGTATTTGAGTCCTTTGTTTAATACATTGCAAAATATACTTCTGTTCTGAGGCATGAATATTTTATTCTTTTATTTTTTTAATCAGACATTTTTCATTTGCTTGAAGTTCAAGTAACAGCCCTAGACTTTTGATTTTTTTGTCTTATTTAAGAAATTCATGTTTTTCAATGTCATGAAAATTAAAGCTCAGCTCAATTTACAACTCGTGAAATTTCTGTGTGTGGTGTGAGATAGTATGTCCAGATTCATGACAATATTTTTATATGCATATATATTTAACCTTCATCTGTGTGTTGACCATGCCGTTTCCACTGCACTGTAGCATCTTCAAGATCATAAATCAACTCTTTTTCTAGATTATCTATTTTGATCTAATATTCTATTTGGCTATTATTTGTACAAAAATAATATTTTATCTTTGTAATGGATTTGGCGTTTGGCTTTGTAAGATCAAGGCATATATATTATTCAAGACTGCCTTACTATATTTATTTCCATATACATTTAAAAATCTGATAGTCAATTTTCATAATAAAAAATCTTACTGGGGTTGTTTGCATTGGAAAAATATTATATTAACAAATTATATCCAATGCATCGATATGACATTCTGTAATATTTTACTCTTCCTTAACTTCTTACTATCATATTTTTATAGTTTTCTTGGTAGGTTTTCTGTACAAATGGGAGGAGGGAGAGGATCAGGAAAAATAGCGAATGGTTACTATGCTTAATACATGGGTGATGAAAAAATCTGTACAACAAACCCCCATGACACAAGTTTAACTGTATTACAAACATGCACTTGTACCCCTGAACTTAAAATAAAAGTAAAAACAAAACAAAACAAAACAAAAAACAGAAAACAAAGCACTACTGAAATTAAACTTATTTGGGGCATTTTTTAATTGACTATTTACTGAGCTGTTTTAAGACCACAGCAAAATTAAGCAAAAGTGCAGAGTTCCCATATAGCCTCTGCCTAAAACACCCAATTTGTGGAAAGGTTAAACTTACTTCATAAAATGAACCCTTATAAGAATTTAATGGGAGAGCCATGTGGTGCTGGAGGTTTCCTTGAAGGAAAGGTAATAATTATTATTTATAATAATGGATTTATTTTCTTTGGTATAACTCAGATTACTGATATCTTCTACTTTTACCATCCACTTTACTAAGATTTTTCCCAAAGTATTTGTGCATTTTAGCCAAATTGTCAATTTTATTGGCAAAAAACTTTATATAATATTACTATATTTTAACATCTGAAAGATTTACATTGATAACTCAATTGTCCAAATGACATTGATAATGTCTTATATTTTTTCTTGATTTGCATAGCCATTGATTTATGAATTTCATTACTTTCATCTAAGATCTATATTTTGGTTAGTGGTGTCCTCTATTTTATGTTTGTTTACCATTTCATTGGCTTTTGCTCTTATCTGTGTTATTTCTATATTTTCTTTATATAGAATGTAATTCTGTGGGTACAGTTTCTCGTAAAGCAATTTTAGTCACATATTTTCTGAGTAAGCAGTGTGAATTTTTCTTTGCTTCATGGGCTGTTCATAGGCAGCTTTTTAAATATCCTAGTTTTCAGCTTTTTCTTGTTCTCTTTTTGTTATTATTCTCTAGCTTAACTCCACTGTGCCAGAAACATACACTGTATGATTTCAAAAATATATCAAATTTTGATAATATTCTAGATTCACCTGAAAAAGTGTATGTTCTTCCATACACATTATATAGCATACAATGTTCTATTTATATATTAGTAACATCAAGTTTCATAATTGTCTTCTTCAATTATCTTTTATCATTACTGATAATTTATTAAGCAATTGAAAAAAGTTTGTTAAAGGGCCCTATTGCAAATATGTCTTCAAATACATTATTAGTCAATGTTGGCCTTACATTCTGTAAAGTCAATTTTGGCTTTACATTCTAAAAGAATGTATGTTCTTCCATACACATTATACAGCGTACAGTAGTCTATTTATATATCAGTAACACCAAGTTTCATAATTATCTTCTTCAATTATCTTTTATCATTACTGATAATTTATTAAACAATTGAAAAAAGTTTGTTAAAGTGACATATTACAAATATGTCTTCAAATACATAATTAGTCAATTTTGGCTTTATATTCTGAGAATTATTTGACACAGAGATTTAGGATTCATTTCTTCCTATTGGATTGACACCTTAAGGTATTATCATGATGTTATATGTATTTTTATCTTGAATGTTTATAGCCCTAAAGTGTCTTATTTAGTATAGTTATATCATCTTTGTCTTATTTATTGTTTGTAGACTATAACTTTTCCTTATGTGCCTTATGTGGCATTAATCAATTTTCTCTACTTAGAAATATTATCATATATTAGCTTCTTTGTGATATACTTAACTTTTTAAGGTTGTTTACTTAGAAACTAAAGTTAGCATTCTTGATTTATTACAGATATATACAAACAATTACACTTATCACTTCCCCAATCATGCCAGAATAGTTTATGCTTTTACTTTCACAGTAATGGTAGAACCTAAAGCTTAATTTATAAATTAGTCATAGAAAAAGATTAACAAGAAGAAATAGTAAAATAGGACAATTGTAACAATACACTGCAATAAAAGTTATGTGACTGTAGTCTCTTTCTCACTCTTACTATCTCAAAATATCTTCTTGTGCTGCAATCACTTTTCTTCTTGAGGAGACAGAAAAAAATATGACTATATGATGATATAAAGTGAGGCAAATTTCCTCTCAATTTGTTGTCATCTCCTCCTTCCCAGCTTGTGGTAGTGTTGAAAACCAGCAGCTCACAATTATGGTGAACACCAATATCCTGTCAACTAGCTAATAGTGGGTGCAAATCAGGACCAGGGATTCTTGAACCCCATATTGTGATCATTTAACATATTTGTTTAAGGCTAATGATTAATTGAAGAATTCACAATGCCTCTGCCTTGCAAGACAACTCACTTTAATCTTAAAGATATTTCCTTTTTTTCTCTCTTGATCACTAGAAAAGTAACTAAGGTTAAGTCTTAACTAATTCAGGAAAGCCCTGAGTCTACTGGAAGAGCTATGAGACTTAGCTAATAATATAGCTAGAATCAGGATGTGGCATGAAACCTTATCTTGAGTTTCTAGATAAAGAGAGCTGGAATATAAGAATGAATTATTCAAGGCTGAGATAGCATTTCTTCTATGATACACCTATAGGAAAGGAAAAATAAAAGTTATTAACATGGGAACATCTTTTTGGGAAGACATCTGGTGCTAAGATGGTTCTTAGGAGCTTGAAGAAAGAGATGACACACAATAATCACGTATAAATGATAGAGCTACTTTCACTGATGTTGAAAAAAGTCATCAAACACTTAAAATAGACATATTAAAGTGATTATTCTATGTAATGCTGGAAAACCTGATACATATATTCTTCCAGATAGCAAAGTCATGAGACTATCTTGATGAGGGGGCACCAGCATCACTGAGAAGCTGGAAGACATCATTTGTAGATCAGGCTAACACAGATGCATAGGTTTGCATTTATTATTGCTGATCAAGTTACTACTACCACTGTTAAATCAAGAGCCTCTCATCCTGAATGTGGCAGAAATTCATCTGAACTAAAATCAACATATATTCTAAGTATAGATTTCATTTTCTGCCCACAGAGCTTCCATCAACACTACTAAGGGCTTTAGTGTGAATTTAATCCTACAGAACATTGGATCAGACATAAAGTATCATTTTCTAACAACTTAAGTGTTGTAATTAGCAAATGACCACTGGATCATCTGTTTTTATCACACACTACTCCACCCAGAAAACTTCCAGTCTAATAGAATGAAGGAAATGTTTTTCGAAGAGGTGCTGAGGTAGCTGATTGGAGATATTAACCTACAATAATGGGATTCTACCCTTGAAAATGTAGGTAGAGTCCCAAATTATTTTCCATTATAAGGTTGGGTATGGGAACAAAGTGTGAAAATTGGACTGGCCCCACTTACTATCATTCCAATGACCCAGTTCAGAAATTATGCTTTCTATATGTTCTTCTCTGGCTCCTAGAGTAAAAAAGGTTTCCCCAGATTACATGACAAGAATTTGTGGATAATGAGGAGAATATTAGCAGAATCTGGGAAAAAGGAGAGTCAGTTTACAGCATTCTGATATATTTTGATACCAGTATCATGAATACTGGTCTCGGTTCCTTGAGATTCTTTACTGAGCATGTTAATAAAGCTAAACAGCATCTTACCTCAACATTCAAATTGTATTCCTTTACTTTTGATATATTGGATGAATCCAACTTACTTCTGTCATTAAAGCTGATGGTATCTTTCATGTAAATCACATTTTAGAGGTCTCTTCCTCAATAAAGTAATCCAAAATGCATGGTTCTGAACAACATTGCCTTCATAAGATGCTCAAAATTCTAATCCAATTTGAATGAGACTGTAAACAGTTCTATTAGGATGAAGTAGACACATAGACTAATGGAATAGGTCTCTCTGTTTAATCTCCTGGACAGGCACATATATTATTATATTTCCTCCTCAGGAAACTGCTTACGATAGTGGTTTGTGTCCTAGACACTTTTTGCAATCATATCCCACAATCTCGATTTCTGAAAAGATGTGTTTCATCCTCCATGAGTTGCTGTCATTTAACTCTTTCAAAAGGGTTACACTTCAAAACAAAAGCATCTCTGAGTTAGTGCCATATTGTAGGGCATCTTAACTCTGAGAGTTAGCTTTGCAACATAAAATCTATCAATAGTCTCGCAACAGTAGGTGCCCTAATATCAGAATATGGAAGATTATTGGAATGAAAGACAAAAGTAAATACTTCCTGTTATTTCTCAAACTAAGAGGAAACAATATTATCTTGTCATGCATAAAACTCACTTACGACTAGTGTAAAGGAGAGTGAGTTGCTTTTAATAAGGGATTATATTTGTTGAAGTAGAGGAAAGAGAATATAAGTGATTGAATTTTCTTAAAATAGGTCACAAAATTACATTAGGTCATCAACTAATATGGGAGAGAGTAGGCAGAAAAGAAGAGCTATGAAACCATCATCAACCTAACACCAAAATCTGGCAGAAACATAACAAAAAAAAGAAAACTTCAGGTCAAAATACCTCATGAGCATAGATGCAAGTACCTTCAACGAAATACTAGCAAACCAAATCCAGCAGCACATCAAAAAGTTAATACATCATGATAAAGTAGGCTTTATTCTAGGGATGGCAAGGTTGGCACAACATATGCAAATCAATAAAGGTGATTTACCACATGAACACAATTAAAAATTAAACCATATGATTATCTTAATAGACACAGAAAAAACTTTAGGTCACATCCAACAGCCCTTCATAATAAAACCCTCAACAGACTAGGCATCAAAGCAACATACCTCAAAATTATAAGAGCCTTCTATGGCAAACTTTTGCCCACAGTGGGCAAAAGTCCACTTTATCACGGTATATTAACTTTTTGATCTACTTCCAGATTCAGTTTGCTAGTATTTCGTTAAGGGCTTTTGTGTCTATATTCATGAGGGATATTGGCCTGACATTTTCTTTTTCTGTTATGTCTCTGCCCGACTTTGGTATTAGGCTGATGTCAGCTTCATAATTCTTCCTTTCTGCCTACTCTTACCACATTGATTGAGGACCCAATATAATTTTGTGACCTGTCTCAAACATTCTGCTTGAGAACTAGAACAAGGATATCCACTTTCAACACTCCTATTCAGTATATTACTGGAAGTCCTAGCCAGAGCAATACAGCGATAAAAAAAAAATAAAAGGTATCCAAATAGGAAAAGAACTCAAACTATCTTTCTTTACTGATGATATGATTATATACCAAGAAAACCCTAAGGACTCTGTCAAAAGCTTACTAGAACTGATAAACAATTTTGGTAAGTTTTCAGGACACAAAATCAGTGTACAAAAATCAGTAGTTCATTTCTGATGTAGTAATGTCTATGCAGAGTGTCAAATAAAGAATATAATCCCATTTACAATAGTCACAAAGAAAATGAAATACCTCAGAACACAGCTAACCAAGGAGATATATGATCTCTACAAGGAGAAATACCAAATGCTACTGAAATAATTTATAGAAGACAAAAATAATTGGAAAAACCATTCTATACTCATGGATTGGAAGAATCAGTATTGTTAAAATGGCTACACTGCCCAAAGCAATGTATGGATTCAAGGTATTTCTATCAATCAATCAATGTCATTTTTCAAAGAATTAGAAAAAGAAGATTCTAAAATTTACGTGAAACCAAAAAAGAGCCCAAATACCCAAAGCAATCTTAAGAAAAAAATAAAGACAGAGACACCACATTATTTTAAACTAAACTATAAGTCTACAGTAAACAAAGCAGCATGGTACTGGAACAAAAGCACACAGAGACCAATAGAACAGAATAGAAAACTCCAGAAACAAAGCCACACATCTCCAACATCTGATCTTCGACAAAGCTGACAAAATCAATGGGGTAGTGACTATCTATTCAATAATCGTGCTGAGATAAATGACTAGTCATATGCAGAAAATGAAACTGTACCCTTACCGTTCATCATGTACAAAATTTAAAGATGAATTACCGATTTGAATGTAAGACATCAAACTATAGAAAGTCTAGAACAATAACTAGAAAATACCCTGTTCAAAGTCAGCCTTAACAAAGAATTTCTGGCTATGTCTCCAAAAGCTATTGCAACAAAAATAAAAATTGACAAGTGGAACCTCATGAAACTGAAGAACTTCTCACAG
Organism: Papio anubis; assembly: GCF_008728515.1. NCBI lineage: Eukaryota > Metazoa > Chordata > Mammalia > Primates > Cercopithecidae > Papio > Papio anubis. Next base: position 110,568,336 of record NC_044978.1, read on the forward strand.
CAAAACATAATATCAATTGTGTAAACAGACAACTTGCAGGATGGGATAAAATATCAGCAAACTATGCATCCAGCAAAGACGTAATATCCAGAATCTATAAGGACAAATTAACAAATAAACAAAAAAAATGCATTAAAATATGGGCAAAGGACATGAACAGACATTTCTCAAAGGCATACGTGCAAATATACAACAAACATATGAAAACATGTTTATCATCACCAATTATCAGATAAGTGTAAACCAAAACCACAATGAAATATCTATGCCAGTCAGAATGGCTATTATTAAAACGTCAAAAAGCAACAGCTGCTGGTGATGCAACAGAGAAAAGGGAACATTTATACACAGCTGGTGGGGAATGTGAATTTTGTTCAGCCACTATGGAAAACAGTTTGGAGATTTCTCAAAGAACTTAAAATAGAGCCACCATTTTATCCAGCAATTCAATTACTGAGTATATGACCAAAGGAAAATAGATCACTATACTGAAGAGGCACAGGTAATTGTATGTTTACTGCCATGCCATGTATGATAGCAAAGACTAGGAATCAACCTAGGTGCCCATCAGTGGTAGACTGGACAAATACAAATGAGGTGCATATTACCACAGAATAGTATGCAGCGATAAAAAAGTGAAATCACATCCTTTGCAGCAACATGGATGGAGCTGGAGGTTATTATTCTAAGAAAATTAACACGGTAGGAGAAAATGAAATGCTGTCTGTTCTCTCTTATAATTGGGAGCTAAACATTGAGCACACATCTACATATAAACACGGGAACTATAGACACTGTTGCCTAGTAAAGGTGGGAGAGGGTGGGAGAGGTATAGGCTGAAATACTACCTAGTGGATACTATGTGCAATACCTGGGGGCAATATACCTATGTAGAAATCTGTACATGTAAGCCTTGTATATAAAATAGAAGTTGAATTTAAAAATCAAAATAAAAAGTCAGCAGCTACTGTTCTAAACATGATAATCTACTATATACCAATAATGGTAGGCCAAGCAAAGCTGGAACATTGTTATTTAGGAACAGAACCGAAATAACATGAATGTGCACTAAGTGTCACGATTACAGTGAATTTCTTTTTTAAGTGCCAGGCAATATCAGAGAGGAAGGAAAGCTTTATTTAGTACATCATCAGCGTTATTATTATTTAAATAAGGAATCAGTATATAGATTGTCATAGTTGGAAAACGCTCAAGGTACTCTCAAGAGATTGGTTGGCTTAGTTTCTGATGGAATTCTATGTATGAAAGAATGAAGGTGAATTTATTTATTTATTTATTTATTTTTTAATTTATTTTTTATTATTATTATACTTTAAGTTCTAGGGTACATGTGCATAACGTGCAGGTTTGTTACATATGTATACTTGTGCCATGTTGCTGTGCTGTACCCATCAACTCGTCAGCACCCATCAACTCGTCATTTACATCAGGTGTAACTCCCAATGCAATCCCTCCCCCCTCCCCCCTCCCCATGATAGGCCCCGGTGTGTGATGTCCCCCTTCCCGAGTCCAAGTGATCTCATTGTTCAGTTCCCACCTATGAGTGAGAACATGCGGTGTTTGGTTTTCTGTTCTTGTGATAGTTTGCTAAGAATGATGGTTTCCAGCTGCATCCATGTCCCTATAAAGGACACAAACTCATCCTTTTTTATGGCTGCATAGTATTACATGGTGTATATGTGCCACATTTTCTTAATCCAGTCTGTCACTGATGGACATTTGGGTTGATTCCAAGTCTTTGCTATTGTGAATAGTGCCGCAATAAACATACGTGTGCATGTGTCTTTATAGCAGCATGATTTATAATCCTTTGGGTATATCCCCAGTAATGGGATGGTGGGGTCATATGGTACATCTAGTTCTAGATCCTTGAGGAATCGCCATACTGTTTTCCATAATGGTTGAACTAGTTTACAATCCCACCAACAGTGTAAAAGTGTTCCTATTTCTCCACATCCTCTCCAGCACCTGTTGTTTCCTGACTTTTTAATGATCGCCATTCTAACTGGTGTGAGATGGTATCTCATTGTGGTTTTGATTTGCATTTCTCTGATGGCCAGTGATGATGAGCATTTTTTCATGTGTCTGTTGGCTGTATGAATGTCTTCTTTTGAGAAATGTCTGTTCATATCCTTTGCCCACTTTTTGATGGGGTTGTTTGTTTTTTTCTTGTAAATTTGTTTGAGTTCTTTGTAGGTTCTGGATATTAGCCCTTTGTCAGATGAGTAGATTGCAAAAATTTTCTCCCATTCTGTAGGTTGCCTGTTCACTCTGATGGTAGTTTCTTTTGCTGTGCAGAAGCTCTTTAGTTTAATGAGATCCCATTTGTCAATTTTGGCTTTTGCTGCCGTTGCTTTTGGTGTTTTAGACATGAAGTCTTTGCCCATGCCTATGTCCTGAATGGTACTACCTAGGTTTTCCTCTAGGATTTTTATGGTATTAGGTCTAACATTTAAGTCTCTAATCCATCTTGAATTAATTTTCGTATAAGGAGTAAGGAAAGGATCCAGTTTCAGCTTTCTACTTATGGCTAGCCAATTTTCCCAGCACCATTTATTAAATAGGGAATCCTTTCCCCATTTCTTGTTTTTCTCAGGTTTGTCAAAGATCAGATGGCTGTAGATGTGTGGTATTATTTCTGAGGACTCTGTTCTGTTCCATTGGTCTATATCTCTGTTTTGGTACCAGTACCATGCTGTTTTGGTTACTGTAGCCTTGTAGTATAGTTTGAAGTCAGGTAGCGTGATGCCTCCAGCTTTGTTCTTTTGACTTAGGATTGTCTTGGAGATGCGGGCTCTTTTTTGGTTCCATATGAACTTTAAAGCAGTTTTTTCCAATTCTGTGAAGAAACTCATTGGTAGCTTGATGGGGATGGCATTGAATCTATAAATAACCTTGGGCAGTATGGCCATTTTCACGATATTGATTCTTCCTATCCATGAGCATGGTATGTTCTTCCATTTGTTTGTGTCCTCTTTTATTTCAGTGAGCAGTGGTTTGTAGTTCTCCTTGAAGAGGTCCTTTACATCCCTTGTAAGTTGGATTCCTAGGTATTTGATTCTCTTTGAAGCAATTGTGAATGGAAGTTCATTCATGATTTGGCTCTGTGTTTGTCTGTTATTGGTGTATAAGAATGCTTGTGATTTTTGCACATTAATTTTGTATCCTGAGACTTTGCTGAAGTTGCTTATCAGCTTAAGGAGATTTTGGGCTGAGACAATGGGGTTTTCTAAATATACAATCATGTCATCTGCAAACAGGGACAATTTGACTTCTTCTTTTCCTAACTGAATACCCCTGATTTCTTTCTCTTGCCTAATTGCCCTAGCCAGAACTTCCAACACTATGTTGAATAGGAGTGGTGAGAGAGGGCATCCCTGTCTTGTGCCAGTTTTCAAAGGGAATTTTTCCAGTTTTTGCCCATTCAGTATGATATTGGCTGTGGGTTTGTCATAAATAGCTCTTATTATTTTGAGGTACGTTCCATCAATACCGAATTTATTGAGCGTTTTTAGCATGAAGGGCTGTTGAATTTTGTCAAAAGCCTTTTCTGCATCTATTGAGATAATCATGTGGTTCTTGTCTTTGGTTCTGTTTATATGCTGGATTATGTTTATTGATTTGCGAATGTTGAACCAGACTTGCATCCCAGGGATGAAGCCCACTTGATCATGGTGGATAAGCTTTTTGATGTGTTGCTGAATCCGGTTTGCCAGTATTTTATTGAAGATTTTTCCATCAATGTTCATCAGGGATATTGGTCTAAAATTCTCTTTTTTTGTTGTGTCTCTGTCAGGCTTTGGTATCAGGATGATGTTGGCCTCATAAAATGAGTTAGGGAGGATTCCCTCTTTTTCTATTGATTGGAATAGTTTCAGAAGGAATGGTACCAACTCCTCCTTGTACCTCTGGTAGAATTCAGCTGTGAATCCATCTGGTCCTGGACTTTTTTTGGTTGGTAGGCTATTTATTATTGCCTCAATTTCAGAGCCTGCTATTGGTCTATTCAGGGATTCAACTTCTTCCTGGTTTAGTCTTGGAAGAGTGTAATTGTCCAGGAAATTATCCATTTCTTCTAGATTTTCCAGTTTATTTGCATAGAGGTGTTTATAGTATTCTCTGATGGTAGTTTGTATTTCTGTGGGGTCGGTGGTGATATCCCCTTTATCATTTTTAATTGCGTCGATTTGATTCTTCTCTCTTTTCTTCTTTATTAGTCTTGCTAGTGGTCTGTCAATTTTGTTGATCTTTTCAAAAAACCAACTCCTGGATTCATTGATTTTTTGGAGGGTTTTTTGTGTCTCTATCTCCTTCAGTTCTGCTCTGATCTTAGTTATTTCTTGCCTTCTGCTAGCTTTGGAATGTGTTTGCTCTTGCTTCTCTAGTTCTTTTAATTGCGATGTTAGAGTGTCAATTTTTGATCTTTCCTGCTTTCTCTTGTGGGCATTTAGTGCTATAAATTTCCCTCTGCACACTGCTTTAAATGTGTCCCAGAGATTCTGGTATGTTGTATCTTTGTTCTCATTGGTTTCAAAGAACATCTTTATTTCTGCCTTCATTTCGTTATGTACCCAGTAGTCATTCAGGAGCAGGTTGTTCAGTTTCCATGTAGTTGAGCGGTTTTGATTGAGTTTCTTAGTCCTGAGTTCTAGTTTGATTGCACTGTGGTCTGAGAGACAGTTTGTAATAATTTCTGTTCTTGTACATTTGCTGAGGAGTGCTTTACTTCCAATTACGTGGTCAATTTTGGAGTAAGTACGATGTGGTGCTGAGAAGAATGTATATTCTGTTGATTTGGGGTGGAGAGTTCTATAGATGTCTATTAGGTCTGCTTGCTGCAGAGATGAGTTCAATTCCTGGACATCCTTGTTAACTTTCTGTCTCGTTGATCTGTCTAATGTTGACAGTGGAGTGTTGAAGTCTCCCATTATTATTGTATGGGAGTCTAAGTCTCTTTGTAAGTCTCTAAGGACTTGCTTTATGAATCTGGGTGCTCCTGTATTGGGTGCATATATATTTAGGATAGTTAGCTCTTCCTGTTGAATTGATCCCTTTACCATTATGTAATGGCCTTCTTTGTCTCTTTTGATCTTTGATGGTTTAAAGTCTGTTTTATCAGAGACTAGGATTGCAACCCCTGCTTTTTTTTGTTCTCCATTTGCTTGGTAAATCTTCCTCCATCCCTTTATTTTGAGCCTATGTATGTCTCTGCATGTGAGATGGGTCTCCTGAATACAGCAGACTGAGGGATCTTGACTCTTTATCCAGTTTGCCAGTCTGTGTCTTTTAATTGGAGCATTTAGTCCATTTACATTTAAGGTTAAGATTGTTATGTGTCAACTTGATCCTGCCATTATGATATTAACTGGTTATTTTGCTCGTTAGTTGATGCAGTTTCTTCCTATCCTCGATGGTCTTTACATTTTGGCATGTTTTTGCAATGGCTGGTACCGGTTGTTCCTTTCCATGTTTAGTGCTTCCTTCAGGGTCTCTTGTAAGGCAGGCCTGGTGGTGACAAAATCTCTAAGCATTTGCTTATCTGTAAAGGATTTTATTTCTCCTTCACTTATGAAACTTAGTTTGGCTGGCTATGAAATTCTGGGTTGAAAATTCTTTTCTTTAAGAATGTTGAATATTGGCCCCCACTCTCTTCTGGCTTGTAGAGTTTCTGCCGAGAGATCTGCTGTTAGTCTGATGGGCTTCCCTTTGTGGGTAACCCGACCTTTCTCTCTGGCTGCCCTTAAGATTTTTTCCTTCATTTCAACTTTGGTGAATCTGGCAATTATGTGTCTTGGAGTTGCTCTTCTCGAGGAGTATCTTTGTGGCGTTCTCTGTATTTCCTGGATTTGAATGTTGGCCTGCCCTACTAGGTTGGGGAAGTTCTCCTGGATGATATCCTGCAGAGTGTTTTCCAACTTGGTTCCATTTTCCCCCTCACTTTCAGGCACCCCAATCATACGTAGATTTGGTCTTTTTACATAATCCCATACTTCTTGCAGGCTTTGTTCATTTCTTTTTCTTCTTTTTTCTTTTGGTTTCTCTTCTCACTTCATTTCATTCATTTGATCCTCAATCGCTGATACTCTTTCTTCCAGTTGATCGAGTTGGTTACTGAAGCTTGTGCATTTGTCACGTATTTCTCATGTCATGGTTTTCATCTCTTTCATTTCATTTATGACCTTCTCTGCATTAATTACTCTAGCCATCAATTCTTCCACTTTTTTTTCAAGATTTTTAGTTTCTTTGTGCTGGATACGTAATTCCTCCTTTAGCTCTGAGAAGTTTGATGGACTGAAGCCTTCTTCTCTCATCTTGTCAAAATCATTCACCGTCCAGCTTTGATCCGTTGCTGGCGATGAGCTGCGCTCCTTTGCTGGGGGAGATGCGCTCTTATTTTTTGAATTTCCAGCTTTTCTGCCCTGCTTTTTTCCCATCTTTGTGGTTTTATCTGCCTCTGGTCTTTGATGATGATGGTGACGTACTGATGGGGTTTTGGTGTAGGTGTCCTTCCTGTTTGATAGTTTTCCTTCTAACAGTCAGGACCCTCAGCTGTAGGTCTGTTGGAGATTGCTTGAGATCCACTCCAGACCCTGTTTGCCTGGGTGTCAGCAGCAGAGGTGCAGAAGATAGAATATTGCTGAACAGTGAGTGTCCCTGTCTGATTCTTGCTTTGGAGGCTTCCTCTCAGGGGTGTACTCCACCCTGTGAGGTGTAGGGTGTCAGACTGCCCCTAGTGGGGGATGTCTCCCAGTTAGGCTACTCAGGAGTCAGGGACCCACTTGAGCAGGCAGTCTGTCCCTTCTCAGATCTCAACCTCCGTGTTGGGAGATCCACTGCTCTCTTCAAAGCTGTCAGACAGAGTCGTTTGCGTTGGCAGAGGTTTCTGCTGCTTTTGTGGTTGTTTACTATGCCCTGTCCCCAGAGGTGGAGTCTACAGAGGCAGGCAGGTTTCCTTGAGCTGCTCTGAGTTCCACCCAGTTCGAGCTTCCCAGCGGCTTTGTTTACCTACTTAAGCCTCAGCAATGGTGGGCGCTCCTCCCCCAGCCTCGCTGCTGCCTTGCCGCGAGATCGCAGACTTCTGTGCTAGCAATAAGGGAGGCTCCATGGGCGTGGGACCCTCCTGGCCAGGTGTGGGATATAATCTCCTGGTGTGCCTGTTTGCTTAAAGCGCAGTATTGTATTGGGAGTTACCCAATTTTCCAGGTGTTGTGTGTCTCAGTTCCCCTGGCTAGGAAAAGGGATTCCCTTTCCCCTTGCGCTTCCCAGGTGAGGCGATGCCTAGCCCTGCTTCAGCTCTCGCTGGTCGGGCTGCAGCAGCTGACCAGTACCGATTGTCCGGCACTCCCTACTGAGAGTAACCCAGTACCTCAGTTGAAAATGCAGAAATCACCGGTCTTCTGTGTCGCTCACGCTGGGAGTTGGAGACTGGAGCTCTTCCTATTTGGCCATCTTGCTCCGCCCCCCATGAAAGTGAATTTAAATATTAATAAGCAAGTGAGAGCCTGGAGTGTTAGGACAAAAGAATTAGGAAAAGTCAAAGACCTGCAAGATTTCATTAGGAGGAAGGACAATAACGAATGAAAATGAGAATCAAAGAGAAGTGGGATTAAAAACAGGTAGAACACAAAGGAGAAAACTTAATGGGTAGTAATAACATTATTATCAGAATTTTTTGATTAATAGGGGTTATCAGGGAATTTCCAGTGATGAATTATGAGAGTGTATGTGGTAAAAGAAGATCATGTAGCTCAGATAAGTACAGATTACAGGTGATTAAATATCTGGCAATGGGACTGAATAGAAGATAAACTAAATAAAATTATGAATATTAAGATAGGATTAGAAACACATATTGTTAAAGGTAAGTAGTTACCGGTTATGAAAAAATACATACAAGGCTTAGACACTGGAAGGATAGGGTGGCCCTGCTTCCTAGGTTTCCTGGGAGTGTTTTGATGTATGCCTGACTTTTTTTTTTTTTTTACTTTTATTTTACGCTTGAGGGGTAGATGTGAAAGTTTGATACACAGGTAAACACGTGTCATGGGCGTTTGTCATAAATATTATTTCCTCATCTAGGTATTAAGCCCAGTACCCAATAATTATCTTTTCTGCTCCTCTCTCTCCTCCCACCTTCCCCCGTCAAATAGACCACAATATCTCGTTTCCTTATTTGTGTTCTTCATAATATCTTATCATTTAGCTCCCACTTATAAGTGAGAACTTGTGGTATCTGGTTTTCTATTCCCTCAGTAGTTTGCTAAGGATAACAGCCTCCAGCTTTTTCCATGTTCTCATAAAAGACATGATCTCATTCTTTTTTATGACGGAATAGTATTCCATGGTTTATATATACCACATTGTCTTTATTCAATCTGTCACTGATGAGAGATAAGGTTGATACTGTGTCTTTGCTATTGTGAATAGTGCTGTAGTGAACATTTGTGTGCATGTGCCTATTAGGTAAAATGATTATATTCTTCTGTGTACATACCCAGTAATGAGATTGCTACCATTAGATAGTTCTGCTTTTAGCTCTTTGAGGAATCACCATACTGACTTCCACAATGACTGAAGTAATTTACACTCCCACAAGCATTTATCAATGTTCCATTTGGTCCTCAACCTCGCCAGCATCTGCTATATTTTGACTTTTTAATGATAGCCATTCTGACTGGTGTGAGATGATATCTTATTACAATTTTCAGTAGCACCTCTTTTCTTTTCAAAAATGTCTTGGTTAGGTGATAAATTATAGCCACCATATATATAGGTAATACAAATTGCATGATGAAAATTTTAATTAGATAAAAGACAATAGTTGTTGCCATAGAGCACCTTAATGTTAGTATTCTTTTATTTTTGCTCTCAACCATTTTTTTCTAAAGAAGCCTAGACACACTACTTGTTTAAGGAGAAACCCGGAGAAAAAGACAGAGCCTGTAAGTCCAATCTAATGTTTATTGCACTATCTTGTGATATTTCCTAATGTTTTGGTGGATCAAAGTGTTTTGACATTTTTGAGAAAATATAAATTTAACTATCATTATTTTAAATAATGAATACATCTGAACACCTATTTTATACATAAAGCGGAGTACTCGTAGCATAATTTGTAATAAAACCATAAATTAGTCATATAAACTATTTCAACATTATTTTTCCTTGGTTGTATGATAGATATATGTATTTTCTACAGATACAGAAGGACACGTTTATAGATTTGTGGGAAGAGGCCAGGGATAATATATCAGAGTTTCAGAAGGTGTTTAACTTCTATCTTTCACCTGAAGGTACCTGGAGATTTCCTACAATAATCTCAATGTCAGTCTCTTCATCTTGGCCAACAATGAATTTCACTCAACCTACAATCTCCTGGGAGGAGAAGTAAGCAGGGTTTGACAATGATAAACTATATAGTATATCTATATGGAGCAATTGGACAGAAGTGTGTATGATATATGTTCGATGTCTGTTTAAAAGATGAGTCAATAAACAAATGGATGAGAAATAATGCATGATAAAGTTTGCCTTGAAGCAGGAACTGCAGAGGAAAAACTGGCATAAGCTGCTAAATGTACCAAAGAATTGCAAAAAATAAAATGGAGAATGATCAATGGAAAAGAAACACATAAGAATGTGTATGCGTTTCTAGTACCGATTTTTTATGAGTAATGTGAAACAATGCAGTAATTTTAATATATATCTGAAAATCATTTCCTTTTCTTTGTTTCAGTATTAGCAATCAATGGACTTTTTGTCTCCATGAACCTCATAAGAGACTCTGAAACAAAAGTATGAGCACATATGTATGTGTGTGTACCCATACATGCATGCCGTAAGTTTGTATATGCACTTATTCATATGTACATATGTTTATACCTTCATTAATTTAAATTGTTCTTGGTGTATACTGATGAACAAATCATGCTTACAAAAAATATTAGAAAGAATCATTTGTTGGAAAACAAATTGTTCTGAAAAAAATGTAAGAACCATACTTAGAATTGTACATTTTATAATGTGCTGGTAATAACTACATATTGCCTATAGAATGACTCTTAGATCTTCTTTAAGTATGTGGAAAAATAAAAAAAATAAAAAAATTAAAAAGACAAAGTAGCCTGGACTATATTAGTTTGGAGATACTGAAAGGTAGCTATGTAGGTGGATAAGTGAATGAGATATATCTTAAATAAAGCATATTTGTGAGGAAACATTTGTAAGGGTAGGACAGGAGAACAGGGTAATGGATGTATTATTTCAATAACCCATGGTTCTTTTTCTAATGTTATCTTTCTTCTCTTCCTTTGGTGGTAGGGACCTCAGAGATATCACAATTTGATGCAGTGAATCTTTCTTGGCAAAGGAAGAGCGAATTGGAATGTGAGTTCTGCAGAATCCTCTAAGGGAACAAGTCAGGTTTCTTATGCATGCAAATGGAATTAACTCCTAGTCAGTAAAGAGAATATGAAGAAGAAGGACAAGATCTTGCATATAATATTTACTAAAATCTCATTACATAGATTTTGAGCATTTAGTTTTCCCAGAAGAAGCTATTATCCATTTCCTTTAAATTTACATATTGCTCAAAATTATTCCATTTTTCTATACTTTTTATTAAAAATCCAGGAATACTAAGTGTCACAGCCAGACACTGCAGTATTATATTTCTGGAATGGCAAATATTCTTCAACATATAAATACTGATTTTTTTTTTATTTAACATATTGTTGAGTATCACCAGAAAAAAGAAAGGTTTCACTCCTGTTTCATAAATTTTATAAAACCATGCAGCATTAAGACATCAATTTTCTTTGAAATAGTTCAAAGAAATATTTTCCAATTTGTAAAATACCCATAGGGAGTGGATTCTTGGCTTGACCACTCCAAGTCTTTTATCTACGGGACAAGTAACCAATATAATATTTAGTTGCATTGGATGGGAATTCATTTTGTTTGCTTTTGTGAGTTCTGATTTATTATACTCTGATTTATAAAATATTGCTTACTAAAACATGTTGGAAAAATTACTTAAAGTATAGAAATAAAAGTATATAGAAGTATAATCTTATAATTTTTTAATAATAAATCTGCATAGCCTAAGGAATATTGGCTCTTAATAAAGGACTGAAAATAAAGCAAACTTATTTGGAGCAGATTAGTTTGTGAGGTTGAGGCCTCAAATTTTAATTGAATGTAAATGGAACATTCAGTATACAAGGCACTGACATTTGAACAATCTTGAAAATGATAAAAAAAAAAGTCTCTCTGTTCAGGAAATAGCAAATTAAAAAGCTGTATATAGCCTAGTTATGCCAGTAAACCAGTATTATGTGTGTGTGCGACCACCTCAGTGGATGAGATGTATTATAATCAGGATGTTTATCATACATAATTACTGAGCAGGAGCTGTATTATATGGCGCTGACAAGCGTGGATCTGTAGCTCCAGATTTATGTCATTTTAGTTCCTAAGCAGAGCTTGTTATGTAGTAAACCAGCAGAAGCAGATGGACTGCCCTCCCGAGTATAATAGAGCAACGTAGGATTTTACAGGGGAGAAAGTTTCCTCTAGCAAAACCACAGAAATACAGGTGGCTAGAGAGACAAATCCCGCAATTGACCAGAAAGAACTACTGGTCACATTTAAAATCTACTTAATGTATATCAAAGCTGACAAGAAAGAGAAAGAGAGAGAGAGAGAGAGCAAGAACTCCTTTTTTTTGTTTGTTTAAAGATTGGCACAAACTAGGCTGTATTGAATAATAACTGAAAGCACAGACTCTAAATCTACTTCTAACAGGTGTGCGACTTTAGACACATTTGTTTATTTCTCTTTCATTTCCTTGACCAAAAATTTAGACAATAACCCCATAGGGTTTCAATGACGATTAAATGAGGTGTGGATTAAATAGGAAACTATACAGTTGTGGGTTATTATTACTATCATCCTGATTTTGTTAATGAGGACAAATCTTAGAGTTTAAGAGAGACTTGTCAAACATTACTGAACTAGTGAGTAACAGAATAAAAGACAGGTAACAAGTGCCTCAGTCATCTGATGCTGCATAACAAATCACCTTAAAATTTAGTGACTTAAAACAAGAACAATTTTTCATTTTTCATTATTCTACTGGTTGACCAGGTGGTTCTGCTGATCTCACTTGAGCTCACTCTGCAATTGCATTTCTATGGTAGGCTGACTAGGGGCAATGCTCAGCTAGAACAGCTGAAACGGAAGGACCTTTCTTGTCAATATTTTTATTCATAATTTCTTCACAGCCTGTGTTTCGGGGAGTTATGCAGCAAGCCACTAGCATGCAAATATCACACCTCTGCTTACCTCACATTTACTAATGTCATGTTGACCAAATGAAATCACATGAGTAAGTCCATAGTCAATACGAGTTGACTATGGAGTAGTAGTAGTTGACTACTCAAGAGTTTGGACATTGGAAAGCTGTGATTTATTGGAGGCCATTGGAGAAACAATTATCTGTATCTACATATCTGGAAACCCTTTGATTTATTTTATTTTACTTTATTTTATTATTTCTAGTCAAAGTCTCACTTTGTCACTCAGACTGGAGTGTAGTGGTGCCATCTTGGCTCCCTGCAACCTCTGTCTCTTGGGTTCAAGTAATTCTCCTGCCACACCATGTTAACCAAGCTCATCTTGAACTCCTGACCTCAAGTGATCCATTGACCTCGGCCTCCCAAAGTGCTGGGATTACAAAAGTGAGCCACTGTGCTGTCCCCTGATTTTTTTTATTGCTCTTCTATTAATTTTAGCTAAGAAAATTTGCAAAACATAGAATGATCACATATATAGTTAGTACAAAGAATCTGTGTATTTGCATGTGTATGCATTGGTGCACACACATGAGCACTTACAGGAGGGAGTGTTGCTGAAAAACAAAATTTTTTGAAAGCTACTGAAATAATGATCTACATTTTAAGTGAAAAAAATCAGAATAAATAATGGTCTAAAAGTTTGTGGTAATCCAAGCAATAAGAGTAATAAAACTGTGAAAAGTTGAGATTTATTTAGAAAACACGAACATAGAACATAGAAATTGAAATTTGCCTGTGCTATGAACCTGCGAATCCATTACCTACCGATGGTTATTTGGTGACAAGAGTGTGTAAAGCAATAAATATTAAATATCAAATTGAAAGTTTTACCCATCTGGGTGAAGTATGAAATAATGTGTATCTATTTTTAGAAAAATGTGCCTGTGATTAGTCATGTACATCTCTTGAGTGGATTCACTTTTATGTAATCCTTTATTTGCACAATATGGTTTTCTTAAACAAAGATTTGGGTTCTTACTTTCCAAAATGCAGGTAAGAATACAATGGCATTTTTTTTTTCCATTTTTAGAATTAAAGATGATATACATCTAGAATCTCTTATAGTGCTTGCCACTTAGTAGACACTCAATAAATCCTAGCTTTACACCTCTACTCTTTTGTGATTTCCTGTATGACAAAAGCAGCAGAAACTTGTCCTCTTCCTTCTTCTCCACTGCTACCATGACCTTCTCCTCCTCTTTCTTTTTCTGCTTTTGCTTCTCCTCCTCTCTCTTGTACCTTTCTAGTCCTAATGAACTGCAGGTTCAATAGGCATTCAATAAGTCTAGTTTATTCAATGAATGTCCTTGTAGCATTTGTAGTACCTGTATCTGCTTTAATTACATACTTTATCCAGATAAGTTCAGAAGTGATAATCACCTGAAAGGCACGGACAAACCATATTGCCATTACACGAAATTTTAAAGAAAAAGAGATTTACATGGCATCTTTATATTCTTTCTCTTTAATGCCAAAGACAAGCTGCTTCTCTCTCAGGCTGTATGCTTGTCTTATACTAGATAATACTTCCAATAGACTGTTTCACTGATTATTTTTTATTGACTCCACATAATAATATTCAGAGTTTAGGTCTTTTGTTTTATCCCGAATGGCAGAATATTAGACAGTGGTATTAATAAATGCATAAATATTTCTTCCTGGCAGAAATTATACTTCACAAGTAAATGTTTACTTTGACTAATACTAAAACTCACTCTTGTATTTAATGAATTTCTATTAGACCATTAATTTTCAAATAACTTATGAGTCAGCTGTTGTGAGAGTAAAACCAATTTAAATCCAAGTTGATTTGTATGTGTATCCTTCCTCCCTCCCCTCCCTTCCCCTCCCTCCTCCCCTCTCCTCCCCTTCCCTTCCCTTTCCCTCTTTTTCTTTCCCATTACCTATTTCTTTCTTTCCTCTTCTACTTTTCTCTCTTTCTATTTTCTCTTTCCTTTCCTTTCTTCTTAAATTTTGATTCTGTTGTCTTTTGCTTTGTAATATGTTAAATATTTGTTTAGTAAAATATAGCAATATTTACCTTTATGGATCTGGGTTACAACATGTTTAGTATGTTTAAAATTATATATTGTTAATTATTTCTATCATCTTCCAATTGTTTATAGTTTTTTAAAAATTGTGAAATTTTAAATCCTCTAGAAATTTTTAGACAACTGAGATTTTATAAAGTCAAGCTCTATAATTTTTGTTATAAAAATGTGCAACCAATTGCCATACAATCATTCATTTAATGTCATCATTATCACATGCTACTTTACCATTTATATATGCTTTTTCATCTAGACCTAATCATCTGTTCCATTATGTATTTTTCTTTCCTTACACCAAAAACACACATTTTTAATTACTATACTTTTAACATGTTATGCCGTATGGTACAGAGTGTTTACTTTCTCTAAATCAAAGTATTTATTTTTCAAAATGTTTTTTGATATTTTCGTGCATTTTATTTTACATATGATAGTTAATACCTTTTGTATTGATTTTCTTACCTTCAGAGACTATTCTAACCCATGGAACGCAAATTAGTCAAATGTTGAATGTTCTGAATCTTTTCTTAATTTTATGTAATTTTCTATTATGTTTGCTTTCTCTTTATGCTTTGTAATTATATTTTCCTTCTATTTTGGGAGCTTTTTATTGTAGTTTAGTTGCTTAATTTTATCTCTCACACATGCAAACTTCCAGTATGTTTATTATATGATGTTTGATAAAAACATCACAAATAATATTTTAATTATAGTCTTTCTTACCTGATTTCTCTTATACACAACTGCATTTTCCTTTCTTTTCCTTTTTTAGGATGCTAATTAAAATGTTTTTAGGGTCCTTTTGTTTTCTACTATTTACATGCATTATATCTTAGATGAGTTATTTTGCTTTGTTATCTTAGTCCTTTTTCTTTCTTGATCTTTTTTACTATAATTGCCTGCTGATCCTTGATTGGTACTTTATATTTAGCAATAAGAAACTTGAGTGACTTTTTAAAGGTAGTTAATGATATTAATAATGATAATAGCTAATATTTATATTACCCTCACTACATACCAGGCATTTTACAAATGTTAACTCATTTAATAGTATCAACAAGTGTAAAAATGTTGTACTTTAACATCACCATTGTTTACATCAGAGAATTTATACAGAGTGGCTCAGAATCTGCCCAAGATCCCAAAACTATAAATTGGCAAAACATAAATTTGAATCAACATACTTGGCTTAAAAATTAATCATTTTTTAAGTTGTTTGAGAAATTTCCAAACTACTTTTCACAGTGTCTGAACTACTGAACTACCATTTGACCCAAGCAATCCCATTACTGGGTGTCTACCCAAAGAACTATAAATCATTTTATAAAGACACATGCACTCGTATGTTCATCTCATCATTATTCACAATAGCAAAGATAAGAAATCAACATAGATGCTCATCATAACAGTCCATAACATAACAGTCCATAACAGTGGACTGAATATATGAAAATATGATATATATACACTATAAATACTATGCAGCCGTAAACAAAATGAAATCATGTTTGTTTGGTTTTTGTTGTTGTTTGTTTGTTTGCAGCAATACAGATGTAGCTGGAACTCCTAACCCTAAAGAATTAACACAGGAATAGAAAACCAAATACTACATGCTTTCATTTATAAGCGGGAGCTAAATATTGAGTACGCATGGACAGAAATTTGGGAACAACAGACACCAGGGCCTACCTGAGTGGGGCAGGTGGAAGGAGGTTGAGGGTCATAAAGCTACCTATTTTCCTTTTTTTTCTTTTCTTTTTTTTTTTTTGAGACGGAGTCTCGCTCAGTAGCCCAGGCTGGAGTGCAGTGGTGCGATCTCCGCTCACTGCAAGCTCCGCCTCCCGGGTTCCCGCCATTCTCCTGCCTCAGCCTCCGGAGTAGCTGGGACTACAGGCGCCCGCCACCACGCCCGGCTAATTTTTTGTATTTTTAGTAGAGACAGGGTTTCACCATGTTAGCCAGGATGGTCTCAATCTCCTGACCTCGTGATCCGCCCGCCTCGGCCTCCCAAAGTGCTGAGATTACAGGCGTGAGCCACCGCGCCCAGCAAGCTACCTATTTTCTACTACACTCACTTCCTGGGTGATAAAATCATTTGTATACCAAATCCCAGAGACCTGCAATTTACCTATGTAACAAACCTGCACATGTACCAACAAACCTAAAATAGAAGTTGAGAAAAAAAAAAAAAAGAATTACATACTTCTTGAATTTAAAAGAGAAGAAATTAACCACATCCGTGCTGTTTTGTAGAGTTAGTGGGTAGAAATGAGACAAAGTAATAAGAATTTCCAGCCGTATCCTCATTATAAAAGGTTACTCTGGCAGTGAAATTGTTTTATCTATTCTTCTGCTGGAGTCTCTCTTTTTTTCTACATAGAAATTATTTATATCCAATAAGGTGATTTTAATTCTTTAATTAGTTAATACGTTAAGTTTTGTTTCAAAGCTTATCCTAGTCACTCCATCTAAGAACTCTTCCTAGGAAAGTGTCACACTTTGCAATTCTCAGGACTTTATTAGCCTGAAGGCAAACATTTACTATCTGCTCTGTATATTCACAGAGCAAGCCTGCCTAGCTATTTCACAGGAGTCCTTTACCACATTATCATAATGACAACTCCCAAAGCACATTATTTGAGGATGGCCACATAGTTTATGCCACATAAAAGCTATTAAAATACAGTCATGCTAATATTATAATATTTTATCTATACTTTCATCTACTCCAATCTTCCTGCTTTCTTTTTATTACATGTTAAAGGAGTCTTAAATATTTATGTATATTAAAATGCACAAATATTATATATATATAATTACAATCAAGAGGTTTTTAGTATATTCAGAGTTGTGCAGCCATCATTACAATCTAATTTTAGAATATTTCCATAACCCCAAAAGAAAACCCCATAACTATTAACAGTCATGTCCCATTATCCCCCAAATCCTCCTTTCCCTAGGCTTGGACAAATGCCAATATTTTTTTTGTCTCTATGGATTTGCCTATTTTGTACATTTCATATAAATGAAATGGAATCACATAACTTGTAATCTTTTGTGACTGGCTTCTTTCACTTAGCATAATTCTTGTTCATCTGTGTTGTAATATGTATTGGTATTTGATTCATTTTATTGCTGAATAATATTCCATTTAAAATAATACACATTGTGTTTATTAATTTACCCATTGATGGACTGTTGGATTGTTTGCACTTTTCACATTTATGAAAGGATTTTTGAATGTATATGCTTTTCATTTCTGTCGAGTATATGCCTAGGAATGGAATTGCTTAGACATATGGTAACTATATATTTAACATTTTCAGAAATTGCTAAACTAGTTTCCAAAGTAGCTGCACCGTTTTACATTACTATCAGCAGTGTATGAATGTCTCAATCTCTTCATATTTTCACTAGTATTTGTTCTATCTTTTTCATTATAGCCATCCTAGTGGATGTAAAGTGGTATCTCATTACTCTTTTGATTTGCATTTTAATGATGATTAATGAATTTCATCATCTTTTATGTACTTAATTACCATTTTCACATATTCTTGGAAAAATACGTATTCAAGTATTTTGTCTATTTAAGAAAATTGAGCTATATGTCATGGCATTATTGAGTTGTAAGCCTTCTTTATGTGTTTTGGAGACTAGACCCTTATCAGATATGTAATTCAATATGATTTGCATTTTTTTTCTCTTTACAGTGGGGTCCCTAGCAACACAAACATTTTTAATCAAGTTTATTTTTTTCAGTCGATAATTATTTTTGGTGTCATATCTAATAAATTACTGTTTAATCTAACATCATGAAGACAAGGACTCACCTTTGTATTTTCTTCTAAGAATGTTACACATTTTTGTTCTTGCATTGAGGTTTGTGAGTACTTCTGAGTAGCGATCTGTCTTAGTCTGTTTGGCCTACTCTAACAGAATACCTTTAAACAGGGTAGCTTATAAATAAAAGAATTTTTTTTTCTCATCCTTCTGAAGGTTGGGATTACAAAATCAAGACACCAGCAATATCAGATTCAGGTGAGGAGCTGTTTACTGGTTCAGATAAGGCATTTTTTCACTATATTCTTACATGGCATAAGGTGCTAGTTAACTCTCTAGAGCCTCAATCTAGACCCTAATTCCATGCATGAGGGCTCTGCCATCATCTGCCTTAGAGGAGGACTTAACCACTCCTCAGTTTTGCATTTTGTTTTACATTTATTTCAGGGAATTTACTCTTCCTGATGCAATTGTAGAGTTTTTTTTTTTTTTTTATTTTGTTTTCAAGTTGTTCATTGCTAAGATATAGAGATACAATTCGATATTTTATATTTATCATATACACTGCAACCTTACTGAAATTATTTACTAGTCCTAATAATTCCTAATAACTCATAATAATATAATAGGTTTTTTTAGATTTCGTATGTACAAGATCATGTTATCTACACTTATAAATAGTTTTACTTATTTCTTGCAAATATATCTTTCTTGACTAATTGATCTGGCCAAAACTTCCGGTACAGTGTTGAATAGAGGTGGTAAAAATGAAAATCTTTCTGTCATTCCTAATTTTGAATTTATTCTTTTACCATTTCATCATAGCTATAAAGTTAGCTGTTGATTTTAAAGATTGCCTTGTTTAGACTAATTCCCATTTATTATTAAAGTGTTGAATGTTATTATCATAAAAGTGTATTGGAATTTGTGAACTGTTTGTGTCAATAGAAATTATCATATAATTTTACCTTGTCTATTAATATGGTATATTATGCTTACATAGCATACAGATGTTAAACCAAACTTATATTACTGAAACAAGTCTTACTTGCTCATCAAGTATAATTCTTTATTTTGTTCCTATATTTGGTTTACTAGAATTTTTTAGAGTTGTTGCATCTATAATCAAAGGGACATTAGTATGTAATTCTTTTTGTAATTTCTTTGTCTCGTTTCAGTGTCAGGGAACATAGATATGTGAAGTATTCTCTAATCTTCCGTTTTTAGGAAGAGTTCATGAAGAACTGATATTAAGTCTCTAAGTTCTTGTTAGAATTCACTATTGAAGCCATGTTTGCCTGGACTTTCTTTTTTCTTCTGTTTTAGAAGCATTCCATTTATTTTTATGTTGTGTTTGGTTTTCATTCATCTTAAAGTATTTACTAATTTCCCTTTGATTTCCTCCTTGTCCCATTTGTTATTTAGATATGTGTTGTTGAATGTTCACATATTTGTGAATTTTCCAAATTTCTCTTATGTTTTTGTAATTTAATTCTGTTGTGGTGAAAGAATATACTTTAATATTATTTCAGTATTTTTAATTACATTGAATCTTGTTTCATGCCCTAGTATAGTTTATTGTAGAGAATGTTCTATGTACATGTGAGAATAAATGCATTAGGTTGATGCTGTTTGAAGCATTATATTTTGGTTAGCTAAAACTAATAAACTTATAGTGTAATTTAAACCTATTTATTCTGCTGTTCGTATTCTATCTATTTCTATCCATTTTTAAACAAGATATTAAAGTCTTTAACTAATGATGTTGAATTGTCTATGTTTTCCTTTTATTCCATCAAATTTTCTCCTACATATAGCCATTTCAGCTCTCTTTTGGTTATACCTTGCATATTAAATATTTTCTTTCATTATTTTACTTTTGATTTGTTTGTGTGCATACACCTAAAGTTTAATGAAGTTAAATGAAAGGCAGTCATGTTAATTCATAAACAGAATACTATCATTGGATTTAAAAATCAACAGCTAGCCAAATAGTTTCTAAGTAAGAATACTGAAGTAATTGGGGCAGGCAGAAAAATACATATGAAAAAGTCTACCATCTATGATATGTAAGGTTTTTACTTAATTAAAAATTAAAATTTTTCTCATGACTTTCAGTACATTTCAATTATGATTTTACAACATTAAGAGTGCTTTCAATTTTTATTTTTATTTATTTTTTACTTCAGAGGACTGTATTTTGGTGTCAGGATAATGCAATCCTCATAGATATGTTAAGTTCATTTTTCATAAGAAAATTTTTAGATGAAATGATTATTGAAATTACAGCTACCTGTATCATTTTGACCTGTTTTTGTGAAATGCAGAAGAAAGATTTTGGTTTTCTGTGGTGCTCAGGAAGTTCCAAATTATGGCGTTCTAAGTTGTTTAGCAGTTAATAGCTCATATTTAACTGTAACCAGTGTGTGCTTCACTTATAGGTATAAAGCAGTCTTCCCTTTTAAGACTCACATCTCTAGGGACAGATAATTAACATTATTACAAGCTGTAAGTAAAATGTGAATGTATGTGTTAATATGTTTCTCTTCATAAAACCTTTCCCCTCACAACATTTGATAACTGGACTTTAAGAATGTTATAGATGACTCATGCCTGTTTTTGGTACTGTGTATGCTGTGGGAGTGGGGGAGATCTTAGGCCCTCTCTTCCATAACCTTCATCTTCTCATTACTACTTGACTTTTTTATTTTTATTCTCCCAAAGATGTATCCTTCTAACTATGAATCCCTTTCCTTGTGTCCAATCAAATCTTTAGAATACATATACTGTTCTTGTATACCAATAACTAAGGGAGCCTGAGAAAATATAAGATACAGTTAAGTCAGTGTCTGTCCCTAAAAATATAGGAGTACGAAAGTGCACATTACCAGCTACAAAGAGGTAGCTATCTAGTTCAATTTGGCAAGCTTTCCATTTTATTTTTACATACAGTTAAAACATTGATTTGAATTTTAAGATCCTATGGAAAGCATCCCACAGGTGAACATCCTACCTGCTGCATTACTGGAAAAATCCCCCACCATTCTTTGGAAATCTCGTTGATGAATTATAAGTCTATAAAATATTAACATAATAAATATAGAAGTTCAGACTTACTAAAATCTTATAGTCAACGTATTATTTGGTAGTCTTCAGGGATAGGACAATTAAATTCAAACATTGGATATCCCAGAGAATATTGAACTACTTACAGATACTCATTTACTTACAAACAATAACCACCTCTTCATCAAGGAGAATAGTGAAGGAACTTAAAGGAGAAAGTATTATCCAGGGTTATAGCAGAAACCTGGAACTTGGTCCAGGTGTGTTATGAGGATAAGAATAAAGACAGGGCATCTCAAATCATAAAAGGGTTTCCTGATTGAAGTACAAAATAAAATAGCATGCTGGGAAACAAGTACTCTAAACATAACCATTAAGCAATTCAATAAATATTTTCACTTTCTCTCAAATACATATGACAGTAGAAACTGTGAGATAAATTGACCCCAATGTGCAGTTGAGTATGAAACCTCTGGGATGATTCTGACCATTTGGGTGGAGACATTTATGCCTAGCAAAAGCTAGCCTAGGATACACTCCTTTTTAATAAAATTAGAAAAAGAGAAAATAAAAGATTTGAGAAAGATAAACATTATGTCTATCCATCAGTCCTATATTCATTCTACTTTCTACGAATCTTCACTTTTAAAGGTTTCTAGAAGAAAAGCACATTTTGAAATTGCAAAAATAGTAACAAATTTGACTTTCATGTTTTCAGATTGATGGCTTCTCTAAATGTAGAATCTCAGAAGACACTTAACTGGGGCAGGGAAGCTTCTTTTATTTATCTTAACTATACCAAGAATTAGAAAAGTGGATTGTTAACATAATCACCTTTCTCTCCCTATCACATTCACTTTCTAACTACTTTTTTCTCATTCCTAAAAAACTGCATTGTTGATACTATAAATTTAAGCCATGAGAATCTTTTTTAGTCTATTTCTAGTTTTAAGAAATCTTTACCTCTCATTTGTTTACTCATTCATGTCATGCTCCCTCCCTCTACGGAATTCAAGTTCCATGAGTGCTAAGGTTTATCCGTTTTATTTACCCTTCTATTGCCAATCTCTAGAGCTATACCTGACATAAATGTTGAGCTCATTAATTTTTAGTAGGCATGTTATTATTTTCTCATAATGATATTGTGCAAATATTATACACAACCAACAAGATCAGCAAGCACAATGTTAATATTAGAAAAAGAAGGAAAATGCTCCAAGTTTTTTAACTCTTAAAGTTCTAGCAAAAACATCAAATTTGTGGAATTTTCTCTCAGAGTTTTATCTGATTGTAAAAAATATATATATATTTAGCTTTTACATGCTGATATGGTTAGGCTTTGTGCACCCACCTTAATATCATCTTGAATTTTACTTTCCAAAATTCCCACATCATGGGAGGGAACCAGTGGGAGGTAACTGAACAATGAGGGTGGTTATCCCCATGCTGCTGTTCTCATGATAGTGAGTGAGTTCTTACAAGATCTGATGGTATTATAAGGGGCTTTTCCTCCTTTCACTCTGCACTTCTCCTTGCTGTCACCAAATGAAGTAGGATGTGTTTGCTTTCCCTCCGCCATAATTTTAAGTTTCCTGTGGCCTCCTCATCCATGCTGAACTGTGAGTCAATTAAAACTCATTCCTTTCTCAATTACACAGTCTCAGATATGTCTAATTTACACAGTCTCAGATATGCCTAAATTACACAGTCTCAGATATGTCTTACCTATATCTCAGATATTAGTAGTGTAAGAACAGACTAATATAGTAAATTGGTACAGTTAGAATGGAGTGCTGCTATAAGGATACCCAAAAATGTGGAAGCATCTTTAGAACTGGGTAACAAGCAGAAGTTAGAACAGTTTGGAGGGCTCAGATGAAGACAGGAAAATGTGGGAAAGTTTGGAAACCCCTAGAGACTTGTTGAATGGCTTTGACCAAAATGCTGATAGCGATATGGAAAATGAAGTCCACGCTGAGGTGGTCTCATAGGGAGATGAGAAACTTGCTGGGAACTAGAGTAAAGATGACTATTGTTATGCAGAGACTGGTGGCATTTTGCCCCTGACTTAGAGATCTGAGAAACTTTGAACTTGACACAGATGATTTAGGGTATCTGGCAAAAAAAAAAAAAAAAAAAAAAAAAAAAAAAAAAAAAATTCCTATGTGGGAAAATACTCAAGCAGAAGCAGAGTGTAAAAATTTGGAAAATTTGCAGCTGGGTGATGTGACAGAAAAGAAAATCCTACTTTCTGGGGAGATATTCAAGCTATCTGCAGAAATTTGCGTAAGTAACGAGGACCCAAATGTTACTCACCAAGACAATGGGGAAAATGTCTCCAGCGCATGTGAGAAACCTTGGATGTAGCCCCACCCATCACAGGCCCAGAGGCTTAGGAGGGATAAATAGTTTTATGGGCCAGGTCAAGGGATCCCTTGCTGTGTCCAGCCTCAAGACTTGGTGCCCTGCTTTCCAGTCAGTCCAGCCATAGCTAAAAGGGGCCAAGGTACAGCTCAGGCTGTTGCTTCAGCAGGTACAATCACCAGGCCTTGGCACTTTCCATGTGGGGTTGTGAAATGGCAGTTTCCATGCAGTGTTGAGCCTGTGGGTGCACAGAATTCAAGAATGGAGGTTTGGGAACCTCCACTTAGATCTCAGAGGGTGTATGGAAGCATCTGGATGTCCAGGCAGAAGTTTGCTGCAGGGGTGGGGCCTTCATGGAGAACCTCTGCTAGGTCAGTGTGAAAGGGAAATGTGGAGTTGGAGTTGCCACACAGCATTTCATTGGGGCACTGCTTAGTGGAGCTATGAGAAGAGGGCCACCATCCTCCAGACTCCAGAATGGTAGATCCACTGACAGCTTGCACTGTGTGCCTGGAAAAGCCACAGACTTTCAACACCAGCCTGTGAAAGCAGCTGGGAGGGAAGCTGTACCCTGCAAAGCCACAGGGGTAGAGATGCCCAAGACCATGGGAACCGACTTCTTGCATCAGTATAATCTGGATGTGAGACATGGAGTCAAAGAAGATCATTTTGGAACTTTAAGGTTTAATGATTGATCTATTGGATTTCAGACTTACATGAGGCATATATCCCCTTTGTTTTGGCCAATTTCTCCCAT
Organism: Papio anubis; assembly: GCF_008728515.1. NCBI lineage: Eukaryota > Metazoa > Chordata > Mammalia > Primates > Cercopithecidae > Papio > Papio anubis. The sequence goes on from NC_044978.1 coordinate 110,592,731, forward strand.
TTGGAATGGGTGCATTTACCCAGTGCCTATACCCCCATTGTATCTGGGAAGTAACTAACTTGTTTTTGATTTTACAAGCTCATAGGCAGAAGTACTTGCCTTGTCTCAGATGAGACTTTGGAGTTGGACTTTTGAGTTAATTCTGAAACGAGTTAAGACTTTGGGGAACTGCTGGAAGGGCATGATTGTGTTTTGAAATGTGGGGACATGAGATTTGGGAGGGGCTAGGTGTGGAATGATATGGTTAGGCTTTCTATCCCCACCCAAATCTCATCTTGAATTGTAGTTTCCATAATCCCCACATGTCATGGGAGGGACCCAGTGGGAGGTAATTGAATCATGGGGGCATTTACCCCCATATTGCTGTTCTCATCATAATGAGTGAAATTCCACAAGATCTGATGGCTTTATAAGGGGCTTTTCCTCCTTTTGCTCTGCACTTCCCCTTGCTGCCACCATGTGAAGAAGGATGTGTTTGCTTCCTCTTCTGCCATGATTGTAAGTTTCCTGAGGCCTCCTCAACTATGCAGTACTGTGAGTCAATTAAATCTTTTTCCTTTATAAATTACCCACTATGTCTTTATTAGTAACATAATAATGGATGAATGCACATGTTTGAATAATATGATTCCTTACTTTTTTCTTTCTTTGTGAAATGGCAAACCATCAAAGTGAAGAGGAGATTTAAGTATCTCATACATGTGGCTGAGGGTATCTGCTAATCCTGAGATTTTAGAATTACCTTAATTGCTCAACAAATTTCCAGAAGAGCTTAGCCAATAAGTAATGGCCTAGAAATAAATGCAGATAATTTATTTTAAAATTGGGCCACTTTTATAAATAAGATGAGATGCTTTTACTAAGTACACCAGGACAATTGGCATGAAGGATACTGTCTAGGGTAAACTGAAATTTTATTTCATATTACCTAGATTGATGGTGTTAGGATAGTTACTTTCAACTATCCAGAAGGGCTGAAAATATTGTAAGAAAAGAGTATTACAATATTTTGCAATATTACATAACATATACATACATACATATATATTGTATATGTGTGTATATATACACATTTATACATTCAATTAAAAATGCTGAAAAAGCTGGGGGTTCCTGAGTATCCAAACGGTCAGATTTAGAAAGATTTACTAAATGAAATATCAAATTATAAAATATAGATAAACAAACAAAAAACTGGAGATATCAATACATTTTGCAACCTACCCCACAGCAAACAGTAGCAAGTGATAATGATAACTGCCTTATAGACTTGTGAACATGGTAGGATTTTCTAAATGTTTGGTTTTGTGTCTGGATATACGCGTCTAATCCCAGAAGAGGGATTGGTTTGAATTATGCTTCTTAAAGTAGCTCTGATTTCTATTTTTGCAATAATTGTGGTTTGCATCAGGCGACGACTAGTGTATAACATATTTACTGTACTGCTCTGAAATCTGATATTTGTTTCTAATACAGAGTTGCCGTAATCATGCTTACATTTCTATTTTCATTAAATATTTGAGAGTACTTTTTAGAATGAAAAGGGTGGATAAGGCTCTTGTTTAATACTAACAGGAATCATGTGAACAACTTCAAGACCAGAAGGAAATAGTATTCCTGAGGATTGAGGACTCAGGTTACTTCCGGGGAAAGCCTTGAATGAAATATTAAATTGCCATGGCCCTAATATGGCAAATTATAGAGAGTTATAAAGAGTCTGAGTTATAAAGAGACTGAGGCTAATGACAAGTTGTAGTCCTATATTCATGCATCAAGGAGTACAGAGATTAGCCAAAAGATTGATCATAGGGATTGATTATGTTTGCAGGAATCTGCAAGTGTTCTTCAGCGAATAGACTTAAGTAGGGTTTCAAATGTTTACAGATGTTTTCCTGGATATTATTTTACCATTTTCTTCTGTTTGCTCTTGTTTATACCTATTTTTAACTTAGGAGTGGCTACATTAAGTCTTTAAGATAGTTGTTTTATGACTTTAAGTGTGTATTGATATTAGAAACAGTATGTACATAGAAACATTATTTTTAGATTACTTTGGAAAAGATTGTACATCAAGAGAAAAATAATGGAAAATAATACTATGAGAAGACATCCAAGATGTTATTTTTTTCATTAATACAGTACACTCCTGTTGCTTGATACATTATTTAATATTTAAATATTATATTCCCTCATTAAATACATTAATAGAGAAAAATGATAAAAACAAAAGAAACTTCAGAAAATTAATTCAGCTTAATATCATTGATTTTCAAATATATTTCTTAAGATCTTTTAATACAATTTTATTTTTAAATTCCAAAATAGAAAAGTTTAGTTGACCTATTATATAATAGGTGATATAAATAATGTAATAGTTAAATTTTATTTTATAAAATGTGTTTTTAAACAAACAATTCCCATAAGCATATTTGCGATTAAAGAGGTAAAATAAAAATATGTTTTTCACAGAAATATGTTTTACCTACCAACAAGTAATATTAAGCAACTACAAAAGTCACAAAAGCAAAAACAAAACTCTAATTAATTTTAAAATTAACAAATATAAGAATGCATTACAAAATATTCTGTTAGATTTGGCAATAGTTAATTTTGACTCCCTGAAAATGTAATGATTATTCAATGTGAATGATTAGAGATAATTAAATTGTATTCTGTGAAGTCAGGTGAGAAAATTTGGAAGAACAGGGATTCAAACCCAGGTGTTTTCATCTTATTATCACACTATCCTATTTGTTAGTTATCTTCTATACATTTATGTATTAGAAATGGGCAATGTGTTCTACAATATGGTGGAAGTAATAATGAGGTTCTTTTGTAGAATTGTATCAGCTAAAAATGCTGATAAGCATTTAAGTATGTATTTATATAAGGAGAGCATATATCCTACCTTGGAATTTATGCATATCTTTATATCTACCTACCTATATATTGATGTATATCTATTTATAGTTATGTGATTTGAACTTTTATAAATGATTCAATATATAGTACATTTATTTTCTAATATTTTGATTTATTTTCACATTTGTTCTAGAAAATAACTCCTCTAATTATTTGACACACCCTAGACATCAGGGACTGAATGTTTGGTGAGTTTTTTTGGTTGCATGTTTGAACAATAATATCTGACTCTCTGTAATCCAGAAATCACTCAATCAATAGTTAATGGCTATGTAATATTGACTATAAAAGTAGTAAAAAAAAAAAAATCAGTGCTTTAGGAATATGACGACAATTATACAGATAATTTTAGACATCAAAATCTAGATGAATTTAAAAATTTGTTTCAGTCAAATGTTTGCTATTTGTAATAGCTGGCATTTATTTTTATACATAAAGCATACTAACAAAATGATTTAAAAAATAGGAGACCTGGCTGGGTGTGGTGGCTCACATCTGTAATCCTAGCACTTTGGGAGGCTGAGGTAGGGGGATTGCCTGAGCTCAGGAGTTCGAGACCAGCCTGAGCAACATGGTGAAAATCCGTCTCTACTAAAATACAAAAAAAATTAGCCTGCTGTGACGGCGTACACCTGTAATCTCAGCTACTCAGGAGGCTGAGGCAGGAGAATTGCTAGAACCCGGGAGGTGGAGGTTGCAGTGAGCCGAGATTGAGCCACTGCACTCCAGCCTGGGCAACAGAGAGAGATTCTGTCTCTGGAAAAAAAAAAAAAAAGAGAGAGAGAGAGAGAGACCCAAGCAGAATCAATGGCAAAAATGGCTGAAATGGAAAATATATTACATTCCTTCATTCATTCATTCATTCATTCATTCATTTATTCATTTTCTTAATAGTTGTGTGTTGGGAGACATCACAACCACTGTGGCTTAATGGGGATTGTATGTTAATCATCAAAGAAAAAGTTTCATTGTCTTGGTGTATATATCTTGCCTATATTGGAGTTGGATTCTAGTTTCATTGGTTTTTTAGAGAATTTAGAGTTACGTTAATATAAGTAAAATGCCATATGAGTTCTGAATAAAAGTGAGTTTCTCAAGGATTTTTTTTTAATTCTAGTAACTGCAGTTATAGAAGAGTGTGAGTTTGTTTATGTGTGAACATTATAGAGACTCATTCAATACTGCATAATTAGAAGTTTAATCAGGTCAGTGGAGTGTAAACCATTACGCAGGAAGTACAGCTCCTGAGGCAATAGAATTCTTATGTAGAAATGTATACTAATTACCTTATTGAGAGTGTTTGGGTTTGCAGTTTACTAAAGTGTACAATAGCCAATGGCTTTTATATGTTATGTGCAACTTGTCTAACCCATAAACTATACTAAAGTGCATAATAAGACATTCAACTAGATATGGTTACTCATTCAAGTCTGTTATCGATTGAACTGTACATAAAACGACATTTGCAGGATAGTGTATCCTTTTATTTATTGTAAGTTTTCTTTGTTTATTTAGTAATTAGCAATAGGTCTCAGTTCATTTAATGTGAATGAGCAAGATCTCAACTCTTACTACATTCTATTATGGTATAATAGCTCTCTTGACCTCTACCTAGGAAAAGAGTTTTCATTCACACCAGGGGAAAATGAAAATGGCAGTGGCTTCTTTCTTTTCATAGAGATGCAAAGTGTGTTTTACATCAATTTGTATTAATGAGTGGAGAAAATATGGGATTACCTTTATTTATCAGAACCATACTGTAGTAAATTATTGCATAAACATGCACTTTTGTGGTCTGAGCTACAAGTTGAAGTAAACAATAATATTTTCACCTCTTCTTTTATGAATAGAAACTTCAAACATAAAATAAACATTTCAAATTGCTTTTCCTCTCAACATGCAGGAGTAGAAACAATTTTCTGAAGTTAATAACATTTCTGCAAAGGCTGTGGGGAAATCATGCAAAGCTAAACTGCATAGCACGGAAGGTTGCTAAACAAAAAACTTTTTGAAACTTCTATTACTTTTTTCTTTATTGTTTTATGAAGTTTAAAGTACTTTTAAAGAGTAATCACTTTGTAGAATATGGATTTCTCATACATCTTAGACAAGAAGACATTTTAACTGTCATTCACTCTCCCATCAATTGCAGTCATGAAAGAAAAGAGTTTTTCAGGTATGGTTTTCTGTTGGGGGCCACACCGGGGGTGGTGGAGAATGAAAGAACACACACAAAGACAAAGACACACAGAGAACATGGCGGCCGCACTCAGAGCCTCCGCCTCACTTTATTTATACTCCATAAACTTCACGTCAGCAGAAAGAATGCAATGCAAAACAAACTTTCTTTTCCCACATGTAACCTTCTACTCAGTTCCTTGTTTCTATGCTTTTTCTTATCTGCCCGCCTTCTTGGCACCTACAGGAGTTCATTAAAAGTTCAACTGGAGATGCTGTCCTTGAGCCCTATCTATTCTCAGCATACTGTTTTCAAAGGCCCCTGCAGTTTTCTTTTTTTGTTTGTTTGTTTCCTAGAAATATATGTGATTTCTTTTACTTTTAATGAATGCCTTAATAGATGAAGAAAATATTATTTCATTAGGTTATAATTTTTTAATAAAGACATTGGTTTTGCAAACTATTATTTGATACTTATGATTTTACATAATGGAACGGATAAAACCTTCTGTTTTTTCATGTTCAGCAGTCTTTTACCAAGGAAATAGCACCTCATTAAAAAAAAATGTGATGTAGAATTTTAATGTCTTGTGAACAACAAATTCATATGTTCTTGCTTTAATTTTTCATATATGTTTCCTATCTCACTAGACTTCAACATATTTTTGCATTCATAGTCCTTGCTAAATCCTTTAAGCCTCTCTTGACTGCCCAATCTCCTGCTATATTTCTGTGTTTTTTTTTGTTTTTGGCAGCAACTTTCCTTGGTGCAATTTCCTTTCATAACTCAACAACTATAATGCTAACATAATTTTATAGGTGTATGTTAGGTTTTGGTCATTCCTTCAATCTACTATTTTTCCAGTTCTACCTAATTACTTTTGTTTTCCAAGAGCTAGCTTATTAGGGATATAATGATAAAAACAGCAATGGAAACAGCACTGAAAAAATCATACAAGGTCTTTGCCCTCACAAGCTAAGTGAAGAGAAAAAGTCATGCATTAAAAAAATAAGTAGTTTGAGTACTTCCTATTAAAATAATAGTCCATAGATTGTGAGTCCCAGTATCAACACACATGGACTGACGTTAGTAGGATTTTGGTTCACTATTGCACATATGTAACAAGATTTCTTTTCTTTTCTTTTTTATTTATTTATTTATTTATTTAGAGAGTCTCACTCTGTCACCCAGACTGGAGTGCAGTGACTTGATCTCGGCTCACTGCAACCTCCACCTCTCGGGTTCAAGTAATTATCCTGCCTCAGCCTCCTAACTCCCTGTGATTACAAGAGCCCGCCACCACACCCAGCTAAGTTTTGTATTTTTGGTAGAGATGTGGTTTCACCATGTTGGCCAGGTTGGTCTTGAACTCCTTACCTCAGGTGGTCCACCCGCCTCAGCCTCCCAAAGTGCTGGGATTACAGGCATAAGCCACTGCCACCAGGCCATATAACCAGATTTCTTAATATATTTTACATGATACCCCTACTAATACTTCATGTTTAGACTTAATGTTTGATAATGTTTTCTCTTTCTCTGTGTATCTCTGTGTGTGTGTGTGTGTGTGTGTGTGTGTGAGAGATGTCCATTTGTTCCACATACATAGACTCATCCAAGCAATTTTGTACCAGAATTACTAGATCATTTCATGTCATAGTTTTATGTTAAGAATCGCAGACAAAACCAACATTCAAATGAGCAATGAACAATTATATATCTCTATTGTGTGCCATGCATCTTCTTAGCACTTTACATGGATTAAATTATTTAATTTTCATAAGAACCTGTGAGTTAGGAACTAGGTTTAAGATTTGTTGTATTAATTGTTATGGTTATCTTGGGTTTTTAGGAATTTGATAAAAAGTTCCAACAGAAATCCTCTAAGTAGTTTTCAACACATGGATGAGAGAAATGCCATAGACAAAATCTGAGGGAAACCTAATTGCAGTGGTTGCTGGCAATATCAGTTTCTGCATTTCCTCCCTAGAAAGTCACAACAAATGATTTTTTTTTTTTGTCATATAAAGTATCATAATTATGTATATCTACTATAGAACATATCTTTTAAACTACATTCAAATTCATGTTAACATCTTTCTTACTGGCAATTACTTAAACATTCGGTTTTCTCATCCATTGCATGTCAGACAAAATCTAATTGCTAAGTGAGATTTAATGGTGCAAAACAATGTAAAGAGGCGCTGAGAAAAAAATGTGTTAAAATGGCTGACAGTATGTGAAAATCTAACTGCAACACAGTTCATCAGAAACAATAATTTGGTCACAAATTGATCATGATTGAAAAGTATTGCTATTTAAAATTTTTATTTGTTACAAATAAAAATGTATTTGTGCAAGTGTATCACAGAAAGCAAGGATAAATATTCCTTTAATACTCAGCTCTTTGTGGAGCATTATTTTTATAGTTTCTTGAGGAGATACATAAAACTGTTGCATTTCAATACAACAACATTGAAGGTATGTTAAAGGAATCATTCAAAAAAATGTTGTTCAGAAAGTTTAATTTTTAAGAGAATGCAAGCAATAAAAATTTGAGCCCAAAATATGTAGAAAAAATAATTCTGAAAAAGACTCTTCTGAACTGAATAAAGATGTACTCCTCTGTGTACACATTAACAATTTTTGAACAATCTTTATTTTTGTATTTTTACAAAATAATTATGATAGTTTCTAGTTTGATATTTTCTACTAAAAAATGTGTTCTCACAATCTAAAGAGGTAGAATGGACACCCTCCAAGAATTTGATCTAGATGTAATTGATGATGCCACACACACACCAACACCAACAAGGTAGGAGATGAGTGTTATGTACATAATGGGGCTTTCCTAGGGAGAGTAGGACAGGTGTTCCAAGCTGGACTGAAAATGGCTTAAGAGCCTAGGGAAAGGAGACTGCAACTGTGGATTTTAATATGTTTAGGGGTGTGGGTAGGATTAAGATTCTTCTGCACAGGAAAGAACTTCATGGTTTGAATTTCCCATACAAGCCAAATGGCGTGGCTCCCAGGATTTTTAATCAGGTTGCCCAGAGGTGGGGTGGAAAAGGAAAGAGGCACTAGTAAGGCTTAAAAGAAGTCAAACATCATCAAAAAATAGACTCAGGACCTTTATTACTATTTTTCTACCTAATGCAGAAATCAAAATTAGACAATTATGGAAATATTTTACTGCTGTTATATTATAAATTATCAGTGTCTCACCAAGGAAAAGGCATTCTTAAGAAGTCAAATGAAGAGTGAACAATTATATAAAGCCTACTATTTGCTAAGCACTGTTCTTAGCACTTTATACATACTGAATAATTTAATTTTCATAAGAATCTATGAGTTAGCAACTATTATTATCCATATTTTACTTAAGAGAAAAATATAGAAAGGCTCAGTGAGATGTCCAGTGACACATGCCCAGCTGTAATTGACAAAGTAAAGATTTATACCGAGATTGGTACCAGAATCTGTGCTTTAACAACATATACTGCTACCTGATGATGAGACTGTGTAAGTAACAAGATTCAGATTTGTTCTTCACTGTATCTTTCTCTTTCCAATACAGTTTTAAAATATGATGTTATGACTTTTAGTTTAATTTCATATCTTAGAAAATTGTAATTTTTATGTAGCTTTAATTTTTTCCATGCCTATGCTTCTATTACTGTGTATATGCATGTTATGGTCATTTCAATAAAGACTACTACTATACAATGTATAATTTGCTTTAAAAAAGACAGGAAGAGCTCTTAATAATTTGTTTTACAAAAGACAGGAAGAGCTCTTTTGCATTTATTTAACAAATATTTACCCTATAGTCAATATTTGTTAAATAAATGCAGTAGGAGCTCTTCCTGTCTACTAAGAATTTGACTTTTAATCAAAGCAATGATATAACTAACAATTTTTGCAGCGATTTAGAATATCTTAAAAACTCCCCAAAGACACCCCATATTTTAATTCCTTTTTATTGACATATAATATTGTACATATTTGTGGGGTACATTTGCTGGGATTTAGAATATCTAAAAAACTCCACAAAGACACCTCATATTTTAATTCCTTTTTATTGACATATAATATTTGTTCATATTTGTGGGGTACATATGGTATTTTGTTAGATTCATACAAAATGTGTAATAATCAAGTCAGGATCTTTAGGGTATCCATCACCTAGAGTATTTATCATTTCTGTGGGTTGGGAATATTTCAAGTCCTCTCTTCTAGTTATTTTGAAATGTACAATTAATTGTTGTTAACTACAGTCACCCTACTCTGCTAGCGAACATTAGAACTTATACTTTCCATCTAAGAGTGCATTTGTATCCACTAACCAAGCTCTCTTTATCCCCTTATTCTGCCAACCATACAGCCTTCCCAGCCTCTGGTATCTATTATTCTACACTCTACCTCCATGAGATCAATTGTTTTAACTCCAATTTGTAGTGAAAAAAATCAGATATGAGATAGTGAAAATATGAGAAATGAGATATTTCTGTGACTGGCTTATTTCATTTAACATAATGTCCTCCAGTTCCATCCATATTGTTGAAAATGACAAAGTTTCATTCTTTTTTGATGGCCAAATAATATTCCACCATGTTTATTTACCATTTTCTTTAACCATTCATCCATTGATGGACATAATTTGATTCCATAGCTTTGCTATTGCAATAGTACTATAATAGATACAAGAATGCGGGTATCTCTTTGTCATAATGATGCCTTTTCCTTTGTATAAATTAACATCTATTAATTTTGTTTCTGCATCAAACCAATTTCATGTTGTTTCATCTATTTAAAAATCCTGACAGAAACCCACAAAGCTGTTTGCCCTCAAATATAAATATTATGATAACATTTAAATTATATTGGCACTGTGGCTTGAATGAGTCATTTGATAGGACAAAACTTACCAAAAATATATAAGAAATAAATATGTGTAGTAGTGAAAATAAATCAATGGTGTAAAGATAAGGCATCAAATGCAATGAATTAGTCTTAAGTCAGAAACTTTTATTTCAAATATGGTAAAAGATAATGGTTACACATTTTAACTACCCAGAAATTCAAAATACAGAATGCTTCAAACATGTTTTCTTAGGGGAATGTTCTGAAACAGAAAATACATCACTTTATAATTTCATTAATATGACTCCAAGTTATTGTTTCTCTCAAATATGATGCACTCTAAAATGCAGCTAGCTATTAGATTTAGTTTCCACTTGCATTCTCTATGAGACCAGTTCCTACATGGTATTTCTGTCAGTAAATGTGGAGATTCAGAAAAGAAAGCACTAAAATGTGGACATCATATATTTTATATTACTATTGGTTACAGCCTTTGCCTTCAGGGACGACCTTGTATGATCAATTTAGGAAAGTAAAACATTAAAAACAAACAAAATAAAAACCCATATATTTTTAATGCCACAAATCTGATGATAGGTTTTAACACAGTACTGTTTATAATTAAAGTAGGCTTAATTAAATACAAAGCATTTATGTCCAAATTGTAGTGAGTTAACCAACATATATTTATGAAATACCTATTGTTCTAGTTACTGTCCTAGGCAGAGAGATTGAGCACAAATAAAATAACTCTTATACTCAAGAAGTCTTGTGGGCAAAGGAGACATTACAAATAATTACCAATAATTAAGCATTGCAAATTATATCTTTAAAAATTTTCATACAGTGTATTATGAAAACATATAACAAGAGGACTTAATTTGGTCTGATGGATATTGATGAATTTCCTGAGGATGCAAAGGATGCAACTTAACACCTATTATTTTGTTGAAATTAAATCATTTCCTTAGGCCAAAAAAAAAAAAAATAGATGAATTGCAGCTTTTGTTATTCAATGAATTCTAGACTCCTACTAGCTCTGGGTGAGCCGATAGTTCAATAAATATGTCATGTATTTCTTCATTAATGTGATTCGAACAGATGTTGGATATTATGGAATTGGAAGCATGCTGAAATTTCCTTCAGATTGACATTGATCTATAAATGAATCTTCTCTAAACAAAGTTATTCATAAAGTTACAAAATTATTTAATTGTACATAGACATAGCCTATTCTTGTGTTTTCTTTATAAGATTCTTGGGAAAGATTTATGAAACACTCACGCTGAAACTTACATGCTAATTACACAGTATAGCATATCTATGATCTCCCAGTCTGGAAATATCCATTGAGAAAGAGTAAAATTTGCTTGGGATGTGTTATTCTTCTTGAAACTAAAATGCCTTTTAGACATAGCTTCTAACTGCAACCGGAGTTTACAAGTCATCTGTTGATAATCTGTCCAAAAAGTGTACTCAGTATCAGAGGATAAATATGAAGCATATTAGTAAATAGTTACTAAGAGGCCCATTAGTAAATCGTTTTTGAGAAACAGACATTTGCTTATTTTTAGTTGTTTTATTTTGTTTTAAATTTTTTCATGGGACAGAGTCTCATTATGTTGTCTAGGTTTGTCTCAAATGCCTGGACTCAAGCAATCCTCTCTCCTCAGCCTCCCAAAGTACTGGGATGGCTAGTGTGAACGAGCACAGCTGACCTTCTTTTGCTTTTTTTGTACCAAGTATTGTACTTTTATAGGCACTAGAAAATATTAGAGTAAATAAGCCTTCATGACTTCCTTGGAAGAACATTCTAACTGGTGTGAGATGGTATCTCATTGTGGTTTTAATTTGCATTTCTCTGATGGCCAGTGATGATGAGCATTTTTTCATGTGTCTGTTGGCTGCATAAATGTCTTCTTTTGAGAAGTGTCTGTTCATATCCTTTGCCCACTTGTTGATGGAGTTGTTTGTTTTTGTCTTGTAAATTTGTAAATTTGTTTGAGTTACTTGTAGATTCTGGATATTAGCCCTTTGTCAGATGAGTAGATTGCAAAAATTTTCTCCAGATTTCAGAAGTAACATTTCTACTATATTTTATTTCCATAAGTACAAATTTCTATAGTATTCTCTAATGGAGTTCATCCATAAGCAATAGCTAATCAAGTTGCTTCTACCTTTCAGTATATTTTTTCATGGCTGAGCAATCAATGATTCATTAGCAAACTATGAAAAACTAAACTGGCTTAAAACTAGATCAAAAACCAATTTTTTTAAGGAAAATTTTAAAATATAAAGTTTTCTTCACATACTTGTCATTTATGAAGTGCCTACTATGTATTAGCCACTATACATGAGTTTTACCTAATACTTGCAATAACTCTGCAAGGAAAATATGATTGCCCAAATTAAACAAATAGAGAGACCAATTTCAGAAATGTTAAGCAATTTGCAAAATTTCACACAGCTAGTAATGTGTGATGTGTGTTTGGCTGTACAGTCTATGTTACTTCTGTTGCTTCTATATCTCTAAAACTAATGTTCCTGCCTGTTTCAGAGAACAGTTTGTATGGTCTTCAGAAAAACTCTTCTACTATTTTTTTAGAAGCAACTGAATAGTTTGGAGTGAGTAATATATTGTTGTTAGAAGTATTTGCTTGTACCAAGGAATGCCTGGAAACAAGGCGTATTTTGTGAAATAAGCACCATTACCATACTACTTAGCTCACTGAAGTTGAAACCCTTAATCTATATTATAGTGGCTGGAAAGAGCTAATATAGTTTCAAAAGCATATACATAATTTTCACTGAGTCATTTATCTATTGCAGAAATATACTGATGTCCAAATGGGTTCTGGGAACTGCCAGTGACCCCCAAATTTTATCTTTGCAATACGTGTGAGTTGCAGATTTTATGATCCTGTTAGATAGACCAATGCTAATAAGCAGCAGAAACTGAAACAAATGCCTATTGATTGTTTGACTCAACCATACACATATAGTTCCCTCTATAACTGAATATGTAATAGTAATAACCTATTATAGTTTAAGTTTATTGAGCTGAAGTCATGCTCAACAAATACTTTACTAAATTTTAATCTTTAGATGCTCATTTTGTGGTGTCCTTCTTCCACTTTAATAAGAAACTGTACTATATTGACAGAAATCTTCCTATTTTGTTAAATTATCCATAGATTTTTATTTATTATGTATCAAGTCACTGCCACATTCTCTAAATTCTATTTTTTAACTAAATATCCTTGAAGGTTACTTTCATCACTGATATTTTAAATTTCTGTATTTTTATTATTTTGTAAGTTTTTATAACTGTATAAATTTCAGTTTTGTATAAAAGTTTTTTTGTAACTGTATTGATATATCTGAGTATATAATAAATAATAATCTATTTTAGAAATATTAAATATGGCACAAGTGGTCTATTTAATTCAATAAATGCATATTTGATGTCTACTATAGCTCAAGAATTCTGCTTGGTGTAGAGGGGAGACTATTATAAACAAGTCAGATGAGACCTTAGTCTTCACATAGCTTATGTTTTAGTAAGGAAGGTTAGAAACAAAACCCAACAAAATCATAACTCATTGTAATGTGTGCTAGTGAGAAAATAAATAGGGCTCAGAGAGGGAACACTATGGAGCAGACTGTCCTACTGCATTTAAGGGCTCACATCACAAATTAAGTGAAACAGGTGCCTCTTTGCTGAATGCACAGAAGACCATGCCTTGCTGCTCCATGAAAAATTTTATCTTCAAATTTCTTCAGCCACTGAATATAGTTCTCTTTCTGATGTTCATTGGGTTTTATTTTTTCCCAGCAGTTATACTGAAAATATTACTTTTTTCAGTTCTGAGAAAAGGCAAAAAAAAAAAAACAAAAAAAAAAAAAAACAAAAAAAAACACACACCATTTTTTTTCTGTGTAAGTATTGCTCACACCTTGAGAGATGGCGGTTATATTTTTGAATAAATGCTTATTTGGAAGTCCAGAATACTAATTGCTATTCTTGGACCTGGGCTTTTAAGATACTGATTTTTGAACCCGTTATTGAAGCTCCCTAGCTTTGTCTGAATTTATTATAGATATTTCTACAAGATTAGTTACTATTTTCATTTAATAGGAGGAATTGTATAATTATATTCATTATATTTTAACTGTGAAACATGCCAACATCAATGATAGAAACTGGATTTCAAGAGTTAAAGTTACCTTCAAAAAATTCACATGACCTGTAAGGCTTGTTTCTTGCAATTTATTCTAGCCTCACCTGTTATTTATAAAGGCTGGCTAAACGTGCCTCCTGACTAAGAGTAAGCAGTCCTAATAAGACTGGTTCATAATAATTCATTATTAATATTATTAATAAAACGAGGAAGCTGGTTTGGTTTGGAGGGGCAGTAAATTTCAGTGGCTTCAATTGATAGTCTTTTGTTGTATTTGTTGATTATGAGGTTGTAACATGCAAATATTCTCTGAACTTCTCCAACTTTGCGCTAAGGAACCTCCAATTTTCTCCACTTTCCTCTCATTGACTTGACTAAGCACCCTGTGACCATCAGATTTTAGCTGAGTCTACTTGTCTACACATTTCATAGATTTGCTTGCTCTAGAATTCTGTAAACTGTATTTCCTAGACATCTGTTTTAGTTAGCTTACTGTTAATTTCTGCCAATGGAATCCAGAGAGGGAAACTGGAGGTGAGAGGAAGGGAACAAAAGTTTCTCTTTCAGCATTTAGTTTCTGACAGTGTCCCTCATCAAAAGAGAGCAGCCAACTCCAGCTCCACCCTCCAGACTCTTTGGAATTTCTTTGCTTTTTGGCAGATAGAATTACAGCTATTTACACCCCCTCCTCAGAGTTCTTTATGTCAAACTTGTGATACTTTCACCACAAACCCTCTCCCTCTCTAGGTTCAAGCACTGTTCCTACAGGATGCATTCTCCAAGCTCCTAGGTTCTGTACAACTGACTCTTCTTTTTGACGTCCCCAGCCCTAGGGGTGGTGGCCTCTTCTTGCCATTATTAATCTTTGCATAACCTCAGCATCACCTTTATGTTTTTGGCTTTGTACTATCTGTTTAAACAGTTTTCTAGGTTAACTTATTTTCTTTTATAAATACCTAATATTTCCACTGTCTTTAAAATTAAATTTGGCCTGACAAGGACATGTTTTTATGTCATGTTTTACTCAGCATGAGATCTTGATTAACATTTTACCTGACTCAGATTAGTCCAAAGTGCACTAAAGCAAAAAATGTTATCTAATTTTTAACTAAAGATTTACACTGTTTTAATTTAAATAAATATTTAATTTCAAATTTAAAAGAAACATGGAATACATGGTAACCAATTAAGATGTATCTTTTCACATTAGAAACAAAATAATTACATTCTTGAACATCAGGAAAGGGCCCCACCTCCAGGCCAGAATCATCAAATTCTTATCTGAAACGAAGAGATACGAGCTTTAAGAATTCAGCATTGACCTGATTACTATCCGCTTTTACTCACAGGCTCCAGAGGATTTATTAATTGTCTCTCTTGAGTTCTCCAGCTCACTGAGACAATTCCTTCTCACTACACCACAGAGTTTATAGAAGCCCATTAGCCACCTGAGAAGCTCACTTAGGACTTTTTCTGAAAGATCCACACTGGAATCATTTCTGTTAATATTTCTGAAATTTCTGGATTTAAGAATGAAGTGAACATTTGAGAAACTTGCAAACAGAAAAAAAATAGTTAAGAAGAAAGAGAAATCTGGCATTTCCTTCCTGCAATCCTTACATCTGGAAGGTTTATATTACTGAGGAAAGAACCAAAACTTCAGCATGATAAACCCTGTCCATAGATGTTTCATGAGTAAAGATGAAAAGCCATTTATAAACCTTCAAAAACTTAAAATGTATGCTGCCCATACACCTTCTCTAAAAAGGAATAATTGAGGAAATATCCCAGCCTACAGAAAACTGAACCAGAATAAAGTTGAGACAGGCGTTCACAAACATTGACTAAGGCTTGAGGATGACTGGGACATAAGTTTATGTTTGGAAACATGTTTCTTTAACTTTGCTATGCTTTAAGAGTAATAGTAAAGACTCTACAACTTGATAAGAATGCAAGTAGGTAAATATAGCTCTACACTGCCTCATTTCTTATTGAGGCAAACTCAAGTTTAATGGTATTTTAGCCACATTTTGGAGGGAAATATCTACCAAGTTAGAGGCAAACCACTAAGCTATGGCTTGTTATTTTTAATCTCTCAACTAGCATACAGAGAAAACTGATATTATCACTCAAACAAGAAGTCTGCCATTTTTCAGGCACTGTCATACGGGCCCAACATTCAGATTTTGAACCTGAATCTGTAAGTACTTAGGAATCTCCCCTTAACCACATTTGTGTTTCAGGATAAAAATTTTCATCTTATGCCTCCTTAGGAGCTATGGGCCACAATTAGCCCATAGCAATTTATTGATACAAATATTAAATAGACAGGAGAAATGAGTAACCAATAAGGCCTTTCGATTCAATATTAAAATACTGAATCGAAAGATATGTGACATGTTGTAACAAGCTGGTTAGCAGCGCAGATGATAAAGAAGTATTTTATCTATTCAAATTCCGGGTCTACCTCATACCACCTGAGTTATCTCGGAAATCTACTCTAGCTATCTTCTCCTAATTTCCTCATATTTAAAGAAATTGTTTAATAATAGTTTCTAGCCTATAGCGTTATTGCAAGGATTAACTGAGGTATTGTATTCTGTTTAGGCAAGGGCTTAAACAGTATTCTAAATAGCATTTAGATAGCAAATATTAAAGTTTGACATTGTTTTTATATCTCTATTTGATATCTATATAATTGTTACATTTCTTTATATTATATAATATGCTTTACATCTCTATAATGTATCTAATTTTTACATGTAATGTATGTAAATAATTTCATATCTCTATAATGTAATTTGTAATGTTCAAATAAATTTTCAAAGAAAGCAAAATAGGAATGGTACAATATTAGCAATAATAATAGAAATAAATATTAGTATTTACCATGTATTATGCACTCTATTGAAAGGTGGAGATTTGGCAGATATGTTATAAAATGCTAAATATGTCTTCTTTTTGTATAGAAGTAGCTATAAGCATATGTATAGTTATGTCTTCATAGTTTGATATTGATATAAAAATATTTGTTGCTATAACCACTAGTGGAATAAAATAAGTAAATAAAACATTCAACTCAATACACAAAAAGAAAATGAGAAAAATGTGAACGTATATTCACTCCATGAAGATGAACATTTCTCTCAAAGGTATAAAATATGATCAATAATTGATTAACAGCTGGCCACCCACACCCACAAACACACCCTCACACACACACATGCCTTTATTTACTCTTAAGTAGAAATCTAATTGATTGGATTAATCCAAAGTCAATGTGATAAAACCATATTATTAAAGCAAAATGAAAATTAGGTTTACTGATATTTCTAAATGAATAAATAAATGAAAGTATAAAATGCTGATTATTTACAGATTGTTCTTATAACAAAAATCTAAAGAATGTAGGTTAACCATTACTCTGAGAAGCCTTCATAACTTTAAGTTATTTGAATACAAATGAATTAAACCTTCAACTCAAGAAGTTTGGGGAAAAAATAGAAAAACAGAAGGAGGAATAATTGATTATTTTAGCAAGGAAAATGACCACCTTAGGAAAATACCAGTAAAAATACTATATATTGGATTTGTATATTTTCTTTAAGAATTTAGGGTAAAACACCCAGAATCTTGGTTACACAGATGAAAAACAAAGAGAGAAAACATAAATTATGGCATTACAAATAATAAAGATAATGAAACCACAGATTCGAAGAGACTGCATTATGTAAAAGAGGTTATTATAATCTTATATAAATGTTTTTGATAATAATAATAAACCTTAAGTGGAAATTGCTAAAGTTGCTTAGCAATGTGGTGGAACACAGACTAATTTCCCTGAATAAATTAAAATAATTATCAAAGGTATACATTTAAAAAACTGTAGTGGTTTCACAAATAAATTTTAGCAAACTCTAAGATGTATTTTATAGAATATAAAAATACATAATAGTTATAAATTAAATTTATGAGATAAACATATAATTCACAGAGTTAGGGATAGGCTTGACCTATTATTTACAATCAAATTGATAAAGATTCTAAACCAAGAGGAAAAATATTATAGATCCCTATTGTAAATATTAGTCAAGAAATCTCAGAGGTAATAGTTACACAGATCACATGGAGTAAGGAAAATAGACAATGGCCAATTAAATTTCAACCTAAGAATAGAAGGATTATTCAACGTGCAGATTCCATACAGGTCATTTGCATTTAAATGCATTATTTTTTAAAATCATATAATAATATCAACTAAGTACTATATTTTGTTAAAATGGGTGCATGTCCAGCATCTTTACAGTTATGCAGACAAAGAATAAATTTACTTAAATTTCTTCACCTTAAATTATTACCCATATTAAATTCAAGATATGGAATTGCACATGGGATTCTGGATGTAAGCCCCTTTACATCAGATAGATGCGATTACAAAAGAATTGCCTCCCATTCTGTAGGATTACCTATTCTTCTATCTAGTGGTAGTTTACTTATTTAGAAATATCGCAGTTAGATGGATGTCATTTGTCAATTTTATTTTGCCATTGCTTTTGTGGTGTTTCCGGAATGGGAAGTCTTTGCCCACCTATGTCCTGAATGGGTACCTAGGTTTTCCCCTCTACGGTTTTGCTTGTTATTAATTAACATTTAAGTCTCAATCATCTTGAATTAATTACAAAAGAGAATTAAGGAAAGGATCAATTTTAAACTTTCTACTTCGCCAATTTTGCACCCCAACCTGTTTATTAAACTGAGAATCAACTCTGTTTCTTATTTTCTCAAGTTTGCCTCAAAAGATCGCTGAATGGCTTTCTGCCAGATGTATGCGTGTGTTTCCTGAGACTCTAACCTACTATTCCATTAGTCTCTCTCTATTTGGTACCTGGTATTCATACTGTTTTAGTTACTTATAGTATAGTTTAAAGTCAAGGTGGCATGATACCTCCAACACTGTATTCTTTTGGCTTCATCTTGAGATGGGAGGAATACACGGGACATATAGACTTCAGCAGTTTTAAAACAAACAACCCCACATCAAAAGAGTAGGCAGGATACATAGTTGAACGTTTCTCAGGAAGACAGCAGTGTGCAATGACATGGACATATGTGAAAATGCTCTTAACCATCAGGCATCAAGTCACAAATCGAAAGGCTGCATTGGGGTCCATCTGCGTTGGGAATGGTGATCGTGAAGTCAGAGCAACCCAGGTGCTGGAGGGATGTGGAGAGAAATCAGGAACCTTTCCACACCGCCGTTGGGATTCTCGCTCGTTCAACCATTACCAGAAGAAACAGTAGTTCTCGGGTCTAGAACTAAGATGCTTATATTCCGTATCCAGCCATTCTGGGACCACCTGAGGATTATAATTATGCTACTATAAAGACACATGCACCTGTCTCTTTAATGCAAGCACTATTTATAACTCCTTGAGACTGAGGAATCAAACTGAGTATAAAATGGTAGGCAGACCCGGTTATGAAAATCATGGCACCTCTGTCTTAATGGTCATGCCATGTTTGAGAGATGATTCTGCGTCCTTTGTAGGATGCATGGATACAGCTGGAGGCCATCGTGTATGGCTTCATCTTAAGGAACGAAACCAAGCACCATGCCATGGGTGGAACTGAACAATGGGGATCACTTGGACTCAGGGAGAACATCACTCAGGGGAGGGGGAGGGAGGGACTGTTGGGAGTCCTTCCTGAGTATGACCTAGCCGAGGTGGTGGGCTGAAAGCAGGAACCGGCAGCCTAGCTTTGATCCTCCATGCCAAACCGGAGCCTGCGTTGGCGCGCACGGGGAGTAAATGACCGTGAATGGTGAAAAGTTCCAGTACTCGGTTCGGCGTATCCGTGGACGCCAGGGGTACGACGATTTCTCGGTGGGGGTCAAACAGAGCGGTTTTCCCGTGAATATTCATTTATTTCAGTTTTGTCCGCCAGTAGGGCAAAAGAGGAAGAGTGATGAATAGTGTGGCGCATCCGATGCAGGTTGGGATTATGGTGAAAGGAATCATGTCACCCGGTAGTAGGTCTTGATTACGTCGCTGATGTTTCTCGCCGCTTGAAGTAATTTTGTCACGTTTCTGCTGAGGAATACCGCCTAATCTTTGTAATGCTCCACAAGCTCCTGGTCATTGGCCGTGACCAGAATCATATATTCTATCAGAAAGAAAGAATTATGTGAGCTGGCTTCAAACTGATTTTATAATTTATTTTATCAGATCATCTTCCATCTTCAGAAAAGCCTGGTGAGAAATCGTTTAAATTCAATGTGATAGGTTTGCAAATGAGTTCAGATAGTTGTATTGGAATGAAGAATTAAAACTAAATTGTTTGCCTTGAAGATATGATTGATAGAGCAAGGATACAAGAGGTAGTTTGTGAAATACAATCCAAGAGATGGTTCTGAAAGGAGTCTTTCCTAGGCATAGACTAGATTAGGAAAACTTCACTACCCATTTCTCAGGTACCTACACTGTACGCTTTGTCATGGGTACTTATTTTATATTAATATTGTATTCGTTCTCATTCAGTATTTTAAAATTTCTCTAAAAGGTCATCCTATGCTAATAGATTCATTATTTTATTTATGTAAATTCACATATTTATTCTACCCTTACCATGTATTATGCACTCTATTGAAAGGTGGAGATTTGATGGTAGGAAACAAAATAAATGACCTCATTCAATAAGTCTCCATTTCTCATTTAAAAAAAAGAGTGAAATTAGTCAATTGCTTACACGAATAAATATAAAGTTCTAGGCAGATTGAAAAGGAAATAAAGTAATAAAAAATGTTGAAAGTGCTATGGTCTGAATGTTTGTGTTTCCTCAAATGTGTAAGTTGAATCTATCAATACGATATTAGGAGGTGTGTCCTTTGGGAAGAAGATGACTAGATCACTAGGTTAGAGCCCTTGGGAATGAGATTAGTGCCTTTGTAAAAAATATTTCAGAGAGCTGTCTGGTCTCTTTTTATAATGTAAGGACTCAGGGAAAAGGTACCACCTATGAACAAGGAAACAAACCCTCAACAGACACTGGATTCGTTGATACCCTCATTTTGGACTTTTCAGCATTTAGAACTGTGACAAATAAGTTTCTGTTGTTTATAAGCCATCCATCTATGGTATTGCGTTATAGTATCCTAAACCCACTAAAAAGACAAGAAATTATAATGGAAATATCTGTATTCAGTCCTGGAGGGTAGGAAATATAACTCTAAAATGATATATGAAGTGAGATCTTAAGAACTTCTAGGATTTAATTGGGCATTCATAATAGGTAATCATAAAAGGTACTCATGGCTGCCAAATTAGTATTTCTTAAATTTTCTGTTGTAAGTGGAAAACCACACAATATCCTATGTGATTACTTTGCTCTTATTTACAACACTAAAGATGTAATAAAAATCATATAATTAAATAATTCCCAAATTAACCATCTAATTATCAGTCTGTGGTCTGTGATCTATATAAACTAATCAATACTACCTTTTCTATTGGGCACTCATATTACTTCTATTCAGTTACAAAGAGAATCACAGCATTGACAACAAATAGTCAATAAACACAAAATAAATGCATGCATTAATAAAATATATATAGCATATTCTTAAAATAAGTAAATATAATTAATTTAACAAAAATAAATGGAACTAAAGAAATTCAAAACCCTGAACAGCCTTCCAATTGTAATGCACACTGGATTCTTCCTTTATCACCTGTAAGCTACAGGCAAGACCCAGTTGGTACCATTTCTCATACTACTATAAAGCTCACATCATCTCTCTCACTTGTCATCTTGGCTTGCACAGTTTCTAGAGTGAGGAGACCAATATGGCCTTTGGAATCAGCAGGCTCCTCTTCTTGGAACAGAGGAATTAAATTAAATATCAACCAAAAACCTATAAAATGATTTGTTAAGAAATCTGTGTGTATGTATTCATTTATCTAATATCATCAAAATCTTGAAATATCTGGCATCTCTGAGATTTAAAATACAAGAGGGAGAGAGCTTACTGTTTACAAACATACATTAACTTTATGCTTAAACTCAACGTATACTACAGTGTAGTGAGTAATGGAATGTCACAGCGGATCCAATTTAGATGATATAAAGCCTCTTTACTAATTAGTCATAGCAGTATTCCTTCTTACCTCTGCCTGAACATTTATTCAATTATTCTTCAGAGAGTAGAAGCAAGCTGTGATACAGTGGAAGCCGATATAGAAGGAACAAACTTATTCACACTTTACTATTCCATTAGGTCTTTAGACACAGTTGATGAGGTATTTGGTAATTTCCACTTAACAACGGCAAACAAAATAAGCAGCTGTACCTCAGATCTCACTAGCACCAGTATTCTCAGAACATAGTGACAGAAAAAGCATCATGTTACCTTCAAATTCATTTTTTTTGTCAGTTAAAATTCATGCCTCTAATCCCCTTACTGGATCGCTGCTTGTTGAAAAGTGGCATCACTTACAATCCTGACAGCAGAGGATTGGGGTGCCAGGAACTGCAAATGTGTTGTCATCTGACTTCAGCAATGGGTTAGGAATCCAAAGAATAGTGCAACATATTTTCAACAAGGAAAAGTCCCTTAAAAAGAAAAAAAAAAAAAAACAACAACAACAACAGCAAACAGCACAGATTAGAATGGATCTGAAACCTGTTTTAAGGCCTCTGCTAAATAGCTTATATTCCTATTTTTCCTTTCTTGTTATTTCAACAAATTATATTTTAACTGCTTTCTCCCTCTTCATTCCAATAACTATTTTTGCTAAATCCATCCATACTCAATGGAAGGCTTCAAATAAAGATTCATTATTCATTTTTGCTTGAATTTAGTTCTTTCCAAGTGCTTATTAATCTAAAGATATATATATATTTTTTTTTTACGTATGGTATTATCTAAGAAAAAATTGTCAAAGGCTTTGAAATCCAAACTGACTGTCTTCTCCAATGCTACACACAGATAAAGTCAATGTATCAATTAATAGATTGTTTAAAATATAAGTAGAAATATGAGTTCTAGACTTTATTCCCTGTATGTATAAGGGTGAGAAAGGTATTCAAAAGTTCTACCTCTCCTCAACTTTCTTCTGAATCATTCTTCTATGTTTGCACTAATTAGATGAGGAGAAAGAATAATTAATTGATTGTTCAGCTTCCTAGACATTGACAAGCCCAGCTTCTGAGTAGGTACAGACATTGTGGCCCAGCCAATTTACATTCTCTATAGACTCCTGCCCGTCCACAGATTTGGATGGATGGTTATAAGATTCGGGATCTGTCTTGGGTGGGAGAAAAAGTGCACGTGTTTCCACCTACTGAATCAGAGTTTCCTACATTGGAGATTTTGGCTTTGCTTATTTTTTTTAATTTTTTTTATATTGTATTTTAAGTGAAGAATTCTGTATGGAGCAGTGGTAGTGATATGAGTCAGAATTCAAGTATGTCTGCATCTACTAGCCAGATATAAAGGACCATCCCTGACATCTTGGATTAGCTTCTTCTCTGGCAGACTGATTTTTAAAACGTTGATAAAATTAAGTCTATAAACTAAGGTATGAAAAAGTAATATTATCACAAACCCAACTTGGTTTTTAAAATTTAGAATTACACTTACTACTGAGTTGAGAAAATTTAATTCCTACCAACATAAATATTTTCTAGCATTCATAGTGGATGTACAAATTCTAATACTATATAAGACAACAAGGCGTTTTGAAGACGATGAGGGAACCTTTGGTCCTTAGCTATCCATTGAGGTTTCATACTCTTATTCTTCCACCACATTACCATTGGTATCTCCTGGGCAGATTTTCTTGTCTAGTAAGTCTCTTAGGTATTTCTTTTCTATACATAAGAGTTACTTTCATTACATATTGGGGCTTAAGATTCTCCAAGGCTTTTTAAAGCTCAGCCTGCCCTGAATTGCTGGGACAGATGTTCCTTTTCTGGGACCTGACCATCTGCCTAAGTGACACACAGAGCCTCTTTCTCAAATCAGCCTCTGATTTCATCCATTTCTCCACCTCATCACCTGTTGCAAGCCCAAGGAATTATTTGTTAGGCTGGAACAGAATTGTCTCTTACTCATAAAATGCCATTTCCCCCGTGCATTTTATTTATATCCTCAATCTTCATTGACTCTCTAAATGCTTAGGTATATGTAAATATCTTACATTCTTTTTCTGAAGACAATTTATATGGAAACTCTTAATTCTTAAATTAAAGATGTGGTGTTATGGGAGAGAAAAAAAGGAAGAATAACAAAGAGAGAAGAAAAATAGTTGATGTTTAAAAAAACACCTGGCGATGCTCTGCCTATTATATGACCAGCTATAAGTCAAACAATAGTTACACAGTCACTGAATGATGAAAAAACTAATCACTGAGGGAATGGGAAGTCAGTACAATGTCTGCTTATTTTGAAAAAAATGAAACACTTTGCATATTATTTTCTAAGTTTGTAGCATTACTAGTTGTCACTGAACTCAAAATATTATTTATTTGATATTCTTGCCTGACTAACTTTCTGTTAGAGTGATTTAACTTGGAATTTGTGAACAAAAACTAGATAATTAATGAATTAGAGAGGAAAGTATTGGTTATATCTATATTTTTACCAACAGTTAACTGAAATCAATATTCTCTCACACTATGAATACCAATAACAGACAACAGTGATAGTAATAGATATGAATTTGTAACCTACATAAATTACAGTTATATTCATATGAGATTACATTGATATAAAAACCTTAAAATATGTTTGCACTTATTATTATAAAATTTCAGTAAGTTTCAGAACCATGACTAGATACGGTTTTTATTACATTGGTAAAGAAGCACATATATTATTCTGTCTCCCTGAATTTTGGGTTTAAATGTCTTGATAACTAAATTTCAGTATAACTGATTTCCTTTGTAATTGCATGAAATTTATTTTTTCATTTAAAAACATTACTTGAAGGAGGACTACGTAATCTTTACCAGACAGCCAGAGGACAACCTGACACACACACATGTTATGAGCACCACATGTGGCTAAAGTTTCTGACAAAGTTGGAAATATTTCTATATCACCCACATCACTAGCAGAGCAAGATTATGACTGCTCCACCACACACTCTGGGAAGTTGGTTTTAATTAATGAATAGCTGCTTTTCGACCTTGGGTTTGAAATTTTCTCATGTGTAAACACGACTAAACAAAAGAAGCAACAGTGTAATGCCTACTTATATTTATTTTTACCAAAATCAAGAAATAAATTAAGCTTTACTAACCTCTAATGAATGGAGAAAAGCTGGTGCTTTCACTAGATCCACATCTCTCTGACAGTCACTTGTCACTTGCAATGTGGAAGTATTTCCAAAGGAAGTTTGAGTAATTTTTAAAGGTTAATAATGCTGGATACATTTTTGTTTTCACTAGCAGAACATTTCAACATACTGTATTTTGTATAAGATTTATCTAGTACAGCTAAATATTATTTGGAAATAATTAAATAGTAAATTCTGCAATAATTGCTGATGTAATGGGATTGAGTTTAAAAAGGAGTCATTTTTCTTTGCAAAGAGATAAGTACATGACTCAAATTTGATAACCTTTTCTGTGATGTCAGTAGTTTGCTACCAAGCAGATATATTCAAAAATAATAAAGCTACTTATTCTGTCATTTCAACAAAGGTTGCATTTTAATACCAAGGGGTAAAATATTGCTTTTCTAAGGAAAGTTTTCGTATAGAGAGAAGTTTAAAAGAAGATGGTTGAAAATTTACTCATAGTTATGTGACTTTGTTGCCACAATGTCTCCTATATTACAGCTTTAAAACTCTGAAGCAATATTGAGAAGCTACACAGCTTCTAATTAAAATATTTTTAATTATTAACTTTTGATAAAAATATAAATATGCAACATCGTAGTTTGAAAAAACTGTCCAGTATCAGGGAAATGAAAATTTACTATCTGTAGTTCAACAAAAATCTATGTAATTGGAATATGAGTTCAAAATTTATAATAGTTTAATAACTGCTATCGGTGATGCATTTTTTCATTTTTATATATGGATTTTTGTTAATCTATCATAATCATTAAATCCAAATATTACACAAAAATAAGCAACTATCCACAATATTTCTAAATTGATGTATTACAAATAGGTAAACTCAAATTTTCAAAAATTATGAGGTAATCAATCACCTTCTCTCAACAGAAATATTAATATTCACTTTAGTGAAACCAAATGTTTCGTAACATTAAAACATAATTAATGATTTTATATCATATATTTAACCCCTTTAATTTTTTATGTTTAATATATTTCTGTATAGACCTATTATATTGGTTTGGTGGTATATATATGTACAACTTCAGTAAGTTAACATACATTCAGTAAGTAAACATATATCAAGATTTAAAATTTAAAATCTTTTCACGAATGCAGTGCATAATCCATAAACCTGACACATCACTGGAAAAAACATGTAAGACTTTCCACAAATCACTAATATTTATTTAATACTCTGTGATAGAATAGTTTAAAATATTAGTTTGCTGTTATATTGACTAATTTCCTTTACATATCCTAGGTGGTCATTTGGAAACCATTTCCTCCTGAAAGTCACTAAAAAATGGCTTTTATGGCTGGACGCAGTGGCTCAAGCCAGTAATCCCAGCACTTTCGGAGGTGTGAGAATGACCTGAGGTTAGGAGTTCAAGACCAGCCTGATCAACATGGTGAAACCCGTCTCTACTGAAAATACAAAAATTAGCCAGGCATGGTGGTGGGCACCTGTAATCCCAGCTACTTGGGTGGCTGAGGCAGGAGAATCACTTGAATCCAGGAGGCGGAGTTTCAAGTGAATAAAGATGTGAGAGATTAGGCCACTGCACTCCACTCCAGCCTGGGTGACAGAGAAAGACTCTATCACCAAAACAAACAAACAAACAAAAATTACTAGCAAGGCTGTTTGTTTTATGTTTCAAATATTTCATGAGTTCTTGTCATTATGGGGATATTTTGCATGATCTTCATTATACGCCACAGAGGTTCTCTTGTATATAAGTGTGATCTCCTAAGTGGCTATTTTAGCTACCTATGGAGATTTTCATTAACTTTTTTGGCTCTGTCTCATCCCACCACCACAATTAATGCCTTAGGTCTGTTAAGATCTTGGGCCCAGATTACTACCAGAATGTCCTAACCAGTGTCAATATCCATCATTGTAGGCTTTGAATGGTGCTATCACAATATTTTCAAACAGTAACTCCATACTTCAACCTCTTCAGTGGTTTTTCCTCACCTTCAAAATACAAATCCCACATCATTAGCCTGAGACAAAGCTCTCTCATGGATGGGCTCTGGTTCCCCAAGCCTCTGTTGACCTTCTGCACTCCCACATGTGTACCACATTGTCACCACACTGTTGCACATGCAGTTTCCTCTGCTGGAAACCTCGTTTTCATCCAAATGACATCTAACAGCTTCTTTCTGAATCTAGAATCTTATCTTCTTATACATCTGACAGTCCTTCCTCCTCTGTTTCATTTCATTTGGTTAAGCTCCCGCATCAATGTTTATCATCTCATTTATTGTATTTTAAAATAAGTTCTATTGTTGGCAGGAACACCTAGACAAGATGTTTGTCTAGAAATCCTGAAATATATTAATTCCCTGAATTCACCCACAGAGATGGAATGTTGAATGTCTTTGTGAAATTAGCTGAGAGAATGGTTTTATTTTCACTCTGCATTAGACTAGCCATTGACAATAGAGAAGAAAAAAGTACCTAAAAACAAGTGGAAGGATATGCTATATATATAGATACTAATTAAAGTATATGCATATATTATTAATATCTGAAGATTTTTTCCTTTTTTAAATTTTTTTACTATACTTTAAGTTCTAGGGTACATGTGCACAATGTGCAGGTTTGTTACATATGTATACATGTGCCATGTTAGTGTGTTGCACCCATTAATTTGTCATTTACATTAGGTACATCTCCTAATGCTATCCTTCCTCCCTCCTCCCACCCCATGACAGGTCCTGGTATGTGATGTTCCCCTTCCTGTGTCCAAGTGTTCTCATTGTTCAGTTCCCACCTGTGAGTGAGAACATGCGGTGTTTGGCTTTCTGTTCTTGCAATAGTTTGCTGAGAATGATGGTTTCTAGCTGCATATGTGTCCCTACAAAGGACATGAACTCATCCTTTTTTATGGTTGCATAGTATTCCATGGTATATATGTGCCACATTTTCTTAATCCAGTCACTCATTGATGGACATTTGGATTGGTTCCAAGTCTTTGGTATTGTGAATAGTGCCACAATAAACATACGTGTGCATGTATCTTTATAGCAGCATGATTTATAATCCTTTGGGTATATACCCAGTAATAGGACGGCTGGGTCAAATTGTATTTCTAGTTCTAGATCCTTGAGGAATCACCACACTGTCTTCCACAATGGTTGAACTAGTTTACAGTCCCACCAACAGTGTAAAAGTGTTCCTATTTCTCCACATCCTCTCCAGCACCTGTTGTTTCCTGACTTTTTAATGATTGCCATTCTAACTGGTGTGAGATGGTATCTCACTGTGATTTTGATTTGCATTTCTCTGATGGTGAGTGATGATGAGCATTTTTATGTGTCTGTTGGCTGCATACATGTCTTCTTTTGAGAAGTGTCTGTTCATTTCCTTTTTCCATTTTTGGATGGGGTTGTTTGTTTTTTTTCTGGTAAATTTGTTTGAATTCTTTGTAGATTCTGGATATTAGCCGTTTGACAGATGAGTAGATTGCAAACATTTTCTCCCATTCTGTAGTTTTTCTGTTCACTCTGATGATAGTTTCTTTTGCTGTGCAGAAGCTCTTTAGTTTAATTAGATCCCATTTGTCAATTTTGGCTTTTGTTGCCATTGCTTTTGATGTTTTAGACATGAAGTCCTTGCCCATGCCTATGTCCTGAATGGTATTGCCTAAGTTTTCTTCTAGGACTTTTATGGTTTTAGATCTAACATTTAAGTCTCTAATTCATCTTGAATTAATTTTTGTATAAGGTGTAAGGAAGGGATCCAGTTTCAGTTTTCTACATATGGCTAGCACCATTTATTAAATAGGGAATCCTTTCCCCATTGCTTGTTTTCGTCAGGTTTGTCAAAGATCAGATGGCTGTAGATGTGTGGTATTATTTCTGAGGGCTCTGTTCTGTTCCATTGGTCTATATCTCTGTTTTGGTACCAGTACCATGTTATTTTGGTTACTGTAGCCTTGTAGTATAGTTTGAAGTCAGGTAGCGTGATGCCTCCAGCTTTGTTGTTTTGGCTTACGATTGTCCTCGTAATGCGGGCCCTTTTTTGGTTCCATATGAACTTTAAAATAGTTTATTTTTTTTTTCTAATTCTGTGAAGAAAGTCATTGGTAGCTTAATGGGAATGGCATTGAATCTATAAATTACCTTGGGCAGTATGGACATTTTAATGATATTGATTCTTCCTATCCATGAGCATGGAATGTTCTTCCATTTGTTTGTGTCCTCTTTTATTTCATTGAGCAGTGGTTTGTAGTTCTTCTTGAAGAGGTCCTTCACATCCCTTTTAAGTTGGATTCCTAGGTATTTTATTCTATTTGAAGCAATTGTGAATGGGAGTTCACTCATGATTTGGCTCTCTGTCAGTTATTGGTGTATAAGAATGCTGGTGATTTTTGCACATTGATTTTGAATCCTGAGACTTTGCAGAAGTTGCTTATCAGCTTAAGGAGATTTTGGACTGAGACAATGGGGTTTTCTAAATATACAATCATGTCATCTGCAGACAGAGCAAATAAAGATAATTTACTCTTTTCTCTTTACACAAGAATGAATATTCTTATTTTTAACTATCAGGAGAAATGAGCCAACCTTATTTAATGAAATAAGTACTCCAAAAACAGATAAAATCCATTCCAAGATAAAATTAATAAGCAATAGATAAATTAGAAAATGTTCTTCATTTAAGGATTGCATTGGGGGTTATACCTGATGTAAATGACGAGTTGATGGGTGCAGCAGACCAACATGGCACAAGTATACATATGTAACAAACCTGCATGTTATGCACATGTACCCTACAACTTAAAGTACAATAATAATAAATAAATTAAAAAAAAAAAGAATATAAAAAAAAAGAATTTAAAAAAAAAGAAAATCAATTCATACTCTCTGTTCAGTGATTTAACAAATGTAAAATGTTATGTTTTTAAAATATGAATTTACTGCAGGAATAAGATTAATGCATTCACTCAGATGCTAATTTACAAACTAGAATTATTCTTAAAATATATTGTGGTTAAAGTTTTCAGACAAAAGCTAAAAGTATCTTCAAATTTTGTATTGTTATGTAATCCTGCTGCAGCAAGATCTACTTCTGAACAATTTCTACTTCAAATAATTTATTTTCAGAATGAATTGGAAATTGAAACATTAAATTATATTATCCACGGGGATTTCCAAATATTGTCACATTAAAAATGGATTATTTACTAAATAATACTTCTAGCTATGGTGCTTTTATTTGTGTGAGTAAATGTCTCTGTATTTAAAAAAAAATCAATATTCATATAATAAAGATTAACTTGTTACATGAAAATAAAATACTTTGACTATATATCTTTTACTATATTTTTAAAGCTTTGCTGTTTGTTTCTTGGAGCCAGGGATACATATCTGTATTTCTTATTAATAATATTTACCTGCCCCTTCCCAAATTAACTTTTGACTGGCCCCTTTTTACTAATTCCCTTTGAAGGGAAGGATTGGTATTTCTGCTCTACCAACATAAAGTCATTGACTTGCTTTGGCAATGACTCCAAAGAGGAGTTGTCTAATTTTTCTATTGTTTATTAATTTTATCTTGGAATGGATTTTATCTGTTTTTGGAGTACTTATTTAATTAAATAACGGTGGCTCATTTCTCCTGATAGTTAAAAATAAGAATATTCGTTCTTGTGTAAAGAGAAAAGAGTAAATTATCTTTATTTGCTCTGTCTGCATATGACATGATTGTATATCAGGATACATAGAGGAAGAACATATTAACACAATTTTGGTGAGTAAATGAGATAGATATTAAACTGAGGCCAGGCACGGTGGCTCACACTTGTAATCCCAGAACTTTGGCAGGCTGAGGCAAGTAGATCAACTGGGGTCATGAGGTCGAGACCAGCCTGGCCAACATGCAGAAACCCCATCTCTATTAAAAATACAAACATTAGCTGGGCGTGGTGGTGTGCACCTGTAGTTCCAGCTACTTGGGAGGCTAAGGCAGGAGAATCATTTGAACTCTAAGGCGGAGGTTGCAGTTAGCCAAGATCGCCAAGATCACACCATTGCACTCCATCCTGGGCTACAAAAGCGAAGCTCTGTCTCAAAAACAAAAACAAAAACAAAAAACCTGAATACTTTTGTTAATAAATGAGTAAATGAGTATCATAATAGAAGGACATAGATGCCACCAGAAAAAAAAAAAATGTTTTTTTCATAACATTTTAAAATGTGTTCTGATAGCTCATTATACCCAGAGGTGCAACAAAATATTTGTTAATTGAATTACAAGGATGAAAAACTATCTACAGGATAGTATGTTCAATATTTGGGTAAAGGGTTCAATAGAAGCCCAAATCCCAGCATAATGCAATATACCTATGTAACGAACATGCTTATATGCCCCTGAATCTAAAATAAAAGTAACAGGGATGGAAATAAAATGATTATTTAAGAAGTTAAATCTGTTCTAGAGATTGCTACCTATCCATCCACATAGCTATATAGATAAATATGTACATATATTATATATACACATACATGAATAAACCATAACAATGGCTTAAATTTACACGTTCTTTCACTAAGCACGTAATGAACATTTTCTCACTTAATCCTCACAACAAGCCTGTAAGTTGTTTTTGGTATGGAGAAATAGAGGCATAACACTTAATGCAGCATTCCAACGTCGATACAACTAGGAAATAAAGCAATATTCATTAAAATTCCAAGACTCTATTTGAAATCAATAAGCCGCTTTGTGTCTCCCTAAAGATATACATCTCAATAAAAGTAGATAGAGTTTTGTATGTATGACTAGTGGGATGGAGACTAAGGTAGAGATGAGCGTCTGTAAGACCTGTACTGTGTGAGTTTGAGGCATAATATAAAAAAATTTGGAAGGAAAAGAAGAAAAGGTGGGAAGCATAAAATAAGGAAAGAAGAGAGGAAGGAGGTGAGGAAGGATGGAATAAAATAGGAAAGAAGGAAGGAAGGAAGGAAGGAAGGAAGGAAGGAAGGAACGAAGGAAGGAAGGAAGGAACGAAGGAAGGAAGGAAGGAACGAAGAAGGAAGGAAAGGAGGAATTAGGTAAGGAAAAAGAAAAGAAAGAAAGAAATGAAGGAAGGGAAACAGAAGACATGGGGAAAGAGGCTAGGCTAGCGATCTCTTTAGTTTGTTTCTGTCTCTGAGCTTTAAATGGTGTCCCCACCTTCCTCATTCCCACTTCCACACACTCATACTTCTTTCCCAAGACCATGCTACTACCAAGGTTACCAAAGCAAAGTTTCCAGAGCAAGACCAAGCCAGCAGAAGCCAGGATCCTCAGGGAGGGAGCAAGGAACACTCCTGGACCTCTTGGCAGAAGATACCTTTGCAGAGGCTCCTCCCCTTAGGAGAAGCCCATGCCTAGTGCTCTGTGATCATGAAAGCAGAGTTGTGAGTACCAGTTCCAGACCAGAAGCCACAGAGCTCAGGGTTCAAGAGAAAATATCTAGTGTCACAAAATGTACCTTTTTTACTTCACCTTTGGAACTTCATTGTCCTCAGCTTTGAGGAGGATAGGAATAGTCTCACCCTGTAGCATTGCTGCAAGATTTAAATGTTTCTGGCATGTAGTAAACTCTCAACAAATAATGGAAATGTATTTGGTCAAATGATCAAAATATATTTTAGTTTGTGCCAAAATATAACTAAAGTCTAGGAAAAACTCATTTATCCATTCTCCCTTACTAAGAAATAATTAAAAACATTTCTTGTATGAACATCTGACTATAGAATCCTTTTTAGTACTTTGAAAATATTAAAAGTAATTCAAAAAAGCATTTAAAAGTTACTAGAGATGATTTTTGTAAGTATTTTCACAAAGCAGGTAGTAGTAGTTTATAAAACAGAACCGTTTCTGTACTTTAGAAACTATTTAAACAAAGTATATATTTGGAAAATACATATGTTGGAACTTTCTTCACATTCTTAAATTATTTTTTAAAAGAGTTGTAAAATTGTGTATAGATTTAAAGATTAGTACCCAAGCCTATTTAAAGTAGATTGAAATGTTTTGTCCTTTCTAGCAGCATATACATTCAAATGAAGTATTATTGCTGGAATAACGGAGACATAGTATCTATATTCTACTTATTTTAATGTTTATTTTTATTTTTAACTAGTTTATTTAAACTAGTAGAAAGTTAATTAGATGGCAAATGTTAAAGATTTTTCATTTAGGTCATAGTAATAAATAAATTTAACTTACACCATCATTGATAAAAATATATCAATGAAATAAATATAATAAAGGTGATATAAGGATATGTCAAAAATATAGAAAGTATTATGTGAATAACTAGAAATTAGGAAATGTTACCATATAATTTAGGGCAAATAATGACTTTTTTTAATTTAGAAAATCCATCTTACTAGTAAACATTTCTCTATCCCAATTAATCTAATTCACTGTTTATTAGGACACATAATTATTTTACTCACCCTTTGTACTCAACTTTTATCACAATTCCCATCATCTCTTCTTCTTTATCATCATACAAATAAATATAAAATGAATATATAATTTTTCTTTCACTTTTCCTGACAAGACACTTCAGCTTGCAGGAAGCACTGTTTTAAAATATAATAGTTTTTTAATAAACTTTTAAAAATACAGTAAGTCCTCAATTAATGTTATTGAAGGTTTTTGGAACTTCAAGCAAAACTACATATAATGAAATGAAGTTTACCATAGGCTAAATTGATACAAACAAATACATTTCGAATGCATATGTCTGATCACAAAAACATCATCAAAGGTCGGGCGCGGTGGCTCACGCCTGTAATCCTAACACTTTGGGAGGCCGAGGAGGGCAGATCACAAGGTCAGAATATCAAGACCATCCTGGCTAACGCGATGAAATCCCATCTCTACTAAAAACACAAACAATTAGCTGGGCATTGTGGCGGGTGCCTGTAGTCCCAGCTACTCAGGAGGCTGAGGCAGGAGAATGGCGCGAACCCGGGAAGTGGAGTTTGCAGTGAAACGAGATCGCGCCAATGCACTCCAGACTGGGCGACAGAGCGAGACTCCGTCTTGAAATAAACGTGAGCTATACATACACTTAAGAAAGATTAATAAGATCAAGTAAGTTAATTACCCAAATTTTGGTTACTCACTGAATGACTATGGTGTAGCTGTTGTGTGTTAAATCAATCAATAAATGTTGCAAAATGAAAATTGTAAGGAGCACCTCCTCCCAACATGGAGCTCAAAAACAAATAGTAACAAATACAGCATGCTCTCTGAGTGCTTTCGTACCCTTTGTTTATAGCAGAGCATTTGTATGATTATTGTATACTTTACGAATTTTTATTTAACAATAATTTGTATTCATGATTCCTTTATTTTCCAACCCGTTTATTTCGGTTCAGGGTTGCGCTTCGCCAGAGCCTATCCTGGAAGTTCAGAATTTAAAGTCGGGACCCAACCTAGCCAGTATGCTGTTGAACTCACAGTCACACTCACTCAGACTGGGACCATTTAGACTCTCCAATTCACCTAACACACGTATCTTTGGGATGTCGGAAGAAAGTGGAAAACCAAGAGAAATTTCACACAGACAGGACATACAAACTCTACAATCCCAGTGCCCTGGTGGGAAATCATTTCTTTTTTTTTTTTTTTTTTTTTTTTGGAGTCGCAGTGGCTCGGATCTCTGCTCACTGCAAGCTCCAGTGCCGTCGCCGGGTCTTACGCCATTCTCCTGGCTCAGCCTCCCGAGTAGCTGGGACTACAGGTGCCCGCCACCTCGCCCGGCTAGTTTTTTGTACTTTTTAATAGAGACGGGGTTTCACCGTGTTAGACAGGATGGTCTCGATCTCCTGACCTCGTGATCCGCCTGTCTCGGCCTCCCAAAGTGCTGGGATTACAGGCTTGAGCCACCGCGCCCGGCCTCTTTTTTTCTTATCAAGGTTACAACACAAAGATGTTATACATGGACTTGCTGTATATCGAGGAATTGTTCTTTAGTCTTCCACGTTTTTCACATATTTGTTTCTTTTCTTCAAGTAGAAAGTATAGTTTGGGGCTAGTAAGACTTATATTTCCCTAATGTACAGAACACTGGACTAGATCCTGCAATCTTAATTCATAGCCCTGGTTAGCCTTTAATTTTTGAATAAGTCAGTTACCTACCATGGTTATCAATTGTTCTCTCTTTGAAATAAGAAAATTGAATTTGATTGTTTCTTATATTATTCTCAGACTTCTACTAGAAGGACATGTGTCTCTTTAAAAATATGATATTTCCTGATTTTATACAAATTCATTTTACAAGTTAGGGCATTTTGGATTAGACCTCTTAATTAGTCTTCATCCACCACTTTTGACCTCTGCCATTTTTATCAAGAATTTGGAAAATTTGTCAATAATAATGATATATTTCTAAATCTTGAAGCTTATATATTAGAATAAAAGTTTTACAATATGTTTTATGAATTGTTCTATCATTCATACCAAACTGGAATTACCTTAAGGGCATAGTCATTGACTAATTTGTCTTTCTATTTTCATAGCACAAAAGCAAACTGCCTTAAAACATTCTTTAAAGCATTTTAAAACATTCTTTTAAAATGTTTATTGAATAAAAGAAACAAAATGAACAATTATTTCAATTTCTGGCACTGTATACATTGAAAAGACAAAATTTTCTGAAGTTCTCAATTCAGAAGCAGAAGTTCAGTTTGATGATAAATATTCAAACTAAAACTAGAAAAATAATGTCCCTATCATCAAGCTTTTAGGCTAATTCTCGTAAGGTAAAGACAGACTTTACATTTGGGAAAGGAGATAAGAAGATAGAAGGAATGGAGAATAAGGTATTAGAGGTCAGAGATAATCAAGATAACATGAGATATCAAACATTTCAGTCAACCATAAAAAGATGAATATTTAAAATATTTAGCTTTTTACATTATCTTAGGAGTTTATCTTTTCTATTTCTATTGTAAGTTCATGTAGATGATAATTTCAGATACATTTTTAAAATCACAATCCAAAAGTTCACGATTTAATTTCCAGCCTCCTTTCCTGCTGCTGCTCCTGTCTGTTCTGTACATGAGTGATGATGTGGAGCCTCCGCAACATCATTGCCTTATGTAGTTTGTATGCATGAAGCAGATGTAATCTCAGATGATCAGGCATCCGTTACTCCTATGAGGAAATATCTACAATAAACAATTAATTGCATTTCAGATCCTCCAGTAAGTCATTTATAGAAGATTTAACAATACTGTTGATGGACATTCCATTGATTTGTATTTTGTGACTAATTTATCTTTGCTTTGTTATGACTGGAGATAATGTAGAGCATTGTTTTCCTTTCTCTTTTCTTGCAGCAAATTATCCTGTACTAGACTTGCTTTGTTACCCTCCTTCTGATGTTACTGGATTTATTTATGAAGTCCAGCATTGATAAGTATGTGAAGATTTTCATTCTTGCTATTACATAGAGGCATTTATCAGAATACAGAAGTGGGATCCTTATTCAATAAGTAAAAGCTGTAGTGCCCTTGAAGTTCTCTTCTTAGATGGTCATAGTTGCCCCTCATAACACAGAGCACAAAGGCTTCAAAGAAATGCAGCTTCCCTGCCTTTTCTTGTTTTCTCAACACACACAAAGGTACTACAGAGGTTTAAGATTGTAAAGTTACCTTTCTAAAATCTATCGCAGTCTAAGAATATTTCATGACCAAGAAAATTAGGGCTACCAGAATGGTAATAGAGATGTGGCTAAAGCAATTTATTATGATTTTTATTTTCAAGTGTAATCCCTTCAGAAAATGATGAACAGCCTTAAGATGGGGAAGCCATGAGTTTGCGCAAATCTTTTTAAGTATTTTTTGTTTTGTTTTTGTTTTGTTTGTTTGTTTTTTACAGCGAAGACAGCATTTGGAAATAAATAGAAACAACTTAGTTAAGCAAATAATGAAAAATAATCTGTGTGCGTGTGTGTGTGTGTGTGTGTGTAGGTGCCGCCCTGTGTGTGTGTGTGTGCACACCCTCACCCAGAAAGCAACCTGATCTTCACTGTTTAGGACTCTTAGTTTAAACTTAAACTAAACAGTTTTGTGGGAAATTTCCACTTAATGACTATCATATTAAGTTTTTTAATGAATGGTAATATATACATACATGATAAAAACAGAAGAAGCAAAAAAAATACAGTTCACTTCCTAGTTAAATGATAATTCAAATTTTGAGAATTTCATTTGTCATTCACTTCTTTTCCTTCCCAAATACCTCTTAGTATTCCCAAAGAGACTCAAGATTTGCATATAAATCTAATTGTGTGTATTCATGCAAAACTTTTCAATTCATGACAAACTATCCATAGATACTAAAATTAATTTGTGAGTGAAGAGTCATTGTGTTCAGAGATGGCAAGTGTCAAGCTTTCTGCTCTTCCTTACTTTCCTGCTATTTAGCTGTCCAGGGCATGGACTTATGAGAAGTGCTAAACATTTACCTAAGAAAAGAACTACACATCTGAGACAGATGTATATATGAACCTGTTCTTGTATATCTGTGTATTTTGCATGTGTTCTCATTTCATTATTAAAGGGAAATATAAATCTTTCTATATCGTAAGGCAATTAAATCAAATACAAAGTCATTTAAATTTTGTGATACTTGGAAGTTATTTTACCACTTGTAGCATGTAGTAATCAATGAATCTATTTAATACAATGGATTCTTATATTTAATAAAAAGGAGGTTTAGTATTTTGTCAGCGACTTCTCCATTTCCCACTAACTGTCTATAATGGTGAAATTCCAAGGCTCAGTGATAGACTTCACACTATTTCTGTAGTTGAAATTACCAGGAAAACACAGCAAATCAAGAAATACAAAAGAAAAAGAGTTTGACAAAGTATTTGCTGATGCAATTAAATGATAATATCGAAATTGGAAAAGGGAATTTTACTATTAAACGCATATCAGAAAAACTTTTTTTTTTTCTGAGGTTAGTCTTACTCTGTCACCCACGCTGCAGTATAGTGGTATGATCATGGCTTATTGTAACCTTCAGCTTCTGGGCTCAAGTGATCCTTCTGCCTCAGCCTCCTGAGTAGCTGGGACTATAGTTTATCCCACTGCTCCCAGCGAGTTTTTTCTTTTTTTATAGAGATGGTGTCTTGCTATGTTGCTCAGGATAGCCTCAAACTTCTGGCCTTCAGTATTCCTCCATCCTCAGCCTCCCAAAGTACTTTGATTACAGGCATGTGTCACTATGCTGACCCAAGAGAAAAAACTTTAAGGTCGCCAATTTTTACATGATGTTTATATCTTTCTTAAAGCCACTGTTTAGGCCTATAACTATCATTATGGAAGAACGAGAGAGAAGTTAAGACTACAATCCTGTCTACAGCTTAAGTATTAGAAGTGATGTCCTTAGCAGTACTTTATTTATTATATTCTCATCTTCTTGTTAGAGATTTTTCAGAATGTGTGGCGATGTTTTTGATGATGTCATATTTATCAGACATTATTTTATCCATTGTAACATAGTTACTGTCATGAACATAGGAGGAAAAGAAGATTATATGTTTGGCCCAAAAGTTTAGATGAAAGTTTTAAAAATACCACTTGTCTCTCTCTGGGATTCAAAATTTTAAAAACACTTAACTTTACTCAATTCAAATGAGAAAAAAAAATAAGATTTAGGAACCATCATTGTTAACAAAAGTCAGAAATTCTGTATCTTCAATTATTATTTGGTAATGAGTCATCTGAGTTGATTCCACATCTGGGCAATTGTAAATAATCCTGCGACGAACATGAGAATGCAGATACCTTTGCTGAGGCAGGAGAATCGCTTGGCCCCAGGAGGCGGATGTTGCAGTGAGCCAAGATCACACCATTGCACTCCAGCCTGGCCAACAAGGGTGAAACTCCATCTCGGCCGGGCGCGGTGGCTCACGCCTCTAATCCCAGCA
Source organism: Papio anubis (assembly GCF_008728515.1). NCBI lineage: Eukaryota > Metazoa > Chordata > Mammalia > Primates > Cercopithecidae > Papio > Papio anubis. The sequence goes on from NC_044978.1 coordinate 110,632,176, forward strand.
CTTTGGGAGGCCGAGTTGGGCAAATCACGAGGTCAGGAGATCGAGACCGTCCTGGCCAACATGGTGAAACCTCGTCTCTACTACAAAAACAAAAATTAGCCAGGCATGGTGGCGGGTGCCTGTAGTCCTAGCTACTCGGGAAGCTGAGACAGGAGAATGGCGTAAACCCGGAAGGCGGAGCTTGCAGTGAGCCGAGATCACGCCACTGCATTACAGCCTGGGCAACAGAGCAAGACTCCATCTTAAAAAAAAAAAAAAAAAAGAGTGTGAAATTCCATCTCAAAACAAATAAACAAACAAAATAAGATAATGATTTCCTTTCCTTTGAAAATATGCCCCTATAGTGGGATTGCTGGATTATATGGTAGTTAAGGTTTTAATTTTTGAGCAACTTCTGTACTGTCTTCCATAATGACTGTACAGATTATATTCCCACCAACAGTGTAAAAGGTTCCCTTTTCTTCACATCCTCCCCAACACTTGTTATATCTGATATGGTTTGGCTGTGTCCCCACCCAAATCTCAGCTTGAATTGTATCTCCCAGAATTCCCACGTGTTGTGGGAGGGACCCAGGGGAATGTAATTGAATCATGGGGGCCAGCCTGATAGTGAATAAGTCTCACGAGATCTGTTGGGTTTATCAGGGAATTCTACTTTTGCTTCGTCCTCATTTTTCTCTTGCTGCCTCCATGAAAGAAGTGCCTTTCACCTCCCACCATAATTCTGAGGCCTCCCTGCTATGCGGGACTGTAAGTCCAATTAAACCTCTTCTTGTTCCCAGTTTCAGGTATGTCTTTATCAGCAGTGTGAAAACAAACTAATACATTATAGATAAATTATCACAAATTTTACTCTAAAATAATGATCTGTTACCAAATAATATTTTGAATAATGTTTGAAAATGCCCTGAAGGAGATATAATAATACTTGACATATATATGGCAAGAAGTGATTTTCAAACATGAATAGGAGCATAGGGGTCTTTGTTGTTAATTAAAAAGACACTGAAATATGTGTGAATTTTAAAGATGTAGAGAAAATAAAATTAACAGATGTTTATTTTATTCTCATTGGCGATCAGCCTCAATGTGTTATTTCATCCAAATATCCTATTTTTTTGGCTGTTAATGACAGAAATATTAGAGCCTCTGAAAAATAAGTCATTGATAGCATAAATCAATATAGGTGGCATATATCCATTCAAGGATAAAATTTGCTTTTTGAAATTCAGAATGATAGCCACTTCTTAAACGCTACTTGTCCAGATAACCTCTTCCTGTGACAGTTGTATACAACTACATTTTCTATCCTTGAAGTTACTGAGAGTTATTTTCCTAGAAACGTGACTATAAATTGATTTACTCTAATATTATTCATTTTATTATTTAGTTATGAGGCCTCTCTCATGAGCACTAGAAAATGACCAGAGTTTATAGATGGAAGAATAGTTATTTACTAAGTATGATAGATTGATTTCTAAATGTATACTTTTCTAATAACCTCACCATAAATATGTCATCAAGATACCATGACAGCTCAGGTATTTTTGTCATATTCTTAATTTGGACACTATTAAGACTATATACAACCTAACTTCAAATTGCCTTGCAGTAATCTTATGAAGTTTGGTGAAAATTTCATGTTTATACAAATTAGATTTCTACAGAAAATCTTACCATTTTATTTCAACGAGAGCAGCATAAGAATCTTAATATCTAAGTTTTTGAAAGTAAGTGGATTTTAATACACGTTTTACCACTTTTTCACAGCTTTGTTTTATCATCAATAAGAATAGATTAAAAGAGTATTATATAATGATACTCTTCCAACAAATAAACCCTAATAGTAATGAGAATGACAAATAACTATGATATATTCCCCTTGGAAATTCCACATTAACCAGAAACATCACCTGACTAATCAGAATTTAAAAAGGTTTTGAAATGCATTGAAATACTGTTGGATTTTTTTCTTCAATGACTTGATTTTTCAGAAACCAGCCAATTGTTCAATATATCAAAATTTTGGTATCATACATGCATTTTTCAAAAAGGTATAGCATATATTAACAACAGGTATAATTATGTAATTAAACTTCAAAGCTAAAAATAGTTTATCTATTTGCTTTATTGTGGACTAAAACACACAAGCATAAATACACAAAAACTCACATATGTAGAAAAAGACAAATAAAAACAATGATTACCTATGCCACTGCTAAGAATGGAACCATAAAAATAAACCTACCAGAATAATTCTACTTTATTTTAACAAAGTTGGAAATTAACATCCGGGTTTATATAATTTAATAAAAGAAAATTGACTATTACTATAATGTAAAAATAACTACAATAAAGTTTGCTTCACTCTATAGAGAAGAGTTTAATGACTGTTCTCAATGTGATATTCAAGTCCTGCCTTTGAGAAATTTGCAATCTACAAAGTAAGAAATAACGTATATAACAAACTGAAGAACGGGCAACAATGGAAAAAAAATCATCAGGCTTTAAGAGAAGAGGAAGAGGTAATTAATGAAGGAAAAAAGTATTGTCAAAATCAGAAGATTCCTCCCACTGTTTGAAATTGTAAGAGTGATAATAAAACCTTTGAAATTACAGACAAATGGACATTTCCAAAAGAAATCACTTAAAAATCCCACTTTAGAGTTAGAACTAGTATGTTGCTCCTGACAGAAGTGCTTCCCTAAGGGAAATTAAATAAAGAAAACATGGGTTTTCTGCCACAATAAAAGTAAGGGTGAATATGAAAACCTAGAATGTAATGTATACTGGAATGATTATAGTATACTGAAAGTAAGTTTCAAGAAGTAGGTTGACATAGGTTTTTGCCTCTGGAGTGGGGAGATTTTATTAAATTCCTTATGTTTTAATTTGTCGGCTTCAATGAGTGTTCAAAAGAAACTTATTGTTACATAAATCAGTAAAAGTAGTAAGAACAATTCTTAACAGGGGTAAACATTAAACCCCAAATTCTTTTATTAAACCATATCAATATATAATAAAATATCACAATGCACATTATTCTATTTATAAGAGTTTTTTCTTTCCAAATTATTTGTAGTTGAGGATTTGAAACGTGCTTAATGACCTGAAATGTTAAACTATCACATGAAATTAGGAAAGAAAATCACAGTGTAAGTAAAACATAAGGATAAAATATGAGATTACTATTTCTAACATAATTAGCTGGTTGTTTAGATCCTCTACTGATAAAATCATAAAATAAGTAAGTCAACAGTTTATATTGTCAAAAAATTGAACCATTATTGGACCTGTTACTTGTAATAGAAATATATATTCTAGAACTAACAAGGAATCTTTTTCTCTTCTTAGACGCAAAAAAAAAAAAAACCCACTTTATGTAAAATGGACTTTGTTGTTCTTACAGTTTCTAGACTTTTTGTCTATTTCAAATAGAAATAACAGACTATTTCCAGACCCAGTTGGCAAATTAATAAAAAAAAAGGCTCTGCCATATTCAGTTTGTTGATGTTTTTGTTTATTTAATCTGCTGCCCTAACTGTAAAAGGGATAAAACACAAAATAATATGTTTTAGAACACAAGTGAACCATCATAGTGTGTAAATGAATAAATGCACTTGTGAATTTGTTGGAATGCAAACAATGTAAGTGTTACAGTGATCATTTAAAACAGACTATTGAGATTTGGCTTTACTTTGTGGTACTATTTCCCTGTTACGTAATCCAAATACAATTTTTTAAAAATGCTTCTGTGAAGAGGACCGGACTCAAAGGAAGACTAGAAATCAGCACAACTACAGCTTTTTCTTATCCTCAGTAACTATCTACTCAGACGAATCCCGACAAAACAACAGTTTGTTAGAATGGCTGACATGAATGATGTGTTTTACATTGCTTTTTCAATTCTATACATAATCACAATAAAAACATTATTTATATAACTTCTTGGAATTAATTAGCATCTATAATTTCCCAAAGAGTAGGACCTTGTTTGTGGGTAAGAGGGCCATTATTTTCAGTAATTATTCCACTGATAATCTTCAAAACTTAACTTCAGGGCAATTAGTTTGAATATACTCTAATTTCCAGATATATGCTCTCTTCTAGTGCAAAACAATATTATTTTCCAAATTACCTATTTAAGAAGCATTTGTTGCCTGGATATGTTAGATTGTGTAAAAAATTATTTTCACTCATTTTCTAACACTTTAAATGTTGAAACTTGTAATAGGGTTCTCTAGAGGGACAGGACTAATAGGATAGATGCATATATAAAAGGAAGTTTATTAAGGAATGGTGACTCACATGATCACACAATGAAGTCCTACAATAGGCCATCTGCATGCTGAGGAGCAAGAAAGCTAGTTTGAGTCCCAAAACCTCAAAACTAGGGAAGCCAACAGTGCACCCTTCAATCTATGATTGAAGGCCCAAGAGCCTCTGGCAAATCACTGTTATAAGTCCAAGAGTCCAAAAGCTGAAGAACTTAGAGTCCAATGTACGAAGGCAGGAAACATCCAGCGTGGGAGAAAAATGAAGGCCAGGAGACTCAGCAACTCCTTCCAACTTCTCCTTCTGCCTGCTTTATTCTAGCTGCAATGGCATTTGATTAGATGGTGCCCACACAAACTTAGGATGGGTCTGCCTCTCCCAGCTCACTGACTCCAATGTTAATCTCCTTTGTCAATACCCTCACAGACACACCCAAGAACAAAACTTTGTGTCCTTCAATCCAATCAAGTTGCCACTCAATATTAACCATCACAGTATCACATAACTCATTATTATGTTTTCTTGGGAATGCTTAGTCATTTTTCAAATATATCAAGTTTACATTTTTTTCCATTTAGGTATGTTATACTGCCAGTTGATAAAGTATACCCAAATAGTCACTGTAATAACTTTTTTGAATATTTAAAAGAGATGATAAAAGTTAATATAAGATATATAATTTTATAGTGGTCACATGCTTTTTTAATGGATTACGTTTGATTAATCCAATAATACCATTTTTAAAAAGTGATATAATAAAACAATTTAGGGTAAACCATGTGTATATTATCATAAGTTGTATCATATTCTGCTCTTGTCTATTCTATGATATGTAATTATTCTCACTGTTCATATAACTAGGTAAAGTAATTCAGAGCTTCTAAAGAATTTATTATACTTCTGTAAATGCATCAGAGGATTATATATTGTCCTTTTTACATTTGAAAGTCATTTTTCAAAATGCTTACTTTTCAGAATTTGTCTTATGCTGCTTAAATCTGTCAATTCTGAAAACAAATGTTTAAAAATATAACACTCTTGTCTTCCTTTGACTCTTAGTCTCTCATACACTGTAATTGTTTAAGAGTTATTTACTCACCCCAGTATTTTATTTCCCAAGAAATATGTGTAATTCTCTATTTTCAGTCCATTCTACTTTATAGTACTATCAAATCAGTAGAAATTTTTAAATATTTTATGGCTACTGAATTTAGAATTCTGAGAGTCACATTATTTTTTGACAGAAATTTGACACTGATAAATGACCAAAGGTTTCTTTCACTTTCTGGAATGCATTTTCCCTTATGACAAATATCAGTTTTGTAAAGACTATGCCTAAAACTTATTTTCTAATTTAACTCCTGGACAGTCTCTTAAATGACTGAAAAAAAATTCTCCTCTCACTCTCTCTCTCTCTCTCTCTATGAAGATAACATATAATATTATCTCAAATATTATACATTATCCCAAATTACATGGTCAATATTAATGTCCATATTATGGCTGCAGGCTGCCTTCTGCTCCTGTCAATGGGTTTTTTAAAACGAGTTTCCTTTTAACACATATGTTCTCTTTGTGAAACACATATCTTTGTTTTACCTAAGACTAAAAAAAAAAAAGTATCAGTTAATTACTCTTTCAAAAGCTCAAGTAAAGTTTGTCGAATCCAAATCAAAGTTGATGCCAAGTAAACCATTAGCGATTATTTTCATTTCACTGTCCTTCATTATTCATATATAAGCTGCAGTCAAATTATTCTATTAAAAAATTCATTTTAATGAAAGAGTTTTATCTCTCCCATAAGTATTATATAATTGCAAGGCGTTCTCTGTAAATATTTGACAGAAATTTCTCAATTTTTTTGAAAACTGTTTGAACTATCCTAAAATGACATTTCATTTTCATAACTCTCTCTAATGAGTTTGGAATGAGTGGGAACTTGCTAGACTTATTAAAGAACATCATTTAGTTCTTCTATGTAAAATAACTTTTATGAAGAAAATGTCATACATATACATCATGGAATATTATGCAGCCATAAAAAGAATGAGCCTGATGCCTCTTGCACCAGCATGGATAGAACTGAAGGTCATTATCCTCTAGGAACGGAAAACAAGCTCTGCTTGACCTACTTGAGAGTGGAGGGTAGGAGGAGGGTTTGAAAAACTACCAGTCAGGTACCATGTGTATTATCTGAGTGATGAAATAAACTGTACATCAAACTCCCATGGCATACAATTTGTCTATATAACAAACATGCACCCATACTGCTGAAATTAAAAGTCTAAAAAATTCACTTTTATGAAGATATAGAGGGCAAAATATTAAAAAAATAAATTATACTGAAGTCTGCCACTTATTTTTTAACCTGGTTTTCCAGTTATTTTCATGTCGGTACTAGCCAAGACTAAATATAATTCTGTTGCTTAATAGAATTACATGAGAAAAAAGATGTATGAGGTAAAAGCTACTTCATAATTATAAAAATTTTGATTTAAAAGAAAAAAGGAAAGTGTAATTTGAAAGATAAATATTAATAATGGTAGCTTAACATTCTTGAGTGCTTGGTACCCAAAACTACTCTGAGTGGCTTACTTTTATTTATTCATTGAAATTTCTCAATTATCTAATGAGAAAAGCACAATTTTATGTCTATTTTATTATTGACGTGACTGATGCACAAAGTGGCTAACAAAGTTGTCTAAAGTAACAAAGTTAGATGTGGTAGAGCTATGATAGGGAATTTACGTAGTTCCACTAAATTGCCTGCACTCATACTGAGCTGCACTGTCTATGATGAAAGAAATTGGTTAATTATTTTTATGACATAAATGAAAATAATTCCTTAAGACAGGAGCAGTTAGCTATGGAAACTCAAGCATTTGCTTGCATTGCGAAAAGACTGGAATAAAATGAAGAGTAAAGCACATTAAGAAATAGGAACTAGAGGAGGTGAGGGTGACTTCTAATGGCTGACTAGAGTGATCTGGCATTCACTTCCTCAACAAAGTAGGACCAGAACAGCAAATACACAATCACACATTAAATAGAGCATCAGAGATAACACTGGAATCCAGCAGGTAAGTGCAAGGAAACCACTGATACATGAAAGGAGAAGAAGGTAAAGCAGCTGGCCCAGCTAGGATCAGTTAGAAATTATGCAAAATGTAAGTGAGAGAGTCCCCAGCCGTCAATTTCCCACTGTGGATTCCTGCAATCTTAGCCACAGGAGAGTCCCTCAGCTCTTACAGGTCATAAACTACTACAGGGAACTACCTGGAGTCCCTATGATAATATTTTTCCAGACAAGTAGTTCATACTGGGTGTCACACATACTCTGAGACCCAAGCAGCTGCATCATAGCACCATTTTGAGAGCCCAACTCCCACCAGACTACATTTTGTCTTGGGGCACAACAGCCTCTGCATCTCCACATCCATAGGGCCCCATTAATATGCTCCAATGTCTACGTAGAGGGTTGCATGTCATGACACCAGCTGGGGCCAGAGTTGCAGGGTCCAGAGATATGACTGGGTCCTCAGCACTCTAGCCCACATAATGTCCTACATCCCAGGAAATGGGCAGTGCAGCACACGAGGGAGGCTTTGCCTGGGACAAAGGGTGCTGAAGCATTAACTCCCCAGAGCCTGATAACAGCCTGCAGGGGTTGCTTCTGCTGACAGCCAAACCACCTCTTCCAGAAGCAGGGCCACCTTACACTTATAAATGCCTTCAGTGGGGCTGGGAACTGACCTATCCAATTGCTTCCCCAGGACCTGAGAGGAGGCCCGCCATGCCCAATACTGCCACCTGGGCCTACACTTGCCTTCTTGGGGCCTGAGTATGGGCCCAACCCTCTCACCATTGCTGCCCACAAATGCCTCCCAGGGCATCAGAGTTTGTCCATCCCAGCCTGGTGCTGTCATTGCCACTGGCACCTGCCTGCAAATAGCTGGGAGCCTGGCTTCACAGGCCCGGAAAGAAGGTAATTATATATTCAAAGTGATCAATAACAACAACAACAAACCCTGCCATTCAAAAATACTATAAACAGCAAAGCTATCCTAAACAATGAAGGAGAAATTAAATATTTTCCAGACAAACAGAAACTGAAAGAATTCATCACTAGATGAAAAATGCTTAAGGTAGTCCTATATCTGGATAAGAAAGGACAATATCTACCGCCACAAAAACACGTGAAAATATACAACTCACTGGTAGAATAGATACACAAATGAGAAAAAGAAATGCATCAAGTATTACCACTACAAAGAAAAAACAAACTTCAATAACAAAAAGTAAGAGAGAAAGGAAGGAAAAACGATATACAAAACAACCAGAAAACAACAAACAAAATAACATGGATAAGTCCTCACCTAATCTTTTCAAAGATAAACAGATTATATTTCTCACTTAAAATATATAGATTAGCTAAATGTATAAATAAAATAACCGGACTATATTCTGTTCACACAGACACACAAATCACTTCACCTGTAAAGTCACATATATAGTGAAATTGGAGGGTTAGGAAAAAATATTCCATGCAAACAGAAACCAGAAGTGAGTAGGAATACCTAAACTTATATAATATAAAACAGACATTAAGTCAAAAACTATATTAAAAATAAACCCACGAAGAAGGTCATTATATAAAGATAAATAATAAATTCAGCAAGATGATATAAAAATTTTAAATATATATGCATCCAATACCAGAGCACCAGGATATATAAAGCAAATATTATTAAATTTAAAGGCTGAGATAAATTTCAACACGATAATAGTTGGGAACTTCAATATTCTACTCTGAGCATTGGAGAGACCATCCAGACAGAAAAACAATAAAGACACATTGGATTAACACTGTACTTTAGGCCAAATGGACCTAATAGAAATTTATGGGAGATTTTATTCTCCAGCTACAGGATACACATTTCTATTGTGAACACATTAAATATTCTCTAGGATAAACCACATGTTAGTCCACAAATCAAGTCTTCAAATTTTTTTAAAAAAATCCAAATTCTATCAACTATCTTCTCAGCCTTCAATGAAATAAAAACAGAGATCAATAACAGAAACTTTGGAAACTACAAATACATAGAAATTTAACAGCATATTCCTAAACAACTATTGGATGAATGAAGAAATTAAGAAGGGAATTTAAAAATATATGAAAATAAATGAGAATGGAAGCAACCATATCAAAACCTATTGGATACAGCAAAATCAGTGATACCAGAAAATATGACAGCAATAAATGCTTACATCCAAAAAAAAAAAATGAAAGATTTTGAATAAACCACCTAACAATGCACATCAAGAAACTAGAAAAGAAAGAACAAAACAATCAAAATATTAATAGAAGGACATAAATAATAAAGATTAGAGCAGAAATAAATCAAATAGATTCTAAAAAAAAAAAAAGCTAAACAAAGGATCAATGAAACTAAAAGTCGGCTTTTGAAAGGGTGAACAAAATCAGTAAACCACTATCTAAGCTAACCAAGAAAAACAAAAGATCAAAATAAATAAAAACAGAAATGAGAAAGGAGATATTACAACTGATAGGACAGAAATAAAAGAGATCATTACGTAATATTATGAACAGCTATATGTCAACAAATTGGAAAAGCTAGAAGAAATAAATTCCTGGACACATACAAAGTCAATAAAAAAAGGTCATTATATAATAATATTGGAATATCTTACATCATGGATAAAATACTTGTTTAAAAGATACAATAATGGGTCAACATATGCAAATCAATAAATGTGATAAATACATCAACAGAATAAAGAATGAAAAGCATACAATCATTTCAATAGACACATAAAAAAATTTGATAAAACTCAACATCCCTTCATGATAAAAACTCTTAGTAAATTAGGCATAGAAGAAACATCTTAATATAATAAAAGCAATATATGACAAACCCATGGCTAACATTATAATGAGTGGGGATGAGCTGAAAGCCTTTTCTCTAGGAAACAGAACAAGAAAAATGCGCCAATTTTCACCACTCATATTTAATCTGGTACTGCAAGTCCTAGCTAAGCAATCAGGCAAGACAAACAAATTAAAATAAAACACACAAATTAGAAAAGAGGAAGTTAAATTTTCCCTCTCGCAGACAACATAATCTTATATGTAGAAAAACCTAAAGAATCCACTGAGAAACTCTTAGAACTGATAAACAAATTCAGTAAAGTTTCAGGATAAAAAAAAATCAACATATAAACTTTAGTAGTATTTCTATACATCAAAAATGAGCTAGCTAAAAAAGAAATCAAGAAAGCAGTCTCGGCTGGGCATGGTGGCTCTAGTCTTTAGCTCCAGCAGTTTGGGAGGCTGAGGCAGGTCGATCGCTTGAGTCCAGGAGTTGGAGAGCAGCCTATGCAACACGGTGAAACCTTATCTCTGGAAAAGTCATAAAAAATTAGGTGGGCATGGTAGTGTGTGCCTGTAGACTCAAACTCAGGAGGCCGAGATGGGAGGATTACCTGAGCTGGGGAGGTTGGGGCTGCAGTGAAGCAGGAAAAAAAATAGAAGGGAGAAAGGGAGGAAGGGAGGAAGAAAGGGAGGGACGGAGGGAGGGAGGGTGGGAGGAAAGGAGAGATTACAATATCTACCCACTTAAAATACCTAGGAATATATTTAACCAAGAAGGTTAAAGACCTCTATAAGGAAAACAATAAGACATTGATCCCAGAAATGTAAAAGGAGAAACTCAAATGAAAAGGCATTCCATACTCATGAATTATAATAACTAATATTGTTAGACCATATTATCCAAGCAATTTAGATTCAATGCAATCCCTAAAAATGTTAATAGCATATTTTATAGAAATAGAAAAAAACTCCTAAATTCATGGAACCACAAAAGACCTCAAATAGCCAAAGCAATCCAAAGCAAAAAGAACAAGACTGGAGCATCACACCTCTTGAGTTCAAAATTATACTAACCAAAACAGCATAGTATTTGTACAAAGCCAGATACATAAACAAATGGAACAGAGTAGAGAACCTAGAAGTAAATCCAGATACTTACAGCCAGTTCATGTTCAACATAGATGCAAAAACCATATATTTGGAAAATAACAGTCCCTTTAATAAATGGTGCTGGGAGAATTGGATATCCATATGGAAAAGAATGAAACTAGACTCCTGTGTCTCACTTTATACAAAAATCAACTTAAAATGGATTGAAGACTTCAACATAAGACCTGAAACTATAAAACTACTAGAAGAAAACATAGAGGAAACACTTCAGGACATTGGACTAGCCTAGATTATGACTAAGACCTCAAAAGCACAGGCAACAAAAGTAAAAACAAACAAAAAATAGACAAATGGGACTATATAATAGTTCATACTGCTGTAAAGAACTACCTGAGAGTAGGTAATTTGTGAAGAAAAGAGATGTAATTGGCCCGGAGTTCTGCAGGCTGTACAGGAAGCATGGTTGGAAGGCCTCACAAAAGTTACAATCATGGCAGAAGGTGAAGGTGAAGTGAGCCTGTCTTCACATGGCTGAGAACGAGAGAGAAAAGACAAAAGTGCTACACACTTTTCAACAACCAGATCTCGTGAGAACTCTATCATAAGACAGCACTAGAGGGATGGTACTAAACCATTAGAAACCACTCCCATGATCCAATCACCTCCCACCAGGCCCCATCTCCAACACATGGAATCACAATTTACATGAAATTTGGATGGGAACACAGAGCCAAACCGTATCTGACTGTATTAAACTAAAAAGCTCCCGCACATAGGAAACAGAGTGAAGAGACAACCTGTTGAACGGGAGAACATATTTGCAAACTGCATCTGACAAGAGACAAGTATCCAGAATACACAAGGAACTGAATCCACTCGACAGCAAAAGATCCCCAAATAATTTGATTAAAAGTGGGCAAAGGAATTGAATAGACATTTCGCAAAGGAAGACATATAAATGCCCAACAGACATATCAAAGAAAGCTTAACATGCCTAATCATTAGGGAAATGAAAACTGAAACCACGATGAGATATCACCACACACCTGTTAGAATGGCTATTATAAAAAGATGAAAGATAAATGCTGCAATGATGTGTAGAAAAGGGAACACTCAAACAGCGTTGGTGGGGATTTAAATTAGTACAGGCATTATGGAGGTTTCTCCAAAAACTGGAAATTGAGTTACCATTGATCCAACAATCCCATTTCTGGGTATTTACCGAAAAGATTTAAAATCTGCTTATTGAAAAACTGTCTGCACTCCCATGTTTATTTAAACATTCTTTATGATAGCTGACTTATAGAATCAACCTCAGTGTCCATCAGTGGATAACTGAATAAATACAATGTGGATCACACGCCTGTAATTCTAGCACTTTGGGAGGCTGAAGTGGGTGGATCACTTGAGGTCAGGAGTTCAAGACCAGCCTGACAAAAATGGTGACATCCCATCTCCACTAATAATACAAAAATTAGCCGGGTGTGGTGGCAAGCACCTGCAATGTGGGGAAAATGGGGAGATTACTGCCTAAGAGTAAAAAATCTCAACCAGTGGAAAGATGTTGTTTTTTAGTTCTATTGCAGAGTATAGTGAATAGAGTTAGTAATAGAATATTGTACCTTCCAAAATTGCTGAGAGAGTAAATTTCAAATGGTCTCATCACATAAAATGTTAGGTATTTGAGGTGACTAATACATTAACTAGCTTGATTTAATGATTCCACATTGTATTCATAAATCATCGCATTCCTTTGTACCTCACAAATTTATAAAAACATGCATGGTCAATTTATAATTTTTAAAAAGAGAAAAATACTTTGCAGCAACTGCTGGTTTTTACTTTTTATAGCACTCTATTTTTGAAATATTTACCAAATTCATGAACCCAATACATTAAAAATTATATTTAAATATCTGTAGAAAGTTTCATAAAATGTGGTTAGAATGATGGACTGAAATATTTTAGATATCAAGAACATACATTGATTTAGATTTTTCTTTGAAATAAAATCATACTGATCAAAATGTATTAAATCACACAAAAAGAGTCTTAAAGTTTTGTTTTACATTTGTGGAGCTATGTAGTAAATTATATTCTAAATTATGTATTTAGTAGATTGAATTTTTCGCTGTTTAAATTTGAACTTAATTAAATTACAGTTTTTAAAGAAAAGGTGGGTCATGGCATTTTTCTTTGTTCATGTTATGTTTCTGAAGAATATTAACTAATTGACTTAGTCAACAAGGTAGGTAGTAGGTATGAAGGGGCATACATGAATACAGAGAAGTTTCCATGTTAAACAATAATACCTGTCAAGTTTCTACACTCAGTAAATGACACCAACATGCTTTAATTTTCAACATGCAATACATTATCTGACATCCTCCAGCTACCTTGTTTTTTAAGAAATTTTCTGTTTCCTTGTGATGCCTATCAATTAACAAAGCTAAAGGCACCAAACACATATATTTTAGTATGAATTCATATCGCTTTTAGCTATGATAAAGCATAACAAAACAGTTTAGTCCACATGAGGTATATAGTACAATCAATTTGCGAGAAGGGCAAACTTGTGCTACCTTCGCACTATTACTGATGTGAATGTTTTTTCTCTTATTGCTAGTCTTAATTCAGGGATTTTTTTTTATGTCTAAGTACAAATGATGTAGCCAGGATATATATTCAAGTCCAAAGGGGAATGTTTTATTCAGCAAGAAATATCTTTAAACCATTTGATGTGTTTTACAAATGAGTTCTTGTAGAAAATAGGATTTTATTTATTAGGAAGAAAAATTGGCAAAATGGTAGTACTCTAATACCATTTTGGCAATGGCTAGGTCAGTAATGCATTATTTGTTTTACAGGAAGTATTGCAAAATTATAGAAGTACATAGTCATTTATTATTTTTCCCTTCAGCAGGGCAGACTAAGTATTTTTCAAAATATTTCATTCTTTGGGCAGTTTTAGTTAATTTATTTATCTAGTACATTTCGGCTAAAAAGCAATATCCACTTTCTTTTTTACTTTTCTATAATATTGAGACATAAAACGCAATAATTATTGTAAAGCTATCTACTCATATGTTCATAGCATATGTAGTAGAAAATTTACTTGAAACTTGAATTGCATAGGGAAAAATAAAGATAAAAAGTCCACAAGTATATTACACATAAGTGATGCATATATTTGTAGAGTAGAGCAGCAAGATTATTCAGTAGGCAATCCAAGATCTAAGATTTGTGCAGTTTTCAATTGTGTGGAGGCAGAAACAAGGAGTAGTAAATTGATTTAGTATGCTGAAGTCTTGGACACTGAACTGTAACAAGAAAATTGAACATATTCTGTTTTATGCATATAAAAGAAGTACTTTTGAAGATGAGCATTTATTTATTTATTTAACAAATATGTGTAAAAGGTATGCTCTATGCCAGGCGATAATCAAAAGGTGAAACAGACAAAATTTATGCGAAGCAATAAATCAAAAGGCAAATCAGACAAAACTCTCCATGACTGTAGAGCTTACCTCCTAATTGAGAGTAACAGATCACACACATTGTTTATTAAAAGGAGATAAGTGTTTAAGAAGAAAAGGAAACAGACGAGGAGAACAGGAACACAGGTTGAAGCTAAGGCATGTGTAGGAGAGTGAAATGTTGCCAATGATATTTGAGAAAGACTTTCAAAAGACCTTTTAAAATTCTACAAAAGGAATCTGACATAAATATTCTTGTTATAGCCATCCTTAAGGCTGCCTTCCTCATCCCCTTCATATTGTCACAAAATCACTTTCTTTGTATTCTTCAGATGTTGCCACAAAATCACATTCTTTGTATTCTTTTCAGATTTCTTCCTTCCTTTTAAGGTTTGTTCAAATTTCACCTTTTCAATGACTTCTATACTTAAAATTTTAATTCTCCACTCTTACATTTAACTCCACTCTCTCCATATTTTCCCTTGAGCTTATTTTGTGCATTTATCACCATCTCTTGAACTATATATTTTGCTTCCTAGTCAGTGTATTCTCTATCTTTCCTAAACAGAACATAAATTCCACGAAAGCAGAAATTTCTTTTTCTCCCTGATGCTATAGTTATCCCCCTTAAAAAGCATTTACAAGGTGCTAAAATATTTATTGAATATATATCTGAATAAACAAACTATCATCTTTGACACAGTCATTTCCTTCACTTCTTATATACAGTAAACTGTTACATCTTTTTGTTTTCCTCCTAAATATCTCTTTAATTTGCACACATATCTGAATTTTTTTTGACATCAAGAGACCGTGCTTTCTCATCTTGACTGCTACAACTCCCTACTGCTATTCTCGGCCTCCACCTTTGCCCTTTCAAGTCCCTTCTCTTCATTTTAGCCAAAAGGATCATGTTAAAATGAATATATGATTAACTCATTTTCATTTTTAAAAATTCTTAATTGAGTTCTGGGGTTCTTAAAATAAAGTCCCAAACCCAGAATAATATAGCTATGCCAACCTCTCCAGACTCATGTTCTGCCATTTCCACTCTTTCTTGATATCAAGATCTTACTGCCACTTTTCAGTTGACTAAAATCACAATTTTTTTTTTCTTTTCCCCCTTTCTCTGGTGATTTTCATGTAACAAACCTACTCCTAGAATATCTGCTCATGGTCACTTCCCCTCAGCTTCCCCCCTTTTTATGGCAATTCATTTTCTCAGGGAAGGTTTCTCTATCCCCTGGAACTTTAGTCTATAATATTACTCATATCCCCAAGCTTTTCATTTATAGCCCTCATCTTATCTTACAAACATAGATTTGAGAGATTGTTTTATCAATTTCTGTCCCCTCTGTGGATTGTGTGCTTGATGAGAATGGAGATTATTTCTGGTATGTTCACCATTTTGTCCTTGGCACTTTTTACAGAATAGATGTTAAAAAATAAAACCAATCAACCAAGCAAACAAACAAAGATGAACAAGAGTAGTTTGGATTCTTTGCAAATAGAGTGACTGACAAGAACAGGAAAATGTGGCTGGATTAACACTGGCAAAATTAAGAATGAAAATCTGGTGGAGTCACTACCCTCTAATGCTGGTTCAGGTAGGCTGGCTGAATAATACTCCAATAGTAAGACCATATGAAATAAACAAGTAAATGAAGTTTTGAAACTTATGTAAGTCCACAGACAAAGAATATATAAATCCATTTGAGGACTTACATATTTCTGTTATTATTTTTTCTTTTTCATTATGCTTGACATTTTTGAAACTGAATTTTGTTCCAGTCCATTAGCCTATTGTTACATGCTGGTATGATGAGATTGCACTGAGATGCATAACATAACATTTTTAGCATGAGCAACTAAAATTACAAGGTTTCATGGATAGTATGTTGTGAAGATTGTTTCAGCTTGGCCTTGATGCTGAGTTTGTGAGCAGGTAGCTTGTTGTGATAGAGTGAGATAAAATTGGTGCCCAATCATTGGAGAAAGTTGTAATGATGTATGAAATGAAAAATCCCTGCCCACCCAGTGCAAAGAGAATACAAACTCTCCTTTGCAATCACTGCTATGCTATTTTCTCTAAATTATCATTCAACTACAGAAAAATGAAAAGTCCATGGCAAAACCAAAACTTGGAGTTTTTCAGGGAAAGTGAGAGGTAAGATTCTTTGGGGGATTTGGGAAAATGAAAAAGTAGGTATTTCACTGTAAGCAAACGTTTATTTTTCACCATGAATATACCCCCACTTAAATAAGCTCCAATAATAACCCAATAAAACACACATGTGCGCACACAGTGCATGCATACATGCACACACACACACACCATAGAAAACTACCTATCCTGAAAAAAACACTTTGAAACCATGTATGTGGAAAACTCAATTCTACAAACTATTTTAAGCAACCTTTATGATTTTTTTTTCTTTATAATGCTTTGGAGAAGATAAGAGGAGTTCTTAATTAATTAAATCATTCATTAAGCAACTATTTGTTAAAACTATTATGTGTCATACAAAGTACACATCACTGTGACACAACTGAGTAAAACATCAAATATCTCTTCTTTACTGAAATCTACATTCTAATTCTGGCAATAAGGAGAATGAAGTGTATAATATGTTTGCAGTAAGTGTTTTGGAGAATAATAAAATGTAGAGGAGAATTGAAAGAGTGTCATGAAAGTTTTTATTATAAGTAAGTTACCCAAAGAAATGTTCACTGAGACTTTTCTGAGAAAAGTCTTGAAGAAGGCAAGGGAGCAAGCCATTTCACTATTTGGGAAAAAGTACATTTCAAGCACAGAGGAAAGCAAGGTAAATAGGCAAGGGAGGGCCTGAAATATTTGGGACAACTAGTGAAATAAGCATGAATATGCAAATTGAGTTAGAGAGAAATTGGAAAAATAGATGAGAGAGTTAATGGGAGGAGGCACTCATGTAAAAAGTTGTAAGTTATTGTACGCTCTTTGTTTTATTCTGAAGTAGGAACACATTGCAAAGTTTGTAGCTATGCAGTGGCATGGTCAGGAGTGTTTAAACAGAAACACTCAGGTTGCTTTATGGAAGAATGAAAATAAGTCAGTAAATATTGCATTAATTCAGGAGAGATGAAATGATAGCTTATACTAGGATGAAAGCAGTAGAAGTGATGTTAGAAAACATAAAACAGAAGAAAGAGAAAAATGAATCTAAAATCTATTTTTTCTCTACTGCAGTGATGTTTTATTTTATTTATTTTTTAAATTTCAACTTTTAGATACAGAGGGTACATGTGTAGGTTTCTTACACGGTATATTGCACCCAGGTAGTGAACACAGTACCCAGTAGTTTTTAAACCACAACTGGCTCCCTTTCTCACCACTGTAGTAGTCCACAGCATGTCTTGTTCCTATGTTTATGTTCATGTGTGCTCAATGTTTAGCTCCTAATTACAAGCAGGAACATACACTATTTGGTTTTTTGTTCCTGTGTTAATTCACTTAGGAATATGGCCTCTAGCTTTATCCATGTTGCTGGCAAAGGAAATGATTTCTTTTTTTTTTTTTTTTTGTAGCTGCGTAGTAGTATTCCATAGTGTATATGTACCACATTTTCTTTATTCAATTCAGCATTGATAGGCACCTGTATTGATTCATATCTTTGTGAATAAATGTTCACTTTATTGTGAATAGAGTGGTGACGAATGTATGAGTGGATGCATCTTTTTATACAATAGGTTTATTCTCCTTGGGGTATATACCTAGTAATGGGATTGCTAGGTAGAATCATAGTCCTATTTTAACCTCTTTGAGAAATTGCCAAACTGCTTTTCTCAGTGGCTGAATTCATTCACATCCCCATCGACAGTATATACGTGTTCTGTTTTCTCTGCAGCCTCATCAGCATCTGTTGTTTTTTGACATTTTAATAATAGCCATTCTGACTGGTTGAGATGGTATCTCATTTTGGTTTTGATTTGCATTTTTCTGATGATTGGTGATGATAAACATTTTCATATGTTTGTTGACTGCTTGTGTGTCTTCTTTTGAGAAACGTCTATTCAGGTTCTTTGCCTATTTTTAGTGAGGTTATTTGTTTTTTGCTTATTGATTTGTTTAAGTTCCTTATAGATTCTGGATATTAGACCTTAGTTGGATATATAGTTTGCAAATATTTTCTCCCATTTTGCAGGTTGTCTGCTTACTCTGTTGATAGTTTATTTTGCTGTGCAGAAGCTGTTTAATTTAATTGGGTCCCACTTGTCCATTTTTGTTTTTGTTGCAATTGCTTTCAGGGACTTAGGCTAAAATTCTTTGCGAAGGCTGATATCAAAAAGGCTATTTACTAGGTTTTCTTCTAGGGTTTTTATAGCTAAAACTGTTTTAAATGGGTAACACTAACTACACTGAATGAGAAAAAGGAAAACAGGGACTAATCCAGGTAACTTTTAAACAGAATTTTTATAACATATCCTGAAACTACTGACAAAAAATTTTTCAAACAATTATAAAATTTTAGTTACTAGGTTTCACAGGCATTTTTTTTTTTTTTTTTTTGCAGTGGTTTGAATTAGGGAATCTGAATTAATATTCTGTGTCTTCTAGGGTACATGTGCATAACGTGCAGGTTTGTTACATATGTATACTTGTGCCATGTTGCTGTGCTGCACCCATCAACTGGTCATTTACATCAGGTATAACTACCCTAGAACTTAAAGTATAATAATAATAAAAATAAAAAAAATATTCTGTGTCTTCTAGGAAGGCTGTAATAAATAGACATATTGAAGATAATATAATGTGAGCCAAGTTTCTAATTTTTGGAGAAGGATATTACATACACAAAAGGGGGAGGAACGTCTAAAATAAATATTAGGGTATTAGATTGGAATTTAATGTATCAGTATAAATTCAAATATAGTCATGTGGCACATAACAATGTTCAGGTCACCAGTGACCAAATATATGATAGTGGTTCCATAAGATTCTAATATTGTATTTTTACTATACCTTTTCTATGTTTAGATATGTTTAGATACACAAATACTTATTACTGTGTTACAATTGCCTAAGCATTCAGTACAATATAATGTTATACAGGTTTCTAGCCTATACAAGCATAATAAGCTATACTCTGGAGCCTAGGTGGGTAGTAGGTTATTCCATTTGTTTTGTATAAGTACACTCAATCATATTTGGACAATGACAATATCACCTAACAATGTGTGTTTTAGATGTTAAGGGATGTATGGCTGCAGTGGATATAGAAATATATACATATATAAGCACACACATATTTCCTGGATTTGTTTTTTCTCTGAGAAAGCATACAAACAACAATACCTTGGTAACAATGAATATCCCTGGTGCCCAGGTGTTCTTATTTAAATACTACTTGCCACTGAAACAAGGAAAAATGATTCCAGGGATATGTAATAAAGTGTTGAGGGACTGACAGGAATATGTCTATGGACATAGAGGCTAGCTTGAAGTGGGCTTCACTGACCAAATCAATTTGAACATCAGATCAAAAAATGATAGTAACGCATTGTAACCCATAGACTAATACAAAAATCTGTAAGTCCATAATAATATAAACATAAATTTAATTAATAAGGAAAGAAAACATTTATTTACAATAGACTTCCAACTAATTAACCAATAAATGTAGACAACAGGATGTAGTTAATTAATCACAATTTGGCAGTCATCAGTTACAATGGATTCAATCAGGAATCATCAATGGAAGCTAAATGCAGTAAGTAAAAGTTTGATGAGGAACAGGATGTTGATATAGTATCACAGTATCTCCCACCAATTACTCACTAATTGCAAGGAATAAAACACTATCTTTACAGAGGATAAACCTGACAGGCACCATTTGAAACCAGTGATCAGGCCGGGCGCGGTGGCTCAAGCCTGTAATCCCAGCACTTTGGGAGACCGAGACGGGCGGATCACGAGGTCAGGAGATCGAGACCATCCTGGCTAACACGATGAAACCCCGTCTCTACTAAAAATACAAAAAAAAACGGGATGCAGGTGGCGGCTTCGTAGTCCCAGCTACTGGAGGCTGAGGTGGCAGGAGACAGAAACCCAGGAGGGCGGAGCTTGCAGTGAGCTGAGATCTGGCCACTGCACTCCAGCCTGGGTGACAGAGCGAGACTCCCTCTCAAAAAAAAAAAAAAAAAAAAAAAGAAAAGAAACCAGTGATCAAAATTAACATCACTAATAATGAGAGACAAACTTACATTATGTATTTTCTTACGTAATGCGTTGGCAAATTCACAACATCACTGTATGGCACTTGTGCCAAAAATTGATAACCTGAACCACAATGAAAAAAATGTTAAGACAAATTCTAGCAAATGACCACCTCTTACTCTGAAGGTCAAGACAGTGACAGACAAAATAGGACTTAGGAAGTATCCTGAATTATAGGTGACTAAAGTAACCTAGCAAGGAAATGCAGTATGTATTTCCTGATTTTAAGAATTATACTGTGGTTATGTCAAGACATGTAATTGTTAGGAAATACATACTGAAATATGTAGAATAAAAGCCATAATGTCCATAACTTACTCTCAGATGGTTAAAGGTTAATAAATACTCGCAGAGAAAGATTAAAGCAAGTAGGACAAATTTAAATAAATGCTTGGATCTGTTTTAAAAAGGTTTATAAAAGTTCTATGTACAATTCTTGCATTTTTTTTTTGAAGTTTGAAGTTAAACAAAGATAAAAGCTTAATAAAAAAACTTTATTGGACTCCTTTATTATTTTAGGAAGAAATAATGTCTTTGCAATATTGAATCTTCCAATGTGGGAAGAGTCTACTTACTGCAAACTCTATTCTTTTTTTTTTTTTTTTTTTGGAAATATTTCTCTCTTTTTTTGTTATTTCACAGCAAGATTTATTAATACTTCTGAAAGAAAGAAATAAAAATCATTTTGTCACACTATATACAGATAATACATACAGTGTTTTTTATAGACGCATTAGATCAGTTTTTACACAAGAAAAATATACATAAACATGTAAACGTTTGCATATAAAGACCCTTAAATTAAACAAGGACGAGGTGACAAAAGGAGACCAATCCATTATTATTTCATGAAAGTTTTTAAACAGTAATATAGTACATTCATTGAGAAATATTTCTATTTCACTCAGTATAGTTTTATAGTTTCCTAGCAAGATGTCTTGTTCATACTTTATAAAGTTATTTTCAAGCATTTTTAGTTGTGGCTTCCATTGTAAATGGAATTTTTTTTTTTTTCTTTCTTTTTTTTTTTTTTGAGACGGAATCTTGCTCTGTCGCCCAGGCTGGAGTGCAGTGGCGGGATCTCAGCAAGCTCCGCCTCCCGGGTTCACGCCATTCCCCTCCCGAGTAGCTGGGACTACAGACTCCCGCCACCACTCTTGGCTAATTTTTTGTATTTTTTTGTAGAGACAGGGTTTCACCGTGTTCGCCAGGATGGCCTCCATCTCCTGACCTCGTGATCTGCCCACCTCGGCCTCCCAAAGTGCTGGGATTACAGGCGTGAACCACTGCGCGTGGGTGTAAATGGAATTTTTAAATCAAAAGTTAAATTTTGATGTTTATATATTTTCCTTATATATAGCTATACAAATAATTATGTCTTAATAAGTCTAATAGTTTGTCATTTAATTTTTTTTTTATTTTGTGGGTATATAATTATATTATCTGAAAGAAACAAAAATATGTTTTATTTTTCTTCTTTTTAAAATATGTTAGCAAAACATTCATAACGATCTACCACAGGAGAGATAGGAAAAAACTCTTTATACTGATGATACTAATTATAAAAATTCTAATATTTATTATGACTACATATTTACAAATATTTATATTGTTTAAGAAATGAGAGGTATGTATAACCAAGAATTTAAATTTCATCCATGCTTACAGACTTATTTGTAAGTTTCTTCATGGAAGAAGAAGAAATAATGTTGTGCTAGGTAGTGATTTTGATATTTAGCAAATATTTGTATAGAATGTACATGAACTTTATCTTTCTTAAGTTTATTTATTTATTTATTTATTTATTTATTGAGTCAGAGTCTCACTCTGTTGCTCAGATCTGTTGTAGTGGCGAGATCTCTGCTCACCACAAACTCCGCCATCTGGGTTCAAGTGGTTCTCCTGCCTCAGCCTCCTGATTAGCTGAGATTACAAGCACCCACCACCATGCCCAGCTAATTTTTGTGTTTTTAGTAGAGACAAGGTTCACCATGTTGGCCAGGCTGGTCTCCAACTCCTGACCTCAGATGATCCACCCGCCTCTGCCTTCCAAAGTGCTGGGATTATAGGCATGAGCCACTGTGCCCAGCCACCTTTCTTAAGTTTTAACATTACTTGGCCATATAAACTTCTAAATTCTTAAACAT
The DNA here is from genome assembly GCF_008728515.1 of Papio anubis. Taxonomy (NCBI): domain Eukaryota; kingdom Metazoa; phylum Chordata; class Mammalia; order Primates; family Cercopithecidae; genus Papio; species Papio anubis. The sequence goes on from NC_044978.1 coordinate 110,655,333, forward strand.
AAATACTTTTTATTTTATGCAACATAAAGCAGGTGAGCTAATATTTACTAAGTCCTTTGCTGCTTTGAATAGGTCTTAGGACTAAATAAGTCATTGGTTATGTTATCGTTTCTGTTGAAATAGCCATGGACCAGAAAGCAACAGCTTTTGTTCTGACAGAAAGGAGCACGGAAAAGAAGCAAAATAAAAGTCAATGAGACTTGGTCCAGGAATAAGACTACTGGGATTGGCACATCTACCTTTTTACATGATAACCCTGAAGTCCAGACTGTCCTGTAACAAACATGCTTGAGATTTCTTGAAAATAGTTTCTTTGTGATTAAAAAAAAAAAAAAATGTGAAAACAAAGTTCTTCAAAACCCCTAAAGCCTTATGGCTTAGAACTCTCATCATTAAGAATGTCTTGTTAAAAGCTGCTGCAACCATCTTGGGTCCCTAAATAAAAGACAAGAGATCATGGAAATGGGAACTTAGCACACTAATGCCTTTGAAGTAATCTATAACCACCTCCAAATTCTGAAGTAATATGACTAACCCATTATTCGCTAGATATTGTCCTGTTAGAAGCTGAGCAAAACTTATCTGTAATGGTAAACATGGCAGAGATCCAAAACAGTGAAGTAATGGCCAAATACGTTCATTAACATGGTAGCTACCTCCAGCCACAACCATCCCAAGTGGGATAATGTGAGATCATAAGAATCCCTTAAGCTGGCCCTGGTAAAAAAAAAAAAAAAAAAAAAAAAAAAGAAAAAGAACATGGGGAAATGGAATATAAAGAAATTAATACTTTTCAGATGTCAATTTTAAAAGCTGGCTTTGTTTCTGTTATTTCTATGTTCAATGAATATATCACTTTGATTTTAAATACTTAAATGCCAGGACTGGAAAGTGCAAGTCAATTAATACAAGAAGATAAATAATATACTCTCTTAATTGCTCTAGCCAGGCTATGAAATGTTACAGGAAATTAACCCAGTCACAGTTATTTGTACATAATACTGTCATGAGGAAGAGGAAGAGCAAATATAAGCAAAATATAGGAGAACACAGATGTTTTATTAACTTTAGCACTATTGTTGCAAGAGATTATGTTATGTTTTTAAGTAGTTATTATCTCATTTAATATCTAAACCACTTCTACTATAGGCATGACTAGCACGTTTTAAGGTGGGAAAATCGAGGGTTAGAGAGGTCGTGTAATTTGTCCTGGATCACACAACTAATAAGCACTGGAATCAGGGTCAGTAATCTGTCCTCCACATCATCAAAGTCAGCACTTTTAACTGTCATGCTACAAGAAGCTTACATTACATTATCTTTTTTTCTGACCCCTGGGAAGTTGAAACAAAATATTTTCCTTGACTCTGTGCTGCAAAACTGTCAAATTGAAGAATGTCTTCTTTAACAATATCTTTGAGCTGCTTTATTAAATAAGCCTGCTTAAAGTCTTCAGAACTCTGCTAATTCTCTCTTACTTTTCGACTTACTGTCCATAATTCAATAATCAAACCAGTTTATTAGGGCTGCAGTTTGTTGTTATTCTTGGAAAAAAAAAAAAAAACAGACAGTTGATACTTACATTGCTAAATAATGTTTGTCTCCAAGCCTAAAATAATTACAAACATAGTACAGAAAGAAGCAAAGGGACAGATCAGAAGATAGGAGGTTGTCTTTAGCTGAAAACAAGCAATTAAGAAAGGAGGCAAAGACGAGTTTCAGGAAATAGAAATCAAAAGATGATATGTTAATGAATGTTTTTTAAACAAATTATTGAGATTATGTATATATAAGAAAAGAAATAGCTAAACTTTTAGGGCAGCATAGGTTCAATAAATGCGTTAGTTCTATACTGTTAGATTAGAAGAATGTGTATGTATAATACTTCATGATTTTATAAAAACATTTTGCAAATTTATCTTACTATATATAATACAAGAAACTAGAGTGGATTAAATACATATGAAGTTCAGATAAAATAATTCACGAATTATCTCTAGAAAATGACATCATCTGGCTTAAGATATGATTTCAAAATATAAATCAATCATTAAATTCTAAGAACAGAGATCCCAATCTGTTGAATTACTTGGGCCAAACAGGTTAAATTGTTTAATAAAAATTTATGTTGATTTAAAGATTTAAGAGTTAGAAAAATAGCTAGTCTGGAATTGTAGCATGAAACAACAACAACAAAGACAGCAACAATAATCTTTTATAGTTTAGATAAAATTTAAGTCATATGAAAAAGATAGGATTGGTAATGCTGATATAATGCAATTTGTGTGAAAGAGGCAAAGAGATTTCAAATAAATATAGTATTAAAGTGCACCAACATTATAAATTTTCTCTGCTTTCTACATAGGTGACATTGCTCCTACTGAGCAACTGTACTCTTCTAATACTCAAATTAACAGGCCTTTGATTTTCCTGTACAGTCCCTGGTTTTATGTGTGGACCAGATGAGATGTTGTGCCTGAGAAGTAGACAAGAAGCAGGAGCTGTATTCTTTATACACTTGGATCATTTCAGTCCATCAAATGTTGATACAGACCATGCACATTGCCACTTGTCTGTGCAGCAGCCATGCTGACAATTTCTTAAGGTACGGTCAGGTCTACTCGGTCAGCTTCTCCAACTCCTGGGCAGGGAGTTTGTTTGACTCCCTGGTGAAGGATGTCCTTGCCACTTTCAAGTCACTTACGTCTCAGAAGTTGGATAGTCAAAGATCATGAGAGATCTACATGGGGTTCCAGTCCAACCTCAAAGGTTCCAGCTTATTATATCACGTTTCAATTAATATCTGTCTTCTCATAATTAACCATTATCTTTCCTTCCTGACTGACTCCTCTTCTTCCTATAAACGCTAGCATTACAGGCAGAAAAATCAAATTTACATGGAAAGCTTTACTGGAATACCCAGTATCCAAATTGTATAAGGGCAATATATATGCATATATATGTATATATATACATACATGTAATTAGATTTACCTTGGATATCACACTAATATTATAATTACTGTATTTGGATATATATCAATTTTATATAATTCTTCAATAACTGTTTCTCTTATATGTTATGTTCTATTATTATGTCCTAAAACTTTTTTATTATATTCAGAAAAAAGTTATAATTCTAGCTTTAAGAAAAAATAATACTCTTTGACTCTTTCTGCTCTGCTATTAAGAAAACTTATTTATTTTCCAGTAACTCAAATAGCTTTAAAAAAATGGAAGCCGGTTTTCATTCACGGGTGCAGCGTTCTTTGTTATCCTCCCTTGTCCATTAATTATGCCTGTTTTAAATTATCTTTCTTCTAATACTATTTGATCCTTTCCCACTACGTTGGATTCTTGTGAAGAATTTGGTGCAGCTAGGTGTGTTGACTCATGACTATAATCCCAGGACTTTGGAAGGCCGAGGTAGACAGGTCACTTGAGCCCACAAGACCACCCTGGGCCACATGGCGGAACTCCATCTCTACAAAAATACAGTTATTATTTGGGCTATGCCCAATGAATTCACTTGTGCCGTGGTCCCAGCTAATCGGGAGGCTGAGGAGGAAGGATCACTTGAACCTGGGAGGTTAAGGCTGCAGTGAGTATTGATCACACTACTGCACTCCAGCTTGTGTCTCAAAAAAACAAAAAACAAAAAAAAGAAATTTAAAAAAAAATTGGTACTGTTTATTCATTTCAATTACCTATTCATTATTATTACTTTTCCTAAATACTTAAAAATTTGTGGTTTGGTGTTTTACACTGTATATTCATTTCTTATATTCTTGATTGAGGACACCTGTTTTCATGTCAAAAGGTAAAAGGGAAGCGGGAGAGGCTCTCGGCAAGGTATGTGGTGGAAATGTTTCCCTTGGTGCCTACAATGCCTGCCATTCATCTCAGCCATGCCTTGTCCGTCACTGCTTCAGCATTTGAGTGAATGTTTCTGCTACTTAATATTCTTTAATATGTGACAGTGTTGTGTGGGGCAGTCTATATGGTTACCCCAAGTTACCTCCTCATTTCACCCTCTTTTATTTGTCACAGGTTCTGCCCCTAATCTTCTCCCATTGACTTGTGCCTGTTCCTTGTTTCTCCAGTGTCTAATGCATAGCAGAAGCATAGTAAATGTTCATGAAATTGAATTGGATGTGTCGAGGTAACCCTGGTTGAGCATACAGCATGGATGTTACTGAAACGGTTTCTCACCTGGGATAGGATTTAAGTGGATGATTCCTCAGTGTTCTTGTAATGTTTAAAGTGCATGATTCAAATCACTGTGTATGATTCCGTGTTGCTTGGGACTGTCAAGGTAATATCTTCCTTACTGCTTTGTCTCTTTAAACCTTCTTGATAATTAAATTTAAAAAAAGAACATAAATAAAGGAACGCACCCCCCAGAACTTTTCATTATTAATGTTCTATGACTAAATTGGAAATCTGCTACTGTACCCCAAGGGGGTGATTAATTTAGCAGACTAAGGGTTTTGATTAAAAAGGAATGAAATGTCTGACATGTAGTCTATTTATCAGTTATTATGATATTAAAATGCTCTAATCATTGTGGTGCCTAAATTAAGACTTCGCAGCCTAAATGTCATTTCATTTTGCTTCTTTTGATTTGGTGATGTCTTATGGGCTTATTATCTGGGAATGTGTATGCATGAGCATGTGTGAATGGCACACATTCTTACTGATCTTCAAAGAAAAATAATGTGGCACGAAAGCTTTCTGACATAAGTAGTGTTCCCTATATCTCCATGTTTTAGGAGAAATGAGGAATATGCAGAGAATCTTACAACTCTTAATTTAGCTGATTATTTTAAAAATTCAGATGTAATTGTGAAATATATTCTATTGGTATTAAACAGCAAAAATATTAATCAGAATTTATAATTTAAAGTTTTCTTTTCATATGAGACTAATTTTATTAGGCACAAATATTAAAATAAAAATTGTATCATATCAATAATTATAATGTTATCACTACTTTCAAAATGAGCTACATAGAAGCAAGGAAAAAATCAGTATAAGTTTTCAGATAATGCTCATTCAGTAAGTATAACCTGGTTGGATTCTTTTAAGCCTATAGAATATGCTAAAGATTCAAGTGTTAATGAAAACATAAAATAAATAGCATAATATAATTTTGAATATTGATTTTGTAATTTACAAAAATATTTGCTCTATTTTAACCTCTCTCTTCCCAAATAATTTTACTGCCTATCCCCACTTGAAGAATTAAATAAAATAGTATTTCCTTATAATCTCTCTCTCTCTCTCTTTCCCCTTTTTTGCCTCCCTCAATATGGAATCACAACCAGTGTTTTGTATTGATTTCTAAGCAACTTTCAAAACATAACCTAAGTAAGAGTGATTGACTGAGTTGCTCTTTCTCAATCTTATTTCTAAGCCTGTTTTAAAGATTTAAAAGGCTCAGACCTGGAACAAGACAGGTTATATTTGGAGGAATAATGATCCAATTCTTCACACTTCTTTCCACCCCAATTTATAGATTCAAAAATGATTCCATATCTTGTGAATAAAGAAGCAAGAAAGCAGTAGGATCCCAGAATAAAAATAAGGTCATCAGAAAAAAAACAATGCTCACTCAGTCTGAGACACTGTTCAACTCCTGTGGAGTCCAATTTCAAAGGCTCAAGTCATTCAGAATCCCCAAATAAAAGATAGTCTAGGATACTCAAGCAGATCTTAGTGGCATGGAAGAGAAAAATATCCCAACCCCTAAAATTGCCAAAGAGGGACTAGACCGAATAAACACATGATCTCCCAACCAATCTAGGGCAAAAGTGAAAATCATATTTAATTCTTTTCCTATGCCCACACTGTAAAAGTTATTTGAGGTGTGTGAAAAGTGATCATAATTAAAATAATGTAACAATAATTAATACTCATCTCACCATACTGTATCAAACACCATGAAAATTAACTTCTATATATTTTATTATTCAAATTTTATAATGAGGTAGATAATAACATTGTCCTCATTTTATAGCTTCATTGCCCTTCGTAAGTAAATTATCCACGATAAGATAAATAGACAGAAGAGAGTGGACTCCTATCTCCAAAACCCAGGATCTTAATTGCTACTAACAGTACGTATGCTCTGAGTACTAGTAGCTGCTAATTGACTTACACATAGACTTCTCCCCAGTATTGTGCAAATTGAATTACTAATCTGGGACTGCTCTATGATTCAAAAATCAAAGACCAAATACTACGTATCAGAGAACCTTCCTTGTAATAGATGTTTGGCATCTGACTTGCTTGCTTGTCTCATCTATTCAGTTTTAGAGATGGTCTTAGATTAATGTGGTATAAGAGTGATGAGAGGACTGATTTTATAATTCTAAATACCTGAGAGGGAATCATGTCTATGCCACAAACTAGCTACATGAGATTTTTATCAGTCACTTCTCTTTCCTGGCCTTTCAGTTTCTTCACATGTAAAATGCCTTCTAGATTAATCTGTAAATGTATATGCCTTCTAGATTGCCTTTTAGATTAATCAGTAAATGCATATGATAATAAATGCAAGCTGTGTCATGCTGTGATTGACACAGAATATGAAATCAAATATGGTAGATATATTACTAAAGGTTCCTTATTTCTGAGAATGGAAGATAGTATCAGCCACTTCACTTTTTCTGCTTTATTTTGGATTCTAGCTGGAATTCCAGTCTTCATACTATTTACATGTGTATTTATTCTCTCTCTCTCTCTTTCTCTTCCTCTCTCTCTGTCTCTCTTTTTTTTCTTTGAGACACGGTCTCACTTGGTAGCCCATGCTAGAGTGCAGTGGCCAGATCTGAACTCATGGCAAACTCCGCCTCCTGGGCTCAAGTGAGCCTCCAAACTCAGTATCCCCAGGAGCTGGGATTACAGGCACATACCACCACGCTCAGCTACTTTTTGTATTTTCTTTGGAGACAGGGTTTCACCCTGTTGCCCAGGCTCTCAAAGTGCTGGTACTACAGACGTGAGCCACTGCATCAGACCGTGTTTTCTCTTTTAAACTTTACAAGAAGGTGGGCATCAGGTTGGATAAGGAGGAAGTTGAGTGTTGGAGATTTTACAGAATGCGAATGAAAATTAAGGGCTTCCTAGGTTCTGGATATTAGCCCTTTGTCAGATGAGTAGATTGCAAAAATTTTCTCCCATTCTGTAGGTTGCCTGTTCACTCTGATGGTAGTTTCTTTTGCTGTGCAGAAGCTCTTTAGTTTAATTAGATCCCATTTGTCAATTTTGGCTTACGTCATGTTTTTGGGTAAGTTTAGACATGAAGTCTTTGCCCATGCCTATGTCCTGAATGGTACTACCTATGTTTCTCTAGGATTTTGGTGGTATTAGGTCTAACATTCTAAGTCTCTAATCCATCTGGAATTAATTTTCGTATAAGAGTAAGGAAAGGATCCAGTTTCAGTAGCTTTCTACTTATGGCTAGCCAATTTTCCCAGCACCATTTATTACAGGGGAACTTTCCCATTTCTTGTTTCTCTCAGGTTTGTACAAATTTACAAGAAAAACAAACAACCCCATCAAAAGTGGGCAAAGGATATGAACAGACATTTCTCAAAAGAACATTCATACAGCCAACAGACACATGAAAAAATGCCTATCATCACTCATCATCAGAGAAATGCAAATCAAAACCACAATGAGATACCATCTCACACCACAGTTAGAATGGCTTATCATTCAAAGTCAGGAAACAACAGGTGCTGAGAGGATGTGGAGAAATAGGGAATACTTTTACACTGTTGGTGGATTGTAAACTAGTTCAACCATTATGGAAAACAGTATGGCGATTCCTCAAGGATCTAGAACTAGAAGTACCCATATGACCCAAGTAGCCATCCCATTACTGTATATACCCAAAGGATTATAAATCATGCTGCTATAGCATACATGCACACATATAAGCTTATTGTGGCACTATTCACAATAGCAAAGACTTGGAATCAACCCAAATGTCCATCAATGACAGACTCGACAAGGAAAATGTGGCACATATACACCATGGAATACCATGCAGCTATAAAAGTGATGAGTTTGTGTCCCTTTGTAGGGACATGGATGGCTGGAAACCATCATTCTTAGCAAACTATCACAAGAACAGAAACCAAACACCGCATGTTCTCACTCTCATAGGTGGGAACTGAACAATGAGATCACTTGGACTCGAAGGGGAAACATCACACACCGGGCCTATCATGGGTGGGCAGGGGGAGGGATTGCACTGGGGAGTTATACCTGATGTAAAATGACGAAAGTTGATGGGTGCTGACGAGTTGATGGGTGCAGTGACACCAACATGGCACAAGTATACATATGTAACAAACCTGCACATTATGCACATGTACCCTAGAACTTAAAGTATTATAATAATAATAAATAAAAAAAAAGAAATCCAAAAAAAAAAGAAAAAGAAAATTAAGGGCTTCCTAATCTATATCCTGTCTGTTCAGATTGTACTTCACAGTGTTTTCTCGTGCCCAGTGAACTTGTGCCGCTCTCCTCTGAAATATTCGTCAGCATTTCAAGTCTCTTATATCTTAAGAGCTCTCTCAATAACTACTGATAAAGAGAAGTTTGAAAACTGCAAACCTAGACACTGAATATTCCAAAAACTTCCCATTTTTTAGTTCCAATTTCAAAGTTGCCCTTCTTCCCAACAGAAGAAACCAGGAAAGTCTTCAGTGGTAGGCCATTCACTCTTAATAGATCTTGTATTAGATTTAGATTTAGATTTAGTACTTGCCTCTGGATAACTTGTCTGGACAAGTTGTTTCTCTCTCTCTTTTTTTTTAATCCCCCCCATTTATTATTTTGCTTTTTATCTTGCGACAATTTCTAAGCAAAAATAATAAAACTACGTAGTTAAAAAAGAAACGAAAAAGAAATAGTGTTCACAGACATGCAACACATAAAGAGATCTGGAGCAAATAAAAAGAAGCAACTTTGAGATGATCAAAGGAAAAAAAATAACCAGCTACAACATATATTACTGCCAGGTTCTGAGTTTGAGAAAATACACTGAAATGGCCCAGGTTGGAGAGAGATAGTTCTACTTTTTAGGCAAAGTTGCAGAGAGCTGGTTAAAATAAAGTAGGTCCATTATGCTCTCTTGATCTTGAAAGGAAGTAGGGAGCGTTTGTCTGAAAAAGATAATATTTTTTTGTAAGAAAAGAGCAACATTGACTTGAGAACATCTTTCTGTCATAGACCGGCAGAGGCTAAATATACTCTCCAAGTAGGATATCTGTTATAATTCTATAATAAATGCTTTCATGGAGCTCTGGAAAATGTAGCCACTTTTTCTTCTCACCTCAAGGTTGCCTTGGGTTTACTGAAGTCATTAGTGGAAACTGTAAAGCTAAGTCAATGATTCCACGTGTATTTCATGGTCTGAAAAGCTCAAAGAAAGGTCGGTTACCTTCCTTGCCCCTCTTCGTTTACAGTTATTGGGGTCTCCTGTGCAAGCAGCGATTCCTGGTGGTCTGCTTGCATTTCTCTGCTCACTAGATTAAAACCTGGGATGAAACCCAGAGTGACAAGAACTTTACACTGGAACTAAACAAGAATTTAAAATCTACAAGCCTGTTGCCATTTCATATTTTTTTAATGCACAGAAAGTTTTGTATTCAGACACAGTGTGGGGATAGTGTGATAAGGATCATGCTAACAAAGACCAGTTTTTTCACATATTTACATTCTTATGAGACACAAAATCATACCTACAGCAGCTGTGGATTTTATGCTTGGGCTATTTTGTTTTGTTGAGTTTATTTTCTTTATCACTATTTTTCCTTTCCTAAGAGCAGCGTTTCAGGGAAAGGGAACATGGATAGCCTCAAAACAGATTAGTAGACATTTGATTGGAGATACATTTGGAATAAAATGAAAGTAAAGTAACTTATTGAGTGTGATTGGATACAAATAGGCAAGTGTGACACAACAAATTATGTATGATAGTGCTAATGGGAAAGGGGGAGAAGAATGCCAAGAATAGTCCAGAAAATAAAGTTGTTTCTGGCATAAATTGAATTCCTGTTTGAGTATGCAAAGAAATAAATGATATTGAATTGGACAGCACTAATATTATGGGTTCTATTCTAACTCCATGGATAGCAGCTTATCCTTTTTTGTAAACATCATTTTTAGTTCCCCATGGAACGGATATGGGGAAATGATAGTGCTATTGTCTCATTTTTATTTGTGCCATCATCATATTGCCTTTTAAGAAGCATCATTTCTATCCTCTGGGATACTCTGGAGGAAAGTAATGAGAGATTACAGTAATCTCTGTTCACTGAGGCAGCAGAAAATACCTGTAACTCTTTGTCTTTCTCATATCTATTTAAATTTAAAGTTACTAGATGAAAAGTCTGTAGATCAACAATATATACTCCCTTATATGATGATCACTCAATTCTTATCAGTAATGCTCAAGGTGGTTTCTGGACTTTGTGTATTTTCATACATTCTAACCTCATGTAAGATGTGGAACCAAATACCAGGGCATTTGTGTCTTTACTTAGAGGATGAGCAAAGCTTTTGTTTTCATCGCCATTTTGGTCTTAACATCGCAGTGTCGTACATTTCTGTATATTTTTACAGAAATCTTTGAAAATGTTTTTCCTTGATACAAGAAAGAAAATGGAGAAAAAAGATCAAGGCAGTGTGTTAAGTATCAGCAACAAATTTAACTCAATACTCACTGAAATCTTTTCCTCTACTTCCTCAGAAAATGGAAATCTACCTTGCATATTTCAGTTCGATATCACTTTCATTATGAGCTTGTTAGTAAAGAAGGGTTTGTTCCATTCCCCCATCCCCCACCCACCCCCGGACCAGAATCATTTTATTTGTATCTTACATATGTGTTAGAATAAACATTCCGACAGTTTGCATGGAAGATTGATTTCCCATGCTGAAAACAATGTAGCAAGCAACGATGAGCTCTGTCTGTGGCATGAGAGTTAGAAACAGCCTCAGAAATCCCAGGGAAATGAGCCTCTGTAGAAGGCTTTATAAGAGATGAATGTTTCCCTTTATCATGACTGGCAATGATGCTGCTAAACAGAAATATGCATTTTGCATAATTGCCAATGCAGCTGCAGCACTCTATCTGGGATTCTGACTTCAAATGGAGATGTAATTGGGTATATCAGATAGACTCCAAAGATATATCAACAACCCTCATTTAGTTATTCCAAAAATTTCTTAAGAGACTCCTGACAGCCATTTGAAATCTATGTAAATTATTGCTTGTTGTCCAATGGATCGAAGTGAATATGACTCCATTTGAAGTAGGCTCCCAAACTTAAAAGAGCTTTTTAGAAACACACTGAAAAGAATTTTCTGGATTTTCTTTACAGTCAGAAAGGCGAATAATTATTAAAAGTACTTTTGCATATTGTCTTTTAATATATCTCAAAACTGTAGAGGCACCCTTCTAAAGACCGGGAAAGCTCTTTGTAATTGTTGCAGTCAAAATACAGACTATATATAGTAGGTGTCTAGCAAACAAGTACTGGATATCAATTTCTGCTTGTTCAACCCAAGAAACTCCTTTTATTTTTTACTATAAGATCTGTGTATATTCAAGCCACATTAGGATCAGTGATTGTTAAGTTGCTGGCAGTACATTTCCACCTGCCTGATAAGAAGAGAGCCAATATTTTCTCCACAAAATATATAAGCAACTTTTGCTTCTATATTGTATGTATCTACTTCTAAGCCTCAAATTCTTCCTAGAAGCACCTTTGCCTTATACAGGTTTTTTCATCATAATTCTATAATTCTAGTTCTTATGCTTATTTTATCTTATGCTCTAGTTCTGATAATTCTATAATTCTAGTTCTTATGCTTATTTTTCTAAGTGAAATAACTTCACAAAACAACTTTGTATTGCAATTTGTTTTGTGAACATTTCAATTTGACCAAGATAATATTATTTAAAGGGAGTTTAAGAGAAATGAAGGAAGAATTTTAAACGTCCAATGGTCAGTCTCTCTTGATTTGTATGCTGAAGTCTCCAAATAAAACTGAAAAAACTCTCTACACAATTGGGCTTCATAAAAGATTTCTTGACTAAAGTGAAAGAGAAAATACATTTTAATGATCTCTCTGAATGCTTCTCTTATCCACTACCCCTTTTGATCCTGTCTATCCTATATCCATATTATATAATTCACCCATGGATTATACTGAAAATTTACTCTGTGAATTACTTTTTCTTTAATATTGTAGAGTTCTTAATTAAACACTGCTGAAATACCTGGAGGTAGAGCTGGTTAATTTACAGTAAAATATACCATCCCGTTTATTGCAGAGCTATATTTAAGAACTTTTGAAAATCAAAATAGAAATTTAGACAAAAGTTTAAAAATTAGATGCCAATATCTTGTGTCACTCAGACCTCTGTTAATTGATCCACTTGCTGGGTCAATCAGAAGGAGAAAAATAAGCAAAATCTGTCAGTGGAATCCAGTAAAAATCATACATAGCCTTATATGCCTAATCCAAAAAAAAAAAAAAAAAAAAGTATTGTAATGGCCAAAAGATAAGAGAGTCTCCTGTTCAGGCCTACCTTTCCTTAATGAGATATTGGACAAAAATTCAGAACTATAAACAACACAACAAGTTATGAATCAAATTATGAGACAACCTTATAACCAGACTATATTAAGCCTTTAGGTAATACTTGGATGTCAGCCCAGATGCAGAAGTAAGGGAGCACTCCCTATTCTATTTGTCATTGCTTAAACGAGAAAACAGTGATTTGACTTAGAAGACCTTTATATCTACAGAGCTATAATGAATAGACAAACCACAACCCAAAATAATTTTCTCACCTTAAAAACCAGGCAAGTGGGTCATGTTCGAAAGGAAGAATTTACTGAAGCTGAACATTTTAGTTGTTCTAAAGCCAATAGATTAAACTAATGTCTTCTGATAATGTAAAAGGAAAGGATATTGGATACAAATTAAGCCCATCCCTAATAATTATTTCCAGTTAAAGATGTTGTAGATAAAATACAATGATCATGCTTTGAAGGGTTATAGGAATCCCTACAGCTCCCCATTTTAACTTGGGACCAGCATAGGGAGTTAACAAAAGTCAAAAGAGGACATAAATATAAATACTAATTTGCTTAGGTGACACTATACAGCCTAAGTCCCACACTTTATAGCATGTATTTATTGAAGTATGCAAAATCGCCAATACAGTTGTAAGTATGCACAAATATCAATCATTCTATCTCAATCAGTATATTTTTCTTTGTGTTCCTTACTGAAAACATCTTTTTTGTATGTAATACCACATGAAAATTTAACTGAAAAAACTTACTAGGTAAAAGGCACTGCTAAACTAAATGTGCCAAAAAAATTCTCTTTTTTTTTTTTTTTTTGAGACAAGAAAATTAAACTAGATTGTCATTTTCTTTTTATTTTCCTGGGGTAGAGGTGTCCTGCAAGCAAAAGGGGTGAATAGATCTCAGACCAGTTAGTTTCATCCTAACTAACTAGGACAAGATTTATTAGAACACAGTTGAAACATTCTATGATGAAAGAACTAAAGCCAACCAAAATCTTTCTTTTTTTTTTTTTTTTTTTTTTGAGACGGAGTCTCGCTCTGTCACCCGGGCTGGAGTGCAGTGGCCGGATCTCAGCTCACTGCAAGCTCCGCCCCCCCGGGTTTACGCCATTCTCCTGCCTCAGCCTCCCGAGTAGCTGGGACTACAGGCGTCCGCCACCTCGCCCTGCTAGTTTTTTGTATTTTTTTAGTAGAGACGGGGTTTCACCGGATTAGCCAGGATGGTCTCTATCTCCTGACCTCGTGATCCACCCGTCTCGGCCTCCCAAAGTGCTGGGATTACAGGCTTGAGCCACCGCGCCCGGCCCAGCAACCAAAATCTTTCTAGAGTCATCAACTAAGAGGATTCCCAGAACTTACTAGATATTCGAGACTGGGGGTGGACTGTGGGTACCAGAACTTTCAGCTCTTTTTAACCTCTTTAGGATTATGCCAAATTGATTATTCTTATATATTACCATGAAAGAGACTTTTATGTCTCATACATTGTTTAGTATCAGTGACAATCATAACTTTTTTAGCCTCTATGCACACAGAAAAGGAGACCATGTATTAGTAGTACTTATGTTACAACATGGCCACATAATAGAACCCTGCTTCCTAAGCCTTTCTTTGGATGCTGTAACTACAGCATTTCTTCCTTTTTGAAAAGATCTTACCAAAAAAGCTGCAGCACTTTAAAATTTGTTTCAGGTGGCCCCTCAACTTGATAGGTCTTCACATGGTGCACATTTTCATAATAATTTATTTATCATCTCTCTACTCACCTAATCACCACGAAATTTTGCATCTCGTGTATAATTATTTATTCCTATAAATTTTCCTTCACACAATTATAATATTCTGACTAAAATGAAAGCGCACGTTTTCCAGTTATTATCGATGCCATTAACTAATGTTTTAGTTTCAGCACTTGACAGTCCAGATTTAATTATGTTTGTAGATGGACAGTGTCTATTCCCATTTCTTTTATTGTATTTTTCTACTGTGAGCTTCACCAGGAATCATGGCTATTCCTTTGATAAGCAATGTTAGTCTAACATTTCATGGACTTGGATTTTATTTTGCTGGAGTCTCAGATTATATTTATTTGTTTCCACAGCATTTCAAACACCCTATACTACATAAGAGGGATATCTACTATTTGTGTAATTATTGTTTCTATTATTTTGAACATTGTGGCATGGACTTGGCCACCTGGGATGATTTTACTTGGAGAGAAAACTACATATCCAACAATAAATATTCCTAAGTCAGTCTTAAAATTCTGTGCATCTTGATTCAGCAAGTATTTATTGAGTTCCAATGAGTTATAAATAATTATTAAGAAAATATTTAGTGAGTATCTATTAAGTGAAAGGTAATTTTGTTGTTAGAATTTAAGCAAAAAACAAATGAACAATTTAAGCAAATCATAAGTAAACAGTTTTGGCAATATGAGATTGTTATGCCATGGGAGTTGCAAAAGAAATGAGACATTGCCCAAGCATAAAAGCAGTTTATTCAACACAAAGGAAAACATGAAGTATTACAAGACAGTATGAAAATGTCATGGTTGGAGTACAAATTAGTAAAGAGATTGAAAATAAAATGTCAGCTAGATAATAAAAAGTTCAGTGAAGGAAAATTTTAAAAGTGGATCAATTTTTAGTTAATGATGTAATGCTGTTTTATATAGAGGGCTAATTCTGATAAAATTACATAAATCAAGTGAGAAATGAATTATGTGATTATTTGAGGGAAGGACTTTTCAAGACCAGGCAAATGTAAATGTTAATGTCCTGATAATATAAAATGGCATTCCTCTCCAATGTTTTATGTATTTATTTAGTTTTGAGAAATAACAAAGATAATGCAGACAGTAGTGAATTTGAAAAAGTACGTACGGGCTGGGGCCAGATCATTCAGAGACAACATGATAATCACTTCAAGTTTGGTGTTTTGTTTTGTTTTGTTTTGTTTTTCTAAATGTGATGGAAGCTGGAAGCTACTGAAACATTTTGATAAGAGAAGGATGCAATCCTAGTCATAAAAAAGAATGAGTTCATGTCCTTTGCAGGGACATGGATCAAGCTAGAAGCCATCTTTCTCAGCAAACTAACACAGGCCGGCACAGGAAAAACACTGTTTGTTCTCACTCATGATTGGGAGTTGGACAATGAGAACACATGGACACAGGGAGGGGAACACCACACATTGGGGCCTGCTTGGGGTTGGGATGCAAGGGGAGGGAGAGCATCAGGACAAATAGCTAATGCATGTGGGACTGAAACCTAGATTATGGGTTGATGAGTGCAGCAATGCACCATGGCACATATATACCTATGTAACAAATCTGCACATTCTGTTCATGTATTGCAGAACTGAAAGTAAAATAAATTTTTAAAAAGAGAATGATGCAATTCTATACTTACTTGTGACAAAATACAAAATGAAGGGATAGAATTATTGGATATAGGGACAGTTATTAATAGTCTGTTGTAGATGTCCATAGAAAAATGATAGTTGCTTGTCTAGAAAAATGGAGATTATATAATGGTAGACTTGTGATATAATTAGAAGGTACAGAAAATAGGGTACCTACTAATAGCTTAGATGTAGATTGTTAAATAGGCAGAAAATCCAACGTTTCAAGAGCAATAGATAAAAAGAAAACAAAGAAACCAAATCCCAGACAAAGAAGAACTTTAGTATTGAGTCTGGAGCCAGAGTAGCAACCATATACTGATGAGTCCCTTGTCTGGCTGATATAGAAGAGGGGTAAGCCTCTCCTAGACTTTATAGAGTAAAACAGAAATTGGAAAATCCTTTTATGACTGTAAGTGGGCAGGGCATACTAGAGATTTCAATAGCCCAAAATTTAAAAAACAACAACAAACATATTTAATTGAATAATTTACACTCGTTCCTCACATCAGAATTTTACATAGTAAGCAGTCATGGGCTGTAAAATTAGAGAATATATAAAATCTTGAACATGTTTGGAATGACTGGACTTTGATTCTGCAAAAGATATATATATGTATATGTGTGTGTATATATATGTAATGGTAATATTTATGTGTGTGTATATATATGTATATGTATGCATATATGTACATATATATCTCCTACATATAAACATACATATATAACATATACAACTATATATCTGTGTGTGTGTGTGTGTGTGTGTGTGTGTATCCTATCAATTCTGTTTCTAGGAATACTCTGACAAAAGTGGTACAAAAATTGGGAGCTGATCTGTCTAAAAGTGAACTCAATATCATGAAATACATAAGCCTCTCACCCAGAATTTCTGCACAAAAGGAAGCATGTGCACTCTCTGCACTCTTTGGAACAAAAAAAAAGACAAAAAAAGCAAAATATAGTATACTTTTCCTTGATATTATATATTTATTTCAGTATATACGTGTGTGTGTGTGTGTGTATATATCAGTGTGTTTATGTGTGTATATTACATATATATGAAGTGAAATAATATTAGCAGTCATGAAAAAAAGAAAAATGTAATACACACTCAAAGAACAAGTAGAACAATGGAAGCATACCTATTATACTTTGCAAGACAGACCAAAAATGAAATGTATTTTATAAATATGGGTTCAGCAGGTGAAAATATAGGAAATTATAGGACACCAAAAATAATAAGAAAATATTACAAGCAACTTTAAGCTAGTACAGTAAGCAACCTAAATAAAAGCAAACTCTATAATGCCAGCGTAATTCTGACATAATAATTTCAAATTTGTCATCATTTACATTTGTCTTGACTATTAAAGATCATTTGAAATTCTATATAAAAATAGAATAAGCTTGGAAAAGCTACAAAATGCCTTACAAAATTTGGATTGGGATTACATTGAATCTGAAAATCAATGATTAGAAAGTTGAAATTTTAATAATACTGCTTTCTTCAATTCATAAACATGATATATCACTCGATTTATTTAAATTTTTAAAATTCCTGCAGCATTTTGAAGTTTTAGTAGGAAGATCTTGAAGCTATTTTGAAAAATTTATTTCTATTTTATATTACTTCCTTTTGTTGCACATTGTATTTATAAATTTAATTTTCTGATTTTTATTTCTAAAACAAAAAAATTAAGTATATGTGTATATGTATATATACTATATTTCCTCACTTATTAATTTTAGTTTTATTAATTTGTTTAAATTTTCTACATGCAAATCAGATGACTTGCTAATAATGAAAATTTTAACTCTTGTTTTCCAAATTTTATACCTTTTCTTTTCTTTTTTTTTTTTTTTCTTATTATAGTGGCTGTGACCTCCAGTAAAATGTTGAATTCAAATAGTAAAATAGGACTTATTGACTTATTGCCTTCTTCCTGATCTTAGGAAGATAATGTTCAATATATCAGTAAATATATTAAACTGTAGGTTTGTTATAGGTAATTTTCAGATTAAGAAAATTCTTATTCCAATGATTCTGAAAATGTTTTATACTATAAATTATGTTTAAATCTATCAGTAATTTTCCATACATTATGATGATCATTTAGTTTTACTTATTTATTCTATTGATGTGTTATATTAATCTACTATTAAAACTTAAACCAACCTTGCATTTCTGAAATAAGTGCTTCTTGGTTATCCGACATCATCTTTTATATATTGCTGGATTTTATTTGCCAACATCTTTATAAAGGATTTTGAATCTATATTTATAAGCTTTGCAACAGATTCAGGCTGTTGTACAAATTAGTCTGACATTTTGGCCCTACAACCTGTCAAGCCCAGTATTTTTTGAAGTATTTTAACAGATAAGGATGCTGTATGGAAACTCTGGCAGGCTTCTTAAGAAGAATAACATACAAGACCCTTAGGATTTTGGAGCAAAGTCAGCCATCTACTGTGTATTGCAGATAGGTATCTCCACTGAAAAATTGTTTCTGTCTTGCTAATGGGCCGTAATAGACACTGAACATTTTAACATGATTCATTAAATTTTCTTGTAATATGAACTGCTTTCTATGAAGAGAGTATAATATGAAACATCAAGCTATAAATTTGGGCATGTGGTGCAGTGTCCCACTGACTAAAATTTAATATAAATAGAGAACCACATGTGAGAAGGTCTTGTAGGCACAAGTAGCAGGAAAAACTGGCTCAGTCTCATGAGACTGTGTTCCTTCTATATTAGCCATTTCTCATTTAACCCAAAAATAAAATTTATTGAAGAAAAAAATCTATAAAGAACTGATTAAGGAAGAATCAATTAGGGAATTATTTAGAGAAGGCTGCATATAGCTGTATCATAAAATTTGAATCAATTAATCTCAATTATCATGAGAAAACAAGGCCACAAATACATACTGATTATGTCTGTAATGCAAGGGAATTTCTGAGTCCCCTATCAGTATCCCTTGGTCCACTGGCATAATTTGATGGAAAGCTACAGGAACAGGATGATTTATAGCATTAAATCCCTTAGGAATAGAGGTTATGTTTATAGCTTCAAATAAAAAGCCATAACCATTTGTTTAGGTTTTCTCTGTTCCTTTAAAATAAAAAATACAAGTTACCATCAGAGAATACTATGAACACCTCTATGCAAATAAACTAGAAAATCTAGAAGAAATGGATAAATTCCTGGACCCGTACACCCTCCCAAGACTAAACCAGAAAGAAGCTGAATCTCTGAATAGACCAGTAACAGGTTCTGAAATTGAGTTAATAATTAATAGCCTACCAAATAAAAAGAGTCCAGGACCAGACAGATACACAGCAAAATTCTACCAGAGGTACAAAGAGGAGGTGGTACTATTCCTTCTTAAACTATTTCAATCAATAGAAAAAAAGGGACTCTTCCCTGACTCATTTTATGAGGCTAGCATCATCCTGATACAAAAACCTGGCAGAGACACAACAACAACAATAACAACAACAAAAAAGAGAATTTTAGGCCAATGTCCCTGATGAACATCGATGTGAAAATCCTCAGTAAAATACTGGCAAACTGAATCCAGCAGCACATCAAAAAGCTTATTCACCACAATCAAGTCAACTTCATCTCTGGGATGCAAGGCTGGTTCAACATACACAAATCAATAAATGTAATCCATCACATAAACAGAACTAACAACAAAAACCACATGATTTATCTCAATAGATGAAGAAAAGGCCTTCAACAAAATTCAACAGCCCTTCATGCTAAAAACTCTCAATAAACTAGGTACTGATGGAACATATCTCAAAATAAGAAGGGCTATTTATGACAAACCCACAACCAATATTATACTGAATGGGCAAAATCTGGAAGTATTCCCTTTGAAAACCGGCACAAAAAAAGGATGCCCTCTCTCACCACTCCTATTCAATTCTGGCCAGGGCAATCAGGCAAGATAAAGAAATAAAGGGTATTCAATTAGGAAAAGAGGATGTCAAATTGTATCTGCTTGCAGATGACATGATTGTATATTTAGAAAACTCCATCGTCTCAGCCCAGAATCTCCTTAAGCTGATAAGCAACTTCAGCAAAATCTCAGGATACAAAATCAATATGCAAAAATCACAAGCATTACTATACATCAAGAAAAGACAAACAGAGAGCCAAATCATGAGTGAACCTCCATTCACAGTTACTACAAAGAGAATAAAATACCTAGGAATTCAACTTACAAGGGATGTGAAGGACCTCTTCAAGGAGAACTACAAACTACTGCTAAACAAAATAAAAGAGGACACAAAGAAATGGAAGAGCATTGCATGCTCATGAATAGGAAGAATGAATATCATGAAAATGGCCATACTGCCCAAGATAATTTATAGATTCATTGCTATCCCATCAAGCTACCACTGACTTTCTTCACAGAATTGGAAAAAACTACTTTAAAGTTCATATGGATCCAAAAAAGAGCCCACATAGCCAAGACAATCCTAAGCCAAAATAACAAAGCTGGAGACATCACACTATCTGACTTCAAACTATACTACAAGGCTACAGTAACCAAAACAGCATGGTACTGGTACCAAAACAGAGATATAGACCAAAGAAACAGAACAGAGCCCTCAGAATTAATACCACACATCTACAATCATCTGATCTTTGACAAAAACAAGCAATGGGGAAAGGATTCCCTATTTAATAAATGGTGCATGGGAAAACTGGCTAGCCATATGTAGAAAGCTGAAACTGGATCCCTTCCTTAAACTGTATACAAAAATTAATTCAGGATGGATTAAAGGCTTAAATGTTAGACCTAAAACCATTAAAACCCTAGAAGAAAACCTAGGCAATTCCATTCAGGACATAGGCATAGGCAAAGACTTCATGACCAAAACACCAAAAGCAATGACAACAAAAGCCAAAGCAGACAAATAGGATCTAATTAAACTAAAGAGCTTCTGCACAGCAAAAGAAACTACCATCAGAGTGAACAGGTAACCTACAGAATGGGAGAAATGTTTTGCAGTCTATCCATCTGACAAAGGGCTAATATCCAGAATCTACAAAGAACTTAAACAAAGTTACAAGAAAAAAAAAAAAAACCATCATAAAGTGGGCAAAGGGTATGAACAGACACTTCTCAAAAGAAGACATTTATGCAGCCAACAGACACATGAAAAAATGTTCATTACCACTGCTTATCACAGAAAGGCAAATCAAAACCACAATGAGATACCATCTCACGCTAGTTAGAATGGTGATCATTAAAAAGTCAGGAAACAATGGATGCTGGAGAAGATGTGGAGAAATAGGAAGTTTTTTTTTTTTTCTTTTTCTCACTCTGTCACCCAAGCTGGAGTGCAGTGGTGCAATCTTGGCTCACTGCAACCTCTGCCTCCCGGGTTCAAGCGATTCTCCTGCAGCAGCCTCCTGAGTAGCTGGGATTGCAGATGCACACCACCATACCCAGATAATTTTTGTATTTTTAGTAAAGAAGGGGTTTCACCATGTTGGTCAGGCTGGTCTCTAACTCCTGACTTCGTGATCTGCCCACCTCGGCCTCCCACAGTGCTGGATTGCAGGCATGAGCCACCACGCCTGGCCAATAGGAACACTTTTACACTGTTGGTGGGAGTGTAAATTAGTTCAACAACTGTGGAAGACAGTGTGGCGATTCCTCAAGGATCTAGAACTAGAAGTACCATTTGATCCAGTCATCCCATTACTGGGTATATACCCAAAGCATTATAAATCATGCTACTATGAAGAGTCATGCACACATATGTTTATCGCAGTGCTGTTCACAAGAGCAAAGACTTTGAACCAACTCAATTGTCCATCAATGATAGACTGGATTAAGAAAATGTGGTACAGCCGGGCACGGTGGCTCAAGCCTGTAATCCCAGCACTTTGGGAGGCCGAGACGGGCGGATCACGAGGTCAGGAGATCGAGACCATCCTGGCTAACGCGGTGAAACCCCGTCTCTACTAAAAAATACAAAAAAACCTAGCCGGGCGCGGTGGCCGGCGCCTGTAGTCCCAGCTACTCGGGAGGCTGAGGCAGGAGAATGGCGTAAACCCGGGAGGCGGAGCTTGCAGTGAGCTGAGATCCGGCCACTGCACTCCAGCCTGGGCGACAGAGCGAGACTCCGTCTCAAAAAAAAAAAAAAAAAGAAAATGTGGTACATATACACCACGGAATACTATGCAGCCTTAAAAATGTATGAGTTCTTGTCCTTTGCAGGGCCATGGATGAAGCTGAAAACCATCATTCTAAGCAAACTATCACAAGGACAGAAAACCAAACACCGCATATTTTCACTCATAGTTGGGTGCTGAACAGTGAGAACACATGGACACAGGGTGATGAACAGCACATACTGGGGCCTATCAGGAGGTGGGGGGCTGGAGGAAGAATAGCAATAGGAGAAATACCTAATGTAAATGACGAGTTAATGGGTGCAGCACACCAACATGGCACATGTATACATATGTAACAAACCTGCACGTTGTACACCTGTACCCTAGAACTTAAAGTATAAATAAAATAAAATAAAATAAATGTATTATCTAAATCTGATTATAAACACTCTTAGGAATTTAAAAGTTTTCTAAAAATTTTGCATCCTGATGACTTTTGATACTATCTCTTTGAAATGCTGACCTTCCTTTTGATTCAGAATGAATACAAAAATCCCCTGGGTAGATAATAAGCACATTCAGTGAGCATGGAAATAATTGTAAAATCTGTTTTAAAAAGGAACAACTTCTTCTAAGATATGTTGTGTAGCTCGTGCAAAATCCAGGCACTGACCGTGGGAAAATTCATTTTTGGATATTGAGAACTATGTCAGTAGGTATGTAGCATCTAACATTCACCATCACTGTTTTTGCATGAAGAGCAAAGTATACCATGTGAAAAGAAAATAATATTCTTATTATCACCCTCATTATCATTGGTTGATCAGATGTTATTTGGTTTTGAAGAAATTCTTTTGGAAGTTTTTTAAACTAAAAATTTTGAAGGCACACACACACACAGAGAGAGAGAGAGAGAGAGAGAGAATATTCCATAATTCCATGTACTTAATGTGGTTTCTTCTGAATTAATTTTTCACTTTTGTTGTGAATTAGATATGGTAAGGTCAATTTTTATTTTCTGGTTTCACACTGCTTAGAATAAAACTTTATAAATTATCCTTTCATACACTCATACTTCTAAAATGGATGAAGACAAACAAAAGAAAAACTGAATGAGAAGATTCTGTCATTGCTTTTATAAATATATACTATACATGCAGTCATAAAGCATAAATGATTCAACTCTGAGATGGAAATCAAACACAAAATTTTGATAGTAGAAAATTTGCATTACTTTAATAAGGAATATAATGAATATCTCTTGTTTTTTTAATTTGTAGATATTATTTGACAGATTCAGGGGTAAATATAAATTAAGTTTCTTAGAATATTTTAAATTAGATTTACTATTTTTGTTCATCTTCACTCTGGTTATTAGTTATCATTTTTGTGTTTTTTCAGATTTCTCTTCTCATTAACATATTCTTAGCATTTGGAAATAGAGGTTAAGTAAAATAATTTTAAACTTGAGAAGTAAAAATAGCCAATGTAAAGGAACTTAATATTTAATTTATGCCTACTTTCAGGAGGACAATTCAGTTGCTTTCTTGCTGTTTATGATATTCTCAAGTTTAGAATTACAATAACTCAAATAATTCTAATATTTAAGAGAAAGTGCAAAGTGGTTAAAAATGAGTTCCATATGATTAGAAGATCTACGTTCTCGGATGGTTATATTAAAATTTAATTAAATTTTATGTAACTCAAATTTTTCATTAATAAATTGAAAAAAAATGGAATATTCTTTACCCCCAATCTTTTTCAACAGTGAATTTATTTGTTATTGATTCTATTTCATATAACAGAGATAATTTAGGAATCTAAACATCCAGTGAGGTACTACAGAGTAGGATTAAATAAATTGGCATCAGAAAGAATACCTAGATGAGGCCGTCCAACAGAGGTTAGTTAGACACCCTGTACACGAACAGTCCTACCTGCATCAGGTTGGTGCCCCTTGAAATCAGAGGTCCCAGAATAAGGAACAGACACACACCTTTGCTCCTCTCCAGTCTCCTTGAGTGACACCTCCAGGCAAGGGAGTGAATCAGATGAATAGGGCCTGAAGTGAACCCCCAGAAAACTGCTGCAGCTCTACAGAAGAGGGACCTATTGAAAGAAAAATGAACAAGTAGAAAGGAACAAGAGCACCATCAACAACAACAAAAAGGCCCCCACAAAAACCCCATCCAAGTGTCAGCAACCTCAAAGACTGAAACTAGACAAACGCACAAAGATAAGAAAGAATCAATGAAAAAATGCTGAAAACCCAAAAGGCCAGAGTGTGTCTTCTCCAAAAGATTGCAACAGCTCTCCATTGAGGGCACAAAACTGGACGGAAGATCAGATGGATGAACTGACAGAAGTGAACTTCAGAGAATGGGTAGTAAAACACTACAATGAGCTAAAGGAGCATGTTCTTATCCAATGCAAAGAAGCTAAGAACTTTGACAAAAGGTTAGAGGAATTGCTAACTAGAATAACCAGTTTAGAGAGGAACATAAACGACCTGATGGAGCTGAAAAACATCATGAGAACTTTGTGAAGAATATACAAGTATCAACAGCCAAATTGACCGAGAGGTGGAAAGGATATCAAAGTTTGAAGGCCACTTTACTGAAATAAGACATGCAGACCATAATAGAGAAAAAATAATTAAAAGGGATATATAAAGACTCCAAGAAATATGGAACTTCAAAAAAAGACTGAACCTATGATTGATTGGAGTACCAGAAGGAGACTGGGAGAAAGGAAACAAGCTGGAAAACACACTTTGGGATGTTATCCAGGAGAACTTCCCCAATCTAGCAAGACAGGCCAACATGAAAATTCAGTAAGTACTGAGAACACTATTAAGATACATGAGAAGACCAACCCCAAGACACATAATCATCAGATTCTCCAAGGTTGAACTGATGGAAAAACTGTTAAGCTCAGCCAGAGAGAAAGGCCAAGTCACCTACAAAGAGAAGCCCATCAGACTAACAGCAGACCTCTCAGCAGAAGCTCTGCAAGCCAGAAGAGATGGGGGGCCAATATTCCACATTCTAAAAGAATAGGATTTTCAACCCAGAATTTCATATCCAGCCAAACTAAGCTTCAGAAGCAAAGGAGAAACAAAATCCTTTCCAGGCAAGTAAATGCTGAGGAATTTGTTACCACCAGGATTTCCCTGCAAGAACTCCTGAAAGAAGCTAAATGTGGGAAGGAAAAACTGGTACCAACAACTGCAAAAAACACACCAAAGTATAAAGACCAATATAAAGACCAGTATAAAAACACCACAAAGAAACTTCATCAACACATATGGAAAATAACCAAATAGCATCATGATAACAGGATCAAATTCACACATTACAATACTAACCTTAAATGTAAATGGACTAAATGCCCCCAATTAAAAGACAAGAACTGACAAATTGGATAAGGAGTCAAGACCCTTTGGTGTGCTGTATTCAGGAGACCTATGCTGCATGCAAAGACACACACAGGCTCAAAATAAAGGGACGGAGAAAAATTTACCAAAAAATTAGAAAGCAATAAAAGCAGGGGTTGCAGTCCTAGTTTCTGACAAAAGAGACTTTAAACCAACACACTTCAAAAAAAGACAAAGATGGGCATTACATAATGGTAAAGAGAAGAATTCAACAAGAAAAGCTAACTATTCTAAATATATAGGCACCAATGCAAGAGAACCCAGATTCATTAAAGAAGTTCTTAGAGACCCATAGAGAGACTGAAGACTCCCATACTATAATGATGGGAGACTTTAACACCCCACTCTTGATATGAGGCAGATCAATGAGACAGAAATTTAACAAGGATATTCAGGACTTGAACTCAGCTATAGATCAAGTGGACCTAGTAGACGTCTACAGAACTCTCTACCCCAAATCAACAGAAATACATTCTTCTCAGTGCCACATGGCACTTATAATAAAATAGACCACATAATTGGAAGTGAAATACTCCTCAGCAAATGCAAAATAACTGAAATCATAACAAACAGTCTCACAGACCACAGTGCAATCAAATTAGAACTCAAGATTGAGAAACTCACTCAAACCCACACAATTTCATGGAAATTGACAAACTGCTCCTGAATGAATCCTGGGCAAATAATGAAATTAAGGCAGAAATCTAGAAGTTCTTTGAAACAAATAAGAACAAAGAGACAATGTACCAGAATCTTTTGGACACAGATAAAGCAGTATTAAGAGGGAAATTTATACCACTGAATACCCATATCAGAAAACTAGAAAGATCTCAAATTGACACCCTAACATTGCAATTAAAAGAACTAGAGAGACAAGAGCCAACAAATTCAAAACCCAGAGGAAGACAAAAAATAGTTAAGAGAAGAGAAGAATTGAAGGAGACAGACACAAAATATCCTCCAAAAAATCAACAAATCCAAGAGCTGTTTTTTTTTTTTTTTTTTTTTTTGGAAAAAAAAAAAAAATAGACTGCTAGCTACACTAATAGAGAAGAAAAGAGAGAAGAATCAAATAGACACAATAAAAAATTACAAAGAGGATATCACCTCTGACCCCACAGAAATACAAACTTCCATCAGAGAATACTATAAACATTTCTATGCAAATAGACTAGAAAATTTAACAGAAATGGATAAATTCCTGGATGCAAACTCCCTACCGAGACTAAACCAGGAATAAATTGAATCCCTGAATAATCCAATAATAAGTGCTGAATTTGAGGCAATAATTAATAGCCTACCAACAACAACAAAAAGCCCAAAACCAGACAGATTCACAGATGAATACTACCAGAAACACAAAGGGGAACTGCTGCCATTCCTTCTGAAACTATTCCAAACAATCGAAAAGGAGAGATTCCTCCTTATGTCATTTTATAAAGTCAGCATCATCCTAATACCAAACTGGGACCATACACAATAAAAAAAGAAAACTTCAGTTCAACAGTTCAATCTCCCTGATGAATATTGATTTGAAAATCCTCAATAAAATACTGGCAAGCCAAATCCAGCAACATATCAAAAAATTTATCCACCATGATCAAGTCAGCTTTATCCCTGAGATGCAAGGCTGGTTCAACATAGGCAAACCAATAAATATAATCCATCACATAAACCAAAACAAAGACAGAAAACACATGATTATCTAAATAGACGCAGAAAAGGCTTTTTATAAGTTTCAACATCCTTTCATGTTAAAAACTCTCAATAAACCAGGTATCGATAGAACATATCTCAAAATTCTAAGAGCTATTTGTGACAAACCCACAGCCAATATCATACTGAAAGGGCAAAAGCTTGAAGCATTCCCTTTGAAAACCGGTACAAGACAAGGATGTCCTCTCTCACCACTCCTTTTTAACATTGTACTGGAAGTTCTTGTCCAGGCAATCAGATGAGAGAAAGAAATAAAGGGTATTCAAATAGCAAGAGAGGAAGCCAAGTTGCTTCTGTTTGCAGATGACGTGATTTTATATTTAGACAACCCCATCATCTCGGCCCCAAAACTTCTGGAACTGATAAGCATCTCAGGATGCAAAATTAGTGTGCAAAAATCACAAGCACGACTTTACACCAACAATGGGCAAGCAGAGAGCCAAATCATGAATGAACTCCCATTCACAATTGCTACAAAAAGAATAAAATACCTAAGAATACATCTGACAAGGGATGTGAAGGACCTCTTCAAAGAAAACTACAAACCACTACTCAAGGAAATAAAAGAGGGCACACACAAATGGAAAAAATATTCCATTCTCACGGATAGGAAGAATTAATATCATGAAAATGGCCATACTGTCTAAAGTAATTTATAGATTCAATGCTATTCCCATCAAATTGCCATTGACATGCTTCGCAGAATTAGAAAAACCTGCTTTAAATTTCATATGGAATCAAAGAAGACCCCATATAGCCAAGACAATCCTAAGCAAAACAAACAAAGTTGGAGGCATCATACTACCTGACTTCAAACTATACTACAAGGCTACAGTAACCAAAACAGCATGGTACTGGTACCAAAACAGACATACAGACCAATAGAGCAGAACAGAGACCTCAGAAACAACACCACACCTCTACAACCATCTGCTCTTTGACAAATCTGATGAAAACAAGCAATGGGAAAAGGATCTTCTAATCAGTAAATGGTGCTGGGAAAACTAGCTAGCCATATGCAGAAAACTGAAACTGGACCCCTTTCTTACACCTTATACAAAAATTAACTCAATACAGATTAAAGATTTACATGTAAAACCCAAAACCATAAAAACCCTGCAAGAAAACTCAGGCAATGGCATTCAGGACATAGGTATGGGCAAAGACTTCATGATAAAAACACCAAAAGCAATGGTAACAAAGGCCAAAATTGACAAATGGTATTTAATGAAACTAACAAGCTTCTGTACAGCAAAAGAAATTATCATCAGAGTGAAGAGGCAACCTACAGAATGGGAGAAAATGTTTGCAATATACCCTTCTGACAAAGGTCTAGTATCCTAAATTTTCAAGGAACTTAAACATATTTACAAGAATAAAACAAACAGCCCTATCAAAAAGTGAGCAAAGGATCGGTGAACAGACACTTCCCTTTTTTTATTATTATTATACTTTAAGTTCTAGGGTACATGTGCACAGCGTGCAGGTTTGTTACATATGTATAAATGTACCATGTTGGTGTGCTGCACCCATTAACTCATCATTTACATTAAGTATATCTCCTAATGCTATCCCTCCCCCCGTACCCATCCCATGACAGGTTCCATTGTGTGATGTTCCCCTTTCTGTGTCCAAGTGTTCTCATTGTTCAATTCCGACATATGAGTGAGAACATGCAGTGTTTGGTTTTTTGCCCTTGTGATAGTTTGCTGAGAATGATGGTTTCCAGCTTCATCCATGTCCCTTCAAAGGACATGAACTCATCATTTTTTAGGGCTGCATAGTATTGCATGGTATATATGTGCCACATTTTCTTAATCCAGTCTATCATTGTTGGACATTTGGGTTGGTTCCAAGTCTTTACTATTGTGAATAGTGCCACAATAAACATACGTGTGCATGTGTCTTTATAGCAGCATGATTTATAATCCTTTGGGTATGTTGCCAGTAGTGGCATGGCTGGGTCAAATGGTATTTCTAGTTCTATATCCCTGAGGAATCGCCACACTGTCTTCCACAATGGTTGAACTAATTTACACTCCCACCAAATGTGTAGAAGTGTTCCTATTTCTCTATATCCTCTCCAGTACCTGTTATTTCCTGACTTTTTAATGATTGCCATTCTAACTCGTGTGAGATGGTATCTCATTGTGATTTTGATTTGCATTTCTCTGATGGTCCATGATGATGAGCATTTTTTCATGTATCTGTTGGCTGCATAAATGTCTTCTTTTGAGAAGCAGACACTTCTCAAAAGAAGAAATTTACATGGCCAACAAATATGTGAAAAAAAGCTCAACATCACTGATCATCCAAGAAAAGGACATCCAAACCTCACAAGATACCATCTCACGCCAGTCAGAATGGCAATTATTGAAAAGTCAGGAAACAACGGATACTGGAGAGGATGTGGAGAAATAGGGAAGCTTTTACACTGTTGGTGGGAGTGTAAATTAGTTCAACCATTGTGGAAGACAGTAGGTGCTTCCTCAAGGATCTAGAACCAAAAATACCAATTGACTCAGCAATCCCATTATTGGGCATATACTCAAGGAAATATATAAATCATTCTACTATAAAAACACATGCACACATATGTTAATTGCAGCACTATTTACAATAGCAAAGACATGGATTCAAATGTCCATCAATGAGAGACTGAATAAAGAAAATATGATACAGATACACCATGGAATACTATGCAATCATAAAAAGGAAAGACATCATGTCCTTTGAAAGGACATGGATGAAACTGGAAGCCATCATCATCAGCAAACTAGCACAGGGACAGAAAGCTGAACACCACATGTTCTCACTCATAAGTGGGAGCTGAACATTGAGAACACATGGACACAAAGAGGGGAACAACACACACCAGGGCCTGTTGGGGGTGGAGGGTGAGGGAAGGGATGTTAGAGAACTGGTCAACAGGTGCAGTAAACCATCTTGGCGCACGTATATGTATGTAAGAAACCTGCTTTACTGCACATGTAAGTTTTTTTTTTTTTTTAAGAAAAAAACATCCCCCCCACCTGCAAAAAAAAGAAAGAACACCTAGTGTAATTAGCTCAAATTTCTAGATACTCTAGTCTTTAGGTCTTTGAGCAAATTTTAGATATTTCAAATAAAAACACTTATTTTTCTGAGAGCAACAGATGAAGAAATATGGGTCACATTTTTTACACAAATCTATAAATATTAATAAAAACTTGCCTATTTAAAAGGCTTCCATGCTACATTTTCCTTCTTTAACTCTCAAGCTTAGGAGAGTGAAATAAGAATTATTGACACAATCTTTTAAGGATGTTGAATTCAGTTTATATATAGAAATTAAGATAAAATATCTTAATTGAGGTTATTATACAGAATGAAGAAAAATACTCCTTGTGTTTGGAATTTTTAAATAGTGAACAGGTCAAGTTCAGACATTTTGTCCACATCTAGGCATATACTAATTCATGGTATACATTCATGCAGCTAATGTAAAGGGGAAGTTACTTGAATTAAATGGATACTGTTATGTAACAATACCAGGGTAAATCAACATATTAATATAAACTGAGCATGATTAGACAAAGCTTTACTTAGTAAAAGCAAAAAGTCAATTCATTATCCCAAGTGTCTAGGACAAGTATAGAAATAGCGAATGTATTCAATTTACAACAATTATTATTTTACTGTCATAAATTATTTTAACTTATTCCACTTTTTTTTGTTTTGAGACAATGTCTCACTCTGGTGCCCAGGCTGTAGTAAGAGGTGCCATCTTGGCTCCGCAACCTCCACCTCGCACCCTCCCCTTCCATCCCCCAAGATTCAAGTGATTTTCATGCTTCAGCCTCCTGAGTAGCTGGGATTACAGCTGTGTGCCACCATGCCAGGCTAAGATGGGGTTGTGCTATGTTGCCCAGGCTGATTTTGAACTCCTGGCCTCAAGTTATCCACCCACCTGGGCCTTCCAAAGTGCTGAGATTACAGGCATGAACCACCATGCCTGGCCCACATTTTTTAAATAATAAAATTTGCTGTTTTCATAGAGTGGCACTGGACATTTTGTATCACATTGCCAGGCCCTAGCTCTCTCTTTTGAGCTCTGTGTGTTGCTTTCTCTATTATTAACAGACAAAAGTGCTCACCTACATCAGCAGCCAAAGAGGACTGTCTTAGAAATAGTTTCTAAAAATCAAATGTAACCTGTCTTTTCATTCAAAGAACTTTATTCTCTTTGTGAAAGTAAACATGTGCCTATGAGTATATGAGAAAAAGGGAAACCGGGAAATGGGATAACTTACATTACCCTTCCCATCCCATCTGTGTCCTCTTATTGTACAGCTTACAGGAGATCCCTGGTAATGTGTTTGTAGGACAAAGTTGTATCACAAGGGACTCTCTTTGTAAACATTTGCCATGTTATTCTAGAGTCTAATTGGTGGAGAACAGACCCTTGGAAGTGGATTAAGGTTGTTTGGAAAGCACTAAAGAAGAAAATAAGCCATCTATTACAGGAATTTGTTGGAGTGTTTCTTAAATTTTATTATGTGTATCATATTATGCACATAGTGTGAATAGGGGTAATCTTGAATATAGTGCATCTTGAAAAATTATAGAAACAAGCTGTATAAATTTGTGAGGGGCTTAAATACTCTATTATAACCTAATTTATCAACACATCTGGAATTGAACACATAGGTAACTCTCATTGATCAGAAAAATATGCTCTGCCAAAATGTTATCTCCAAGTGAAGCTATTAAAGTTCAATCTTGATTTTTTTCCTAATTTTAGAGTTCTTTTTATGTTTTTGCTTTCTTACAACTATAGAATATAGAGGTGATTGGTGAGCGTTCCAGGACTATAACTATACTGGACCATTGCAAAAATACGTTCTTCGACCAGTTTTTGCCCTAGCCACCAACATGTCTGGTAAACATATGCAGATAACTGAATTTTGTTTTGTTTTGTTTTGTTTTCGAGATGGAGTCTCACTTCGTTTCCCAGGCTGGCGTGCAATGGCGCGATCTCAGCTCACTGCAACCTTTGCCTCCTGGGTTCAAGCGATTCTCCAGCCTCAGCCTCTTAAGTAGCTGGGATTATAAGCACGCACCACCACGCCAGGCTAAATTTTGTATTTTTAGTAGAGACAGGGTTTCAGCATGTTGGCAAGGATGATCTCAAATTCCTGATCTTTTGATCCACCCTCCTCAGCCTCCCAAAGTGCTGGGATAACACGCATGAGTCACCGCACCTGGCCAAATAAGGGAATTTTTAAGTAATTATTGAGAAAATATTCTATCATTTAATTAATAGGAAATGCCATTAAAGTAAACTAAAAATAAGTGTTTATATAAGCATGATGACTCAGTGCTGATTTTTAACAGAACTCAGATTTCTTATTTTCCCAATTTTTCTGACATTCACACATCAAATTTGATATCTCTTAATTCAGGTCATCTTTAGTCAAAATTAAGTAACTTTAGTTTTCTCTTAAATCTTTTAGATCTTTACTATCTGAATATAGGTATTATCATTAATAGTCACTGCTCCAATTGTCACTAATATCTGAGAAATATTAAGAACATATTTTGACTAGCAGCAAAAACATTTTTATGTTGTCTGTGGTAAGTTCTCCTTTTATGAAACAATATTTAAAGATAAGCAACATGCTGTTTTTAAAAAAGTAATTGTCACTATGCCAAAGAGCCAGTTGGAAAGGAAGATAATCAACACAAATGATTATGACCATTATAATAATTTGCTTTCTAGGGAATTAATTAAAATGAAAATACCAATATAAAAGTATTAAAATTCCTCATAAGGCTTTACACTCTACCACTGTCACATACTATGATGTTTTACTTTTTAGATATCATCCTAATACTTACCAGTATATATCATTTATGGCCTAATATCTACACTTATTTGTAATGACATTATTTTATTTTTGTGGGGAAAATTCAAAAGGTATATAATAATGTGATTCCTCTACTACTTACTTCTTCTGTTCCTCTATCCTTTAAATGTTAGATAATATAAAGCCTATTTAAATGTAAAGGGGGCATATAGACATTCTACTGGAAGAAACTGAAAGATGAAAATGCTGGAAGTATTGAGAATAGGAATGTATATAGAAGGAGATGAAGGGATAATTTAAAATGTATTCTACTGTGAAACTCATGTGTAGAATTTTCCATGTCTTTTGACAACAAGGAATGTATTTTAACCTATTATATCAAAAATTAAAATACAGTTTCCTCATTGATGAACCTTCCTTCACTAACAAAATTTTAGTGATTTCTGTGCCAAGCAATATTTTTAGCTGAGAAAATATTAGCAGTAAAAAAAAAAATGAATTTTTTTGCCTTCTGAGACCTTTCTTTAGAATACATAGATTGATATAATAAACAGATTTGTTGTCACAATCAGAAAAATTTCAGATTTCTATCATATAAGAACTTTTCAGTAAATAATGTAAGTTGAAATATACAGACTGCAAAGCTACGTTGGAGTGTGGTATAAGGGAAGCCTCTCTAAAAGGGTAACACATCATCTGAGACCACAGTAAGAAGAAGGCGCTAGGATTCAAATATCAGGTGAGTTTCCAGGAAGGTGGGATAGAATGAAAATTCTCTATGATGGTAAAAGTCTTGGCAAATTTACAGCAGCAAAGACATGGACTCAAAAGTCCATCATTTTTTTTTTTGGAAAAATTTTGGAAATTTACTGTAGTTTACACAAGAAATTCTGAATAAATGGAAAGATATGTTCATGGATGAGAAAATATACATAATTTGAAGTTTCAATTCTGCCTGTATTAATCAATAAATTCAATAAAATTTCAATTGTAAAAATTTCAAAAAGTGTTTAGGGGACTTGCCAAATGATCTTAAAATTGGTAAGAAATTATATACGTGCAAAATGGCTAAGACAATGTTCAAAACCATGAGAAGAACAATAATTAAAAAAGAAGAAATTTGCTCAACCTAGTCAAAACCACTACAAAGCTACATACTTAAAAACAAGAGATAATTGCAAATAATAAACAAATAGTTCAGTGAAGTGAAATCTAAAATTTTGAAAAAGATTGTGGGGATGTGGGTTCTGGTGTATGCACAGATGACTTGTGAGAAAAACATTCTATTACTGTAGGGATTTTAATATTCATTGCTTATTTGGAAATTAAATCAAGTTACATATTTGTCAGGTACAATTCACAAAATTGAACTTGAGTTAGACTACTATGTAACATTTCCATGAAAGTATTAAACATTATAAAGAGAAAAAAAAACTCATATCAAAATGTGCACCAAAACCAAAACACCAATTCAACATAAAAACCCTTGATAAAATGGAATTCGAACATATATGTTTGTGTATCTCAGTTGATAGAGAAAGATACCATTTGTAAACATGTAGGTTATATATTCAGATATTGTATATCTAGAAGATCAAAAACAATCTATTAAAAAACCTATTACAAATAATATTTCTACTAAAAAGAATTGCATATTGCAATATAGGAAAATTAGTATATGAAATAAATGGATGTCATATATAAAAAGCATAACCATTTAGATTATTAAATGGAAATGAAGATCTAATTTGTAATGGCAACAAATTTGCTAAAATATCAAGGCATAAAGTTAATAAGAAATTAGCAACGCCTTTATGACTATGATGTTAGACATTTAACCACTTTTAGAACACACAAAAGAAGAGAGAAACCAATGAAGGAGATATCATATTCTTAGACAGGAAGCTTCAATATTCTAAAGATTTTATTTTCTCTGCAGTTAATTTACATATGTGTCATGAGTACATGAAAAATAGTCACATTTGTTTCTTCACCTGGAACAAAATGAGATGAATAAAATTCTGATAGAAAATTAAATAAAGATCATTAATCAGAAAAATGAGGAAAAAACAAAAAAGGAGGGTGTGTTAGTCCATTTGCATAGCTATAAAGGAATACCTGAGACTGAGTAATTTACTAAGAAAAGGGGCTTACTCAGGCTTACAGTTCTGCAGGGTCTACAAGGAGCCTAGTGCTGGCATCTGCTTCTGGTGAGGGCTTTAAGGAAGCTTACAATCACGGTGGAAGGCAAAGGGAAGCTGACATATCCCATGGCGAGAATGATCGAGAGAGAGAGTGGGGAGGTGCCATACTCTTTTAAGAAACCAGAACTCAAACCCACAGCGAGAATTCACTCATTAACATGAGGGAGACACTAAGCCATTCTTGAAGGATCTGGCTCCATGACCCAATTATCACCCATTAGGCCCCACCTCCAACACTGGAGGTCACATTTCAACATGAGATTGGGAGGAGAACAAAACATCCAAACAATATCAGGGAGATTAGACATACCAGAAATTGAAACATTTTATACAGTCTCTATAGTTAAGAATATATGGAAATTGTTTACAAATGTTGGAAAAACTCATGAAACAGAATAGAGATCCAAAAAAATACCAAGATTTATAGAAATGTAGTATTTAATAAAGGTAGCATTTTAAATAACTGGTGAAAATATGGATGGTGTAGCAACATTTAATGTGGATGTCAGAGTAACAATTAATAAGACAAAGGTAAATAAAGCAAAATGTAAATACTACAAACTAAGTCAAAGAATGTCATTACAATTTTGGAAAAGTTATTTGCCAATTATAATACTTAAGGTGAGGTAGGATTAACAATACAAAAGTCTGTGAAAAATTGAGATGAAGATGACAAAAAATCTTTGGTATGAATATGGACAAAATATATGATAATTTGTATTAGCATAAATATATAATTAGCTGCTTATTCTATATCTTCAAATGAGAACTATAAACTTAAAACACTGAAATAACATCATTCACTACATTTGCAAACATCTAACATTTTCATAACACATTTGTTAGTGAGGTAGTGGAAATCTAAGAGTGTTAACACATTGTAGTGGAATGCAAAAGTTGCATAATTAAAATAGAGAAAAAATTTTCAAAATTTAGCAAAATTTTATATTTACTGTTTTATATTATATTATAACCCAATTTTTAGGAATCTATATCATACATACACTTGAACAATTGTGAAATGATATATCAGCAATATTACTTTTGATGATACTTATTATAACTAAAGATTAAAAACAACTCGTATTTCCAACCATAAGTTCTTCATGAATAATAATGGTCCATCTTTACAATCTACTATTACGTCGTTTTACATAAAATGATTTCCAAACAGAGTATAAAATATTATTCAAAAACAAACTAAAAAAAGACATATACTATGTTAATAAATGAGAAAATAAATATCGTAAATATATCAATTCTTCTAAAGTAAATTGACCAATTTTGTGCATATAAATGACAACCTTAACAAAATTTTCTGCACAATTTGATAGACTGTTGATTCTAAACTTTACTTGGCTGAATAAAAGCACAGAATAGAGAATTCAATTTTGAAAAACTATACCAGATGAAAGAAATTGTGCTAATAGATACCAGGTTTTATTATAAATCTATAAAATTATCACACACAAAGTAACACATTGATCAATGGAAACACAGCTCAGAAATAATTTCATGCTATTATGGAAACAACATTTAGTATGGCACTACAAATCAAATTTCTATTTTGAGGTAATTAATTTTCCATGTTAAATATAAAATGACAACATCATGCCAAAGACAATAATCAATTTTTGGTGACGTACAAAACATAATGAAACAATTAGAAAAAAGTCTAGGATATTAATCCTTATGATGCAGCAATGAAATGGGAAATATCTTCAACAAGATATAAAAAAAAAAGAATTAGATTGAAATATTGAGAAATTGAGATTTCACAAAATTAAAAATCACTTTCTACAGTTAAAGACAATATAGATTCAGTTAAAAAAATCAAAAAACTGAAAGTAGATATTTTCTACATATGTAGAACAAAGGATTTGTATCCAGAATAAAATATATATATATATGGCCAGGCGTGGTGGCTTATGCCTGTAATCCCAGCACTTTGGGAGGCCAAGGCAGGCGGATCATGAGGTCAGGAGATCGAGACCATCCTGGCTAACACAGTGAAACCCTGTCTCGACCAAAAATACAAAAAAATTAGCCGGGGGCGCGGTGGTGGGTGCCTGTAGTCCCAGCTACTCAGGAGGCTGAGGAAGGAGAATGGCTTGAATCCAGGAGGCACAGCGTGCAGTGAGCCGAGATCGCGCCACTGCACTCCAGCCTGGGCAACAAGCGAGACTCCGTCTTAAAAAAAAAAAAAAATTGTACAAATCAAGAAAGAAAAGTGAAATCTCAGTGGAAAAGTGGGACTGTCGTTGTAAATAGGCAATACACAGAAAAAAGAAAAAAAATCCAGATAAACCAATAACAGATAAAAAGATAAGTCAGGCCAGGCACCGTGCCTCACACCTGTAATCCCCACACTGTGGGAGGCCAAGGCAGGCGCATCACAAGATCAAGACATTGAGATCATCCTTGCCAACATGGTGAAACCCTGTCTCTACTAAAAATACAAAAATTAGCTGGGTGTGGTGGTGCCGGCCTGTAGCCCCAGCTACTAGGGAGGCTGAGGCAGGAGAATATCTGGAACCTAGGAGGCAGAGGTTGCAGTGAGCCAAGAACTCCAGTCTTGGCAACAGAGTGAGACACCATCATTAAATTAAAAAAAAAAAAAAAAGGTAAGTCAGAAAATTTGCTTTCCTTTATCTCCAAAATATATTCATAATAGAAACACTTCTCAATTTCTCAACATTTCTACTGCTATATTTATAGACCAAACAATATCATTTTTCATTGAATTATTTTAAAAAGTTTGTGCATACACATTAGGCATATATATTTATGGAGTGTATGAGATATTTTGATACAGGCATACAATGTGTAATAATCACAACAGGATAAATGGAATATCCATCAACTGAAGATTTTATCCTTTATGTCACAAACAATTCAATTATATCTAGTTATTTTTAAATCTACAATTAAATTATTATTGACTACAGTCACTCTATTGTGCTATCAAATATGAGACCCTATTCATTCTTTCTATTTTTTATATCCATTAATCATCCACACTACCCTACCCAAACCCCCTACTACCTTTCCTGGTGCCTGGTAACCATCACTCTACTATTTTCACGAGCATAATTGTTATAATTTTTAGCTCCCACAAATAAATGAGAATATGTTAAGTTTTTTCTTTCTGTGCCTGGCTTCTTTCACTTAACAATCACATGCCATTCCATTCATGTTGTTACAAATGGTGGAATCTCATTCTCTTTTACAGCTGAAGAGTAATCCATTGTGTATGTGTACCACATTTTCTTTATCCATTAATCTGTTAATGAACACAGGTTGCTTCCAAATCTTGGCATTGTGAATACCACTGCAATAAACACGGGAGTGCAGATATCTCTTCGATACACAGATTTCCTTTCTTTTGGGTACATGCCTAGCAGTGAGATTACTGAATCATATGATAGCTATATTTTTAGTTTCTTGAGGAACCTCCACACTGTTCTCTGTAGTAGTTGTATTAATTTATATTCCCACCAACAGTGTAGAAAGTTCCCTTTTCTTCACATTCTTGTCAGTATTTGTTATTGTCTGCCTTTTAAATAAAAGCCATTTTAACTGGGGTGAGATGATATCTAATTGTAGTTTTAATTTGCATTTATCTGATGATAAGTGATGTTGAGTAATTTTGATTTTCATTTATCTGATGAACAGGGATGTTGAGCATGTTTTCATAAACCTGTTTGCCTTTTGTAGGGCTTCTTTTGAGAAATGTCTATTCAGATCATTTGCCCATATTTAACCGGAGTTTTAGATGTTTTTCTTGTGGAGTTATTTGAGTGCCTTATATATTCTGATTGTTAATCACTTGTCAGATGGGTAGTTTGCAAATATTTTCTCCCATTCCGTGGGTTTTCTCTTTACTTGGTTGATTGTTTTCCTTGCTGTGCAAAAGCTTTTAAACTTGATGTCATCCCATTTTACCAGTTTTGCTTTGGTTGCCTGTGCTTGTAGAGTATTGCTCAAGAAGTTTTTATCAAGACCCATGTGCTGGAGAGTTTCTCCAGTGTTTTCATGTGGTAGTTTCATAGTTTTTAAGTCTTAGATTTAAGTTTTTAATTCCTTTTAATTTTAGTTTTGTATATGACAAGAGATAGGGGTCTAGTTACATTCTTCTGCTTATGGATATTCAGTTTTCCCAGATCCATTTATTGAAGAGACTGCCTAGGCCCCATATATGTTCTTGGCACCTTTGTCTAAAATGAGTTTACTGTATGTGTGTGGATTTGTTTCTGTGTTCTCTATTCTGTTATCTTGGTCTATATGTCTGTCATTATGTCATGCTGTTTTGGCTAATATACCTATAGCATAATTTGAAGTTAGGTAATGTGATTCCTCCAGTTTTATTCACCTTGCTTAGAATAGTTTTGGCTTGTTATTGGTTTATTCAGATTTTAGATTTCTTCATTGTTCAGTCTTAGTAGATTGTATGTGTCTAGGATTTTATTCATTTCTTTTTGTTTTTCTAATTTATGGTCATGCAGTTTCTCATAGTAGTCTCTAATGATGATTTGAACTTCTGTGGTATTTGTTGTAATGCCTCCTTTTTCATCTGTTTTATTTATTTATTTTCATAGTTAGTCTGACTAAAGGTTTGCCAATTTTGTTTATCTTTTCTAAAAGTCAACTTTTAATTTATTTGACTTTTTATATTGTTCTCTTTGTTTCAACTTCATTTATTTCTGCTGTTAGCTTTAAGATGCCTTTTCTACTACGGGTTTGATTTGCTTTTGGTTTTCTAGTTCTTTAAGATGCATCTTTAGGTTGTATATTGGATGGTTTTCTACTTTTTTATGTAGGTATTTATAGTGTAGGTATGTTAATGTTGCTTTTTTTTTTTTTTTAATCCCACAGGTTTTGTTGCGTTGTGCTTCCATTATATTTTTTCAATAAATTTTTTAGATTTCTTCTTAATTTCTTCATTGACACACTTGTTTTTCAGAAGCATATTGTTTAATTTCCATGTGTTTGTATAGTTTCCAAAATTCCTCTTGGTATTGATTTCTTGTTTTATTCCATTGTGGTCAGAAAACATGCTTGATATTATGTCAATTTTTTGAATGCTTTAAGACTTAGCTTGTAGTCTAACATATGGTCTCTCCTTGAAAATTATACATGTGCTGAGGAGAAGAATGTTTATTATTCAGCCATGGGATGAAATGTTCTTTAAATGTCTATCATGTCCATTTGGTCTATAGTGCAGATTAAGTCCAATGTTTCTTTGTTGATTTTCTCTCTGAATGGTCTTTTCATGCTGAAAATGAGGTGATACACCTTCAGCTAGTGTTGTGTTGAGTTCTATCTCTCTTTTTAGCTCTAATAATACATGGATTGTATATCTGGGTGTTCCAGTGTTAGATGCATATATATTTACCAGTTGTTAGAACGTCTTGCTGAATTCACCGCTTTATCATTATATAATTATATTTTTTGCCTCTTTTTGTAGTTTTTGTCTTAAATGTTATTTTGTGTGATACAAGTACAGCTACTACTTTTTTTGGTTTTCATTTGCATGGAATATACTTTTCCATTCCTTAATTTTCACTCTGTGTGTGTTTTTACTCATTCAACTACTCTATGTCTTTGATTGGTGAGTTTAGTCCATTTATATTCAATGTTATTATTAATAAGTAAAGGCTTACTTCTGCCATTTTGTTATCTGTTTTCTGGTTGTTTTGTGGTCTTGTCTTCCTTCTCTTCTTTCTTGTTGTCTTCCTTTTAGTGGAGGAGATTTACTCTGGTAGTGTGCTTTAATTTCCTGCGTTTTGTTTTTGGTGTATATATTATATATTTTTAATCATGAGGCTTGCAAATAACATCTTATAACCCATTATTTTAAACCAATGACAAATTAACACTAATTACTTAAACAAAATAATGAACAGCCAAAAATAAAACTAATGAACACTCTATATTTTAACTTCATCCCCTCACTTTTTTTTTTCTATTTATATTTATTTTTGTACTATGTATGTCTTGAATAGTTGTTGTAATTATTTTTTTTGGTCAGTTCATCTCTTTATCTTTCTACAAAAGATATGAGTATTTTACACACCACAATTACAGTGCTTTTCAGGGTACTTACTGTTCCCAGTGAGTTCTGTATATTCAGATGATTTCTTCTTGTTTATTAACATGCTTTTCTTTCAGATTGAGGAATTCCTTTCAGCATTTTTTGTAGGAAAGGTCTGGCATTGACAAAATTTCTCAGCTTTTGTTTGTATGAGAAAGTCTTTATTTCACCCTCATATCTGAAAGATATTTTTGCTGTATATATTACTCTAGGATAAAAGAAGGGTTTTTTCCTTTAGCACTTTCTTTGAATTTCCTCAAAACAGCTGTTTTGAATTCTCTGCCTAACAGGTCACATATGTCTGTCTCTCCAGGATTATTCTATAGTGCATTATTTAGCTTGGTGAGGTCATGTTTCTACGGGTGGTCTTAAGGCTTGCAGATGTTTGTTGATGTCTGAGCATTGAAGAATTAGGTATCTATTGGAATCCTTGCAGTCTGGGCTTCTTTGTACCCATCCTTCTAGGGAAGGCTTTCCAGGTATTGAAAATAACTTGGGTGCTGTGGTCTAAGTTTGTGGTCACTGAAGTCCAATCTGCATTAGGGGACACTCTAAGCTCAGTAACACTATTGTTCTTGCAGATTTGCAGAGGTACCACCTTGGTGGTGTTAGACAAGATCCAGAAGAATACTCTGGATTACTCGGCACACTCTTTTTTCTCTTGCCTTAATTTCTTTCAAACAAACACAGTCTCTTTCTTTGGGCTGAGCTGCCTGAATCTAGAGGAGAAGTGACATAAGCACCTCTGTGGATACCACTACTGGAACTGTACTGGGTGAGATCTGAAGTTAGCACAGCACTGGGTCTTGCCCAAGGCCCTCTGTAACCACTGCCTGGCTACCATCTATGTTTTCTCAAGACCCGAGTTCTCTACAATTACAGTTGATGAACCCAGCCAGGCTTGTGTCCTTCCCTTAAGGACAGCTATTTCCCCCAGTCCCTAGTGAGTTCAGAGGTGCCATCTGGGAGCCAGGGTCTGGAAACCTTAGAAAACTACTTGACGCGCTATTCTACTGTGGCTGAGCTGCCACCCAAACCCAGAGACAAAGTCCTTCCCATGCTTCTCTCCCCTTTTCCCAAGCAGAGAAGTTTCTCCCCATGTCCACTACCATCACCAGCCCAGGTGGAGTGTTGCCAGGAAACTGCAGATATTCACTTGAAGTCCAGGGTCTCTTCTGTCAGCTTATGGTGAATGCTTCCAGGCCTTAGACTCACACTTCAAGACAGAAGGCAGTGGGCTTCTCTCTGTCCCAAAGCAGGTCCAGAAATGTCTTCTAGGAGCCAAGGCCTGAATTTGGGGACCCCTATGGACTGGTTGGTGCTCCATTTCACTGTGGCTGAGCTGGTACATAAGCTGTAAGACAAAGTCTCCTTTCCCCTTCCCTCTACTTTTCTCAAGCAGAAGGAGTCTCTCCTCATAGCCATCACAGCTGTGAATGTGTGGGTCACACTTGAAACTTTAGGTCTACTGCTGTTTTATTTTTGATTTTAAAAACTACATCAGAAATATGACCTCACAAAAAAATAAACTCATCAAACTTGGAACCAAAAACAATAAACTATAGTTGGAGATAAACTCAGAAACCTTTGTAAATACAGGTGTTTATTGAGAGAAGACTGATTAAATGTGAAAAAAGTGAACTAAAGAAATGTAAACTCCATTTTCAGAAACACATCTTTGCAAAGTCAGACTTTTTTAACACATAGCTATCCATCAGAAAAACCAA
This sequence comes from Papio anubis, assembly GCF_008728515.1. Classification (NCBI taxonomy): domain Eukaryota; kingdom Metazoa; phylum Chordata; class Mammalia; order Primates; family Cercopithecidae; genus Papio; species Papio anubis. The sequence goes on from NC_044978.1 coordinate 110,698,540, forward strand.
GTAATTTAGGTGACTCATATAATACGTATATTCTCTTGTCAAAAAGATGAATACCATGTTGAGATGACTATGATGTGTTTTCACATTTTTATTTTCTAAAATATTGAAGAATTTTGGGTCTTACTCCTTAGTAAAACACTTGTTTTAGCTTTGGAAAGTTGACAAGGCTACCTGATTGTACTGTTTTTTTCAACATTAGCAATTTATCCAAGAAATATTATGTGATGCCTTTGTTTATGTGCCAATTTCACTGGGGTAAGAGATGTCCAGAGAGCTGGTAAAATATAATTTCTGTGTTTATCTGTGAGGGTGTCGGAGGAAAAGGTTAACATTTGAATCTTTTAACTGAGTAAAGAAGATTCACTCTCACCAACGCTGGTGGGCCCCATCCAATCCCTTGAGGTCCGAATAGACAAAAGAAGTGGGAAAGGGTAAATTTGCTCTCAAAACTTAAGATAGGAAATCCATCTCCTCCTGCCCTCTGGCATCCACGTTCCTGGTTAATAGGCTTTTAGACTTTGACTGGGACTGACATCATTGGTTCTCTGGTTCTCAAACTTTCAGGTTTGAACTGGAACCACACTTTTGCTCTTGTGGGCCTCCAGCTTGCAACTGACGGGTCATTGGAGCCATGATTTGAATGTGTCCCGCTGGTGTTGCCAATGTGATAGTACTAATAGGTATAGCTTTTAAGAGGTAATTAAACCATGAGGGACCCTCCCTCATGAATGGAATTAAAACCTTTATAAAAGAGGCTTTAAGCAACATTTGGCTAGCTTTGCTTCAGCTCTTCTACTGTGTGAGGACACAGCATTTGTCCCTTTTGTCTTCTTCCTTCCAGCATGAGAGAATGCAGCAAGAAGGCCCTAACCAGATGCTGGTGCAGAACGGTGAGAAAACAAATTTTTCTTCTTTTTAAATTACCCAGTCACAGGTACTTTGTTACAGTAAAAACAACAACAAGAAAACTAAGACAGTGGGACCTCTCAAACTCCATAATCACATAAACCAATCCCTTACAATGAACCCCTTTGTATTTTTCTGTGTGTGTGTGTGTATATATATATATGTGTGTGTGTGTGTGTGTGTGTATCTCCTACTGATTCTATTTCTCGAATATTTTGACTAATACAATTTACAAGTGCTCAGTAGCTTCCATGATGGTGACCCCAAGACCTTGATTATAAACATTTATCTTATATTTATGATTTTAAAAATATTCAGATATGCTAACCCATGAATGAAATCCTGTTCTTTCAAATGTCCAGAGTGAGTTTTCTTTTCTTTTCTTTTCTTTTTCTTTTTTTTTTTTTTTTTTTTTTTTTGAGATAGAGTCTCACTCTGTCACTCAGTCTGGAGTGCAATGACACAGTCTCGGCTCACTGCAACCTCCACCTCCTGGGTTCAAGCAAATCTCCTGCCTCAGCCTCCCATGTAGCTGGAATTACAGGCGTCTGCCACCATCCCCAGCTAATTTTTCATATTTTTTTAAGTTGAGACAGGGTTTCACCATGTTGGCCAGGCTGCTCTCAAACTCCTGATCTCAGGTGATCCACCCGCCTCAGCCTCCCAAAATGCTGGGACTATAGGCGTGAGCCCCCAACACCCAGCCCGAGTTTTTCTTTTTCTTTCAGATAAAAGGTAAAATTTGGATTTCCTTTAGTTTAAGTAAATGCTTCCAGACTTTCTAAAGTCAACAGTTTTCTGTGTGGTATAGAAGATGTCACATTCTATTACTATATCTTGAAAATTGTTTTCAAAATATGGTAATTCACGGACTTGTTTCTGATAATGTTGATGACTTATAGTGTTACTATTTTTTTCAAGGGCTATGATAGAGTAAAAAGCATTGAACGATGATATATTATTATACACAGCATCAAACATCAAGACCATATATGCAAAGGAAACAGCATGAAACATTTTTATTTTTTCTGATTGTACTAGTTTTCTATGGTTCCTGTAACAAATTACAATGGATTTGGTGTATTAAACCAATATAAATTTATTCTTCCACAATTCTGCAGGTGAGAAGTCTGAAATCAGAATCACTGGGCCAAAAGCAAAGTGCTGACAGAGCCACACTTCCTCTAGAGATTCTAGGGGAGAATCCACACCTTGTTTCTTCCAGTTTCTGATGACTTCAGCGTGTCAGCCTGTGACCACATTATTTCAAACTTAGAGGTCAGGGTCTTCAAATACTGCTCTTTTCTATCTTCATGTTGGCTTCTCCTCTGTGCATTTCAACTTTCCCTTTGTCTCTCTCTTATAAGGATACCTGTGATCACATTTAGGGCCCATATGTATAATCCAAATTAATTTCTCCATCTCACACTTTTCAACTTGGTCCTAGCTATGAAGACCTTTTTTCATAGGAAATAGGAGATAATATCTCTGGGTGAGAATAAAATGTCATTATTTTATTACCCTGCCAATATCAACAGTCATAATTTCATTTGGGAGAAAAAAAAATTCTAACTTCTATGTTATAATAACTTTTGAAACTTGAGTTTCTAGAAGTGATTCATAGTTACAACTTAAAGAATTTTCCATTGATGTCTACTATCAGGAGGAGAAGTAGGTATGTATTCTTTTTTCAGCTCAAATAAAACAAGAAGAAATTTAACACTACAGGTACAGAAGTATTAACTACTATTTCTTGAAGTTATGAGGGCTCAGTGGACTAGCATGTTACTCCTTTATGAAAACTCTAAAGGAAAGTTAACTCAAAAAGGAAGGTGAAGGAGTGTTTACTACTGTACCAAATTACCCAGAACACTTGGGGTTTTAAGGGAAAAGAATGAAGAATCAGTGTCCAATAGACAAAATATAGACCTTATATACAGGATGGCTGACTGATGGGACCCTAAAAATGAAGGAAAGAGAGCTTTAGAAATTGGACCTCAAGAACTAGAGATGACCAAGATAAAAGTCTTATGCAGGAAGGAAAGCACATCACGTATATCAAGAAGTAGCAATGAGGGGCTTTTCTCAGAAGAAGTTATAAAACTCCCTCGAGAGAAAGAGTCAAATTTCAACAACTTCTAAGAACAGAAAGTACAACACTAGCTTCTGAAACATAATTCAAAAAAGTACATTGATATGTCTATAATTGCCTCTCTCTCATTTCAACTCCAACCATGGAAAGGTCAGAAACTGAGGGCACATAGTAGTAAGAGACAAGCATATGGAAAATAACCCAAAGAGTTCACAAAAGATGAACTAATTGAGTATTTGATTTGGCTGAATTTTATTACTCTAAAACTAAATGGAAACAATTAGATTTAATAGATTGTTTTCAATTTCTAGTGAAAAAAAAATATGTTTCTATGCATAGATGACCTTTATAAAATTGTGTCCATAAGTTACATCATGAATAAAATAAAGTGTGTATTTTGCTGGAAAGCAGGTCTTTTTAGAGACCGATATATTAGTATTTATATCCATGACAAATAATGATTTAAAAACCATCATTCTCTCAACATGTATTACATTCTTATGCCAATTTATTCCCTAGTAATGTCTAATTAATAACAGTATTGCTGCTTGTAGTTGGGTCCAGCAATTTTTAATCAGGCAAGAAAATAATAACTATACAGCTAGATATTATAGACTAGATTTGAAAGCTAATGTCTTTGAAGTTTCCATGAAACTAATGCCTATGCCATTCAAGATGAGAAATGTATTAATTTCTGAGGAAATATATGCACCATCTAGATTTCTAATAGAGTTGTTGCAGTTATTTCACAAAGAAAATCATAGACAAACATGATTAAGTGCTTTCTGTTCATATACCATCTCAAGGACATAATTTGTTTCCACAAATAACCATGTGAAAATAATAGCACAACACATCACTGTTAACCATCACAAGCCTAGAGGCTCATGCTCTTAAATTGAGTGGCTGTCCAGTTGGTTACTTGAAAATTCATAGGATATAAAGAGGAAAAATGAAAATCTCAAAATATGATTACCTCCTAGTGGTAATATAGAGTTATATAGCAGAGCTTGTGTCTAGCATTTAAGAAGTTGCAGCTACATTCCATTATCAAAGGCATATTTGTTAAAACATGCATATAAAAGGATTTGTAATTGAAGCACAGCTTTGATATATTTAATAGCATGTATAACTGCCATCTTATTTTAATAGGCAATGTTTTATGTGCATTAGCAGTAATATAATGCCTTTTCTGTGTGCTCTTGCCATTAGCACTTTTTCCCTCCCTTTCTTTTAGTTAATCTTAAAACTTTAATGTAATCCAAATACATTAACATATTTTCTACCCTCATGGTTCTTGAACAGAAGGGAGCTTTGAAATGAATTTTCCATAATTGAAGGAAGGATAGTTACTATACAACTAAATCATCAATGCTTTTTCTCCAATTCTGCCTGCCCAGTGGTTCATGTATACTTTTCCAGGCTTAGACATGCTTATGATCACTAAAAGTGTTGGACTGGAGCAATGAAGAGATAAAAATGAGCTGGAATGCAGACAATTGACAAGGAGTGAATTTCAAGCATTTAAGGGAAACTTCATTATATTATGTGCTATCAGGCCATACTATGTCTGATGACATTGAATTAAAATGAGAAGTCTTTACATATGTTCCTGTATGGTTTAATAAAGGCAGAGTTTTGGGCATTATTACAAAAACTCTTAAGTATCATATTTTTTTTTTAATTTTTGTAACTGTTTCAGAAGATTCATTCAGACTATATTGTTTTTCTTTATGACATTTCAGTATGCCTTTTAACATTGTTCTTGAAGAGTGTGACCTATAGAAATATCAAGAAAAGTTAATCAAGTGAACGGAAATTACCTGATTGAATATTCCTAAAGTAGTCTTATCTGGATTGCAGCTAAATATGCACACATACAATTCTGACACAGCAATACAGAAGGGAAATATCTAGCCTTCCAACAATAAAGAGCTGTATGATTTAAGTCTTGAACTCTAAGTTTTGATAAACTGCATCTCAAATGTGATATTTTCATTTTCTTTCAGGAATAATTTTGGTACAGGTTTACTTTCATAACAAATACATTGGAGATGCTAAACTCAAAGACAATTGAGTAGGCTCTCACGTTCAATTCCATTAAAGGTTAGGTAGCCTGGGGTTTCTGGGATCAGATATGTTAATCTAAAACTCTTTGTAAAATAAAACATGACCTTAGATCCCAGGGGAATAATTCTATATTGAGACTTCTCTAAGGAGGCCCATTAATGTAATTGGAAATTCCCAGGACATTTGAATGTTGTTGCTACGCTAAAAGTTTCCAGTATCAGGAGCTCATTAAAACTTAAATGATATATTTGAACGGGGCTGTCAACCTCTTGAATTTTCTATGTATTTAACTAAGTTGTGGTCATTTATATTAAACTAAGTTACTAATTAGTAGCAACAAAAATATTTTCTTTTTTTTTTTTTTTAAAGAGATGAGTCTTGCTATGTTGCTCAGGTTGGTCTCAAACTCCTGGGCTCAAGTGATCTTCCCATCTCAACCTCCAAAAGTAGTGGGATTAAGGCACGAGCCACTGCAACTGGTGCCAAAGTATTTTCCTGATGTAAAATTTAAAGTTGAAGAATATGTTGTCCAGAGGATTAGAGAACAAATTTCAAACCTAACATCATTTATTCATGAAATAAATTTTGAGCATCCACTGATAAAAATACAAATATTTCTCACAACCACATTTCATACAAATATAGGAGAAAAAAAAAAAGCAGCTTAATAAAGGAGATGTTACAGGCTTGTGTTTTTTTTTTTCAGTACACGTCACACTTTTTCACAAGACTAACATTGGCTTTTAATCAACAGATTCCTCTTCAATACATTAACCCTCACTTCTGAGCTTAGACACTTAAAAAATAGCTATTTATTTGATTCAATATCTTAAGGACAAATGGCATGCAGTGTATTTTCCATTTTATAGTCCGTTATTCAATGTGTGGATGCCCTTTGTATTTTTTAATGTTTCAAGAATAAGAGAATTATATAGAAATGCAAATCATGTGAATTTCCATTCTGTTAATTTCATGACAAATTATGTTCAGAAGACAGATGATGGATAGACAGATGAATAAATACATAGGTTCATAGAGATATTTTTGCCTGAAATTCTTGTAAAATTACTAGTGGAAAGTGTAAAAAGTGAGTGTAAGATATTACAAAAATGCCTTGAGTTATATGCACACAGTATTAAGAAAAAAACACTTATTTCAGAGAATAAAATCATAATTCCTGAGTCTAATCTACCAGAACTCAAGTATAATAGAAAAGCTTATCTGGAATACTAAGTTCCAAAATTTTAAATGTTATATGTAAATAAATTAAGAAAAAATATGATGATAAAGAAAATGCACAGATGAAAATACAGAAAATAATCCAAAACTGAAAACGTGGACATTTGTTTTAGATAGTCTTATGAAACATTGCCTCCTCCTTACTTTTTAATCATATGCCAAGTCCCAGTTATAAGAACACTTAACTATGACTAAATCAAATTTAGTAAAATTAATCCGGCAATACGTCAGTACAACAAATCAAATCCACAAATATGTAAAAACAATAATATTCATAAAAGAGAGGTTTGTTTCATTGACACAGGTTTGGTTTACTATTCAATAATTAACCAAGGTGAATCACTGTCTTAGAAAAAGAAAATAGTAATATAATTATTTCCACAAAATAAAATTTGATACACATTTTTTTTTTATAAAACATCTCACAAAAAATATAATGGGCATCCATATGTTATTAAATAAGGTACAAAATAAGTATAGAACTGAATTTCTTCAGTCTGCAAAAGGAAATATAAGAAATGCCAACAACTAATATTCTACTCTGTGGTGAAAAACTATATGTTTTCTTCTTCAGATTTAAAATAAAGTGTATATGTCTGCCTTAAATATTGATATTCAATATTGTACAAGAAAGCAAAATCAGTGAAATAACCCAAGAAAAATACATAAAGAGTCACAGGCTGAAAGCAAGAATTAATATTGACTTTATTTGTAAACCACATAATCATCTATGTAGAAAATCTTAAGGAATCCACAAGAATATTTACTGGTTCTACAATGTGAGTAAGCTCACAGAATACAAGATCATTATATGAGTTTACTGTATTTCTATAGGTTAACAGCGAACAATTAGAAATTACAATTTGTAAATATCTTCTGCAATAACCTCAAAAAATAAAATAGTGATAAATTGAACAAAGAATGTACAAAACTTGTATGAAACAAAATATCCTGGGAAAAGTTTAAAAAGATCTAAATAAAGGAAGAGATTTTATATTTGTGATCAGAAGACACCGTATAAATAAGGTGCCAATTCTCATCTAACCAATCTTTAGATACAATGCAATCCCAATCGAAATCCAGTTAGGATATGGCAAAAATTGACAAAGTGTTTCTAAAATGTTTGTGGAGATGAAACATTATACGAAATAAGTAATGAAATTTAAAAAAAAAATTGGAGGAATTACACTAACCAATTCCAAGACCTGGGATACAACTATAGCAACCAAGTAAATATTGATGTTAAAATACATATGTAGACCAATAGAACAGAACAGAGTGTAAGGTTTTTCAATTAATTTTTGAAAAATGAACCAAGGTAGTTTAATGGGGGATTAATAATCTTTTCAACAAATAGAGCTAAGAAATTTAACATTCATATTTTCAAAAGGATCCAAATTTTATATTAAACTATATGCAAAATTTAACATGAAATGAAATATAGACCCTAAAATAAGTGTTTAAACTACAAATCTTACCAAAAAAGGATTTGAATCCTGCATGACCGTGAGATAGGCAAATGATTCTTAGATAAAACACAAAATATATGAACCAAAAAGATTTAAAAAAATTAGATTTCATCCAAAAAGTAAACATTCCTCTTTAAAAATACACTTAAGAAAATGAAAATGCAATACACAAACTTTTAGGAAATATTTGGATACCATCTATTTTACAAAGAATTTATATCTAGATTATGTAAAAAGCTTTATATGTTAAGAACTTTATGAAGTTTAAAACTTTATAACTCAAAATAAGAAAATGAGCAAACCAATTTAAACATAGAAAAAGTCTTAAACGTAACCTTCATTAAAGAAATACATTAAAAGATACTATATATCCTTAGTCATTAAAGAAATGCAAATTAAAACCTCAAAGAGATACCAGAGCATACCCACTGGAATGACTAAAATTAATAAGACTGACATAAATTGTTGGCAAGGTTATAGAGTAAATAAAACTCTCAAAGATTGATGATAGAAGTGAAATACAAATTAGCGTAGCTACATTAAAAAAGTTTGGCTCCATATGAAATTTAAAGTAGTTTTTCTAATTCTGTGAGGAAAGTCAATGGTAGCTTGATGGGGATAGCATTGATTCTGTAAATTACTTTGGGCAGTATGGCCATTTTGACTATAGCGATTCTTCCTATCCATGAGCATGGAATGTTTTTCCATTTGTTTGTGTCCTCTCTTATTTCCTTAAGCAGTGGTTTGTAGTTCTCCTTGAAGAGGTCCTTTACATCCTTGTAAGTTGTATTCCTAGGTATTTTATTCTTTCAGTAGCAATTGTGAATTGGAGTTCACTCATGTTTTGGTTCTCTGTTTGTCTATTACCGGTTTATAGGAATGCTTGTGAGTTTTTGCACATTAATTTTGTATCCTGAGACTTTGCTGAAGTTGCTTATCAGCTTAAGGAGATTTTGGCCCGAGACAATGCAGTTTTCAAAATATACAATCATGTAATCTGCAAAATCTGCAAACAGAGACAATTTGACTTCCTCTCTTCCTATTTGAATGCTCTTTATTTCTTTTTCTTGCCTGATTGCCCTGGCCAAAAATTCCAATGTTATGTTGAACAGGAACGTCAAGAGAAAGCATCCTTGTCTTGTACCAGTTATGAAAGGGAATGCTTCCAGCTTTTGCCCATTCAGTATGATATTGACTGTGGATTTGTCATAAATAGCTCTTATTATTTAGCCAAGACAAACCTAAGCAAAAAGAACAAAGCTGGAGGCATCACGCTACCACAATTTAAAATATACTACAAGCCTATAGTAACCAAAACCACATGGTACTGGTACCAAAACAGATATATAGACCAGTGGAACAGAATAGAGTCCTCAGAAAAAAATGCCACACATCTACAATCACCTGATCTTTGACAAACCTGACAAAAACAAGCAATGGGGAAAGGATTCCCTATTTAATAAATGGTGTTGGGAAAATTGGCTAGCCATATTCAGAATACTGAAACTGGACCCCTTCCTTACACGTTATACAAAAATTATCTCAAGAAGGATTAAAGACTTAAATGTAAAACCTAAAACCATAAAAACCCTAGAAGAAAACCTAGGAAATACCATTCCTGATATAGTCATGGGCAAAGACTTCATGACTGATACACCAAAAACAATGGCAACAAAAACCAAAATTAACAAATTGGATCTAATTAAACTAAAGAGATTCTGCACAGCAAAATAAACTATCATCAGAGGCAATAGGCACCCTATAGCATGGAAGAAAATTATTGCAATCTATCCATCTGGCAAATGGCTAATGTCCAGAATCTACAAGGAACTTAAGCAAATTTACAACAACAACAAAACAACCTCATCAAAAAGTGGGCAAAGGATATGAACAGACACTTCTCAAATGAAGATATTTATGCTGCCAACAAACATATGGAAAAAAAAAAGCTCATCATCACTGGTCATTAAAGAAATGCAATTCAAAACCACAATGAGATACCATCTCATGCCAGTTAGAAGGGCAATCATTAAAAAGTCAGGAAACACAGATGCTGGAGGGGACATGAAGAAATAAGAACAGTTTTATACTGCTGGTGGGAGTGTAAATCAGTTCAACCTTTGTGGAAGACACTGTAGCTATTCCTCAAGGATCTAGAACCAGAAAAAACATTTGACCCAGCAATCCCATTACTGGGTATATATCCAAAGGATTATAAATCATTCTAGTATAAAGACACAGGCACACATATGTTTACTGCAGCACTATTCACAATAGCAAAGGCTTGGAACCAACCCAAATGCCCATCAATGATAGACTGGATAAAGAAAACGTGGCATGTACATGCCATGGAATACTATGCAGCCATAAAAAAGATGAGTTCATGTCTTTTGTAAGGACATGGATGAAGCTAGAAACCATCATTCTCAAATAACTAACACCAGAAAACCAAACACTGCATGTTCTCACTCATAAGTGGGAGTTGAGCAATGAGAACACATGGTCACTAGGAGGGGAACATCATATGCTGGGGCTTGTCCAGGGGTTGGGGGCTAGCGGAGGGACAGCATTAGGAGAAATACCTAGTGTAGATGACAAGTTGATGGGTTCAGCAAACCACCATGGTACATGTATACCTATGTAACAAACCTGAACATTCTGCACAGGTATCCCAGAACTTAAAGTATAATTACAAAAAATTAAAAAAGCTTGGCTGTTTACTATAAGCAAATATTTACAATATGACTCAACAACTTCACTCTTATTTACCAAAGAGAAATAAAAATGCATGTCCATTGAAAAATTAGTATTTGAAATTTAATTACAACCGTATTATTGTACCTCAAACATGAAAACAACCGAAATGTTCCTTACCTACAGAATGGATGAAGAAAACATTGTTTCTTTATAAAATGAAATATCACTTAGCAATGAAAAGAAACAAGTTTGCAATATATGTAAAAAGTGAATGAAAATATATGCAAAGAATGAATTTGAAGAACATTAGTCTAAATGAAAGAGGTCTGACACAAATGACTATGAATTTGAAGAACATTAGTCTAAATGAAAGAGGTCTGACACAAATGACTATGTATTTTATTTATTATTGTATTTACATGAAATTCTCAAAAAGGCAAAATGATTGTGACAGAAAGCAGATCAATGGTTTCCAGAGGCAGGGGGTAGTAGAAGGAGATTGACTGAAAATGTATGAAGGATATTTATTGAGTGATGGAGATTTCCTGTTGTTACTGTGGTGGTGGGTTCACTACTGTAAAAAATTGTAAAAACTCATCACCTGTTACAATTAAATGTATAAATTCTACTGTACTTAAATTATACCACAATGAAACAGGAAAAAAATAACAACGTTAGAATATAATACCACTCCTCACTCCTTGAGAAAAAGTAGACAATACATAGTCTCTAAATAAAATATTTCCTTTACTTTAAATAAATTTGTCTTTAATAAACACCCACTGCATCAGCCTTTTAAAACAATTTTAATATGTTATAAGAACCAGTAAAAACTTGATAGTACCAAGCATGCTTTCTGAAAAACTACTCTAAAGTCCTTTTTAATCAATGCCTTTTGAGTTTTATGCTCCTGTCAGGGACTACTCTCCCTCTCCCACTCCTACAGTGAACCATCGACTCAGAGCCTCAACTGCCCAGATTCTCTCTGGAAATCCTAGTTATTCTTCCTAGGCAAGCAACCTGGATCCAAAGCAATAGTTTTCTTTTTTTTTTTTTTATCAGCTCTGGTCTCCTCAAGTCAGGTTTTCTTACAAATTTCACAATCATGAACTAGATTCATAATATGATATTGATAATTCATTACAGATAAATGTGTCTCCAAGGGCTATATATATTCACAAATTTTATATCTTAAGTTACATGTATATAATGCTTTAAGGTTTACAAAATACTTTCCCAAGAATGATCTCATTTGATTCCTACAACCTTGTGAAATAAATGGCAAGCAATATCATTATCTTCATTTCACAAATGATACAGGAGAGACTCATAAAGGAATGGAAGAGACTTTATGCTATGGTAGTACTGTAGTTTACCTGAACTAATGATATTTCAGTGATAGCCTGGGGCCCTTGTGAAGGTGTGACATTTAGTGGCAACCCGTCAGATGGGTTTAATCTGATTTTCTAGGCAAACTTGCACGTTCTCTTCTTATACTTAAGCCATCCTGAATAATAGATACATATTACTTGGCAATCAAAGGTCTAAGTTGCAGATATTAATAAGATTCTTGCAAATTAATATATTTCTTCTCAAATTATCACACTATGATTTTTCTTCCATTTTCTTAGAAACTCACTAGTACAACGGCAAGAACTCGGGATATGTCTGCAAGCCTAACAGTTTAGAAAGTTATGTGATATATTTCAAACCATCAGACTATGCTAATTTTATGGCCATGTTAATTTTCTAAGTGACAGACATTGTGAAAGTGCTGAACAGAATAGATTGTGATTAGGACAACAATGATTTTAATGGAAATAAGGTCAGCAGCTGCATAAAAACACAATGCAAATGGAGAGAATGATGCTGCAAGTGAAAACCTTCTGACATGAGGATGGATTATCTAATGATGGGGACAGGAGACAGAAAGCAGAGTTCTGGTCCAGACCCTCCAGTGACCTTCATTATCACTGCACTGAGGAAGGCAATAGTCAACTGCCACACTACTTTAGTACTCAATTATGAAAGTCAAGTAATTTATCTGACTACGGTATCAGCTCATGCTGGAATCACTCCACAAACTATACAGTCATTCTGCCCTTTCCTAAGACTCAACGTCCTCCAAGGCATTATGTTTGAGTATTACTTGATTTGTAAATACATGAAAGAGTTAAAAAAAAAAAAACTGTTTCTCAATAACTTCTAGCACTTTTTTGTTGTTTTCTGATTGTTTCCTAGAGACAAGCAATGTCTAATGCAATCCCTATTTTACAGGATTGATGTTTGACAGTCAAATAAAACAATTCTGTCCAACCTTTCCTGTTCTTATCACGTAATGCCAGAGGTTAATCGACTCAGAGTAATCAAATCTAATGATCCTCTTTTTAGATTTATTCTTTTGTTTGTTTGTTTCTTCTGCAGTATTGATCCCCTTTGGCCTTGATTCTTGAAACTTTCTCTTCCATTGACTCCCAAGACACTATTACCTCCTAGACTTCTGCCTGCCTCTTAAGAAAAGCTGCATGTCTTCCCTGTTGCTTCTATCTTCTTTAGCTCCCCCAATAAAGGCAAGTTTTAAAGGTCTCTTTCTCTTCTATTATATTTAATTTACAGTTTCTACCTCTATACTTTCCTGGAGGTATTTTTGTTTGTGAAAGACTTGACTATCTATGCTTTGTAGTTGTTTCATAATATGTAGCAAAATATGCAGCCCAGTCATCTTTTCTTAGTTCTATACTTACATTTTACCTACATCTTGCTGCCCGTGTCAATACCAGTAACATTTCTGACATTTGTAACGTAATATGTCTAAAATAAAATTTATTATTTTCTTCTCATACATAATCCACAAATGACTTTACCACATTCCTTATCGTACTGACTGAAACCTTGATTTGTTTCTCTCTTCACTTGTTAATTCAATGATTTGATACATTCTGTCAATTTGATTTATTCAATATCTGTTGAAATTCTACCTTCCTTCCACTCTGACAATGGTTTCTCTCTCTTAAGCTGTGTTAAAATCCTCTCCTACCAGTCAGTTTTGCTGAGAGTTCCGAAAATCATCTTCCTGAAACCCGAATCTGACAATAGGATGCCCGATAAAGCACACACTCTATTCTTTCACCACTGTCTATGACATTTTATTTCCTTTCATAACTTTTTGCTCTAACTAAACTCCACCATCCACTGAACCTCCTGAATCAATATCAGTTGATATCGGCTAGGTGCGGTGGCTGACGTCTGTAATTCCAGCAGTTTGGGAGCCCAAGGCGGGCAGATCACGAGGTCGGGAAATCGAGACCATCCTGGCTAATATGGTAAAACCCCATCTCTACTAAAAATACAAAAAATTAGCCAGGCATGGTGACACGCATTTGTAATCTCAGCTACAGGGGAGGCTGAGGCAGGAGAATCACTTGAACCCGGGAGGCCGAGCTTGCAGTGAACGGAGATCAGGCCACAGCACTCCGGCCTGGGTGACAGAACGAGACTCTTGTCTCAAAATAAATACATACATACATACATATTAATTAATATCAATTCTATTTCCTAATTTCTCTGACTTGTTTATGTTTGTCCTTTTTGTTTTCTAAACTAACTGCACTTTCTTTCCCTCTTGCACATACCAAGTCTTGATCTTCCACACAAATGTTGCCTCTTCACATTAATGCCTTTTTATATTGTACTCAGATGTACTTAATCCATTTAAATGCTAATATCTCAACACATTTTGTTCATAAATTTTTTGGTGTGAGTTGTTGCCTTGTTTGATAGTTTTGTAAACTTCTTTTACCAGTTATCTAGGTATGGTTCATCTTTCGGTGAGTTTTTAGTAGGACATGGTCATTTCTCAACTACGTTTAAATGCAGAAAAATCTGGTCCATCTCAATCAGTACTTTACGCCCTTGCCAAACAGCAAAAACAAAACCGAACCAAACAAAGGAAAAAACAACAATACAAAAGTTAATAAAAATTATGTCCCATGTCAAATTGTATTAAAAAACTATAGGATAAGTACCTACTCTTCCCTTATCAGCCTTTGGTCTTGTTACTGAAAGCTGCTCCATTCTAAGACTAGAATAAAGGAACAAATAAAAGGACCACTGGACCTACTAGGGTGGGAGGTCCTATCACTAGGTCCTAAATGTCTGATCACAAACATTTCTCAGATATATATATATATATATATTTTTTTTTTTTGGTAAACCTCACTGATACATAAGAATATTAAGGATGTCAAAAAATTAGGATGTTAGTAGATAATATATTTTGAAATATGGGGAAAGGAGAAAATGGATCAGATATCCTTGATGAAGGAACTGAAAAAAAAAGGGAATACACAGAGAAGGCAGTAGTAAAAGTGGGAGTCATATCTCTAAGAGGAATTTTGGAGGGAATACTAATACTAATACTAATACTAATACTAATACTAATTAGAATCTGCAGAATCCTAGTGTTGAAGAAGGAACTGGAAGAGCAAAATCCACATGAAAAACTGAGAGGGGAAGCTAAGAATAGAACTTTTCTATTTTAAGCTCCTAAGTGTTCTCCTTCCTGTCCCATACATGCAAAAGACTAGTAACTGTTATTTTTTCATTATAAACTTTATATCAATCAGAGGATAAGTAAAAACAATTCATAATTAAGGAGGTAAGAGAATTATGAGATATTACAAAGAAAGCATAAGCATCCGGCCTTATTAAGAATATAACAAAAGGTGAAGATGTTAATTACCTTGATCTAATAATCCCACAATGTATACACATATCAAAACATCACATTGTATCCCATATATAGATACAATAATTGTCTGTTCACTAAAAGTAAAAGAAAGACTATTAAAAAGACTATTTGAAACTCCAGGAAACTAAAATGCTGCCCTAGAAAATCCATTTACACGGTATAGTAGGTGCTTTTACTTTAATTATCGAACTTTTATATAAGGACACAGCCAAAACTATGAGGCATTCAAAGAAAAAGAAATGTATCATGAAAGGAAAATACTACAGAAAATGCACACATACTTATTTTGAAAAAAGGAAGTAAAAAAACACAGAGGAAAAAGAACATTTCAAAATAAAATTGAGAACACATTTCAGAAAGTTGATATAAAAGAGAAAAACTAGAAGATTAACCTAAGCAGCCTAACATTTTAATAATGAGAGCTCCTTAAAGAGAAAACAAATAAAATCATAGGTGAGAAATTACCAAAGAAGTACATTATTCCAAAGTGCAGAAATAAAACGTGTTTTCAAGATTAACAGTGTCTGCTGAGTGCTCAGTTAAATAAATTAAAAAAATTCTCATGCTGAGACAAAATGTAATGAAATTTAGTAGCACTGAGGATGTAAAGAAAATATTTTAGAAAATTTGCAGAGGAGAAAAAAACATGTTTCATAAAAATATTGAGAATTAGGGACATTAGACTCCTGGGCTGCATGTAATACTAATGGCTAAGGATAGAGCAGAGAATGGAATACTGAAAAAAGATTATTTTTAAGAAACAATTCTATGCCCAGTCAAAATATATAAAGATAAGATAATTACAATTCTAATATGAAAGGTCTTAATACTTTTATTATTCTATACCTATTATTATAAAGCTGAAACTATAACCATATTCTTAAAAGTGCAATAAGAAAAGGGAATTGTGGCAGAATGTTAGTTAAGCAACTAATAACAAAACTTAGATTATTTTTGAAAGCCAAAATACTAATTTAATATGCATGTTTCAGATGCCTATTGCTCCATAGCAAACCACTCCAAAACTTACTTGCATGAAACATCAATTTTATTAGGTTTGTGAATGCTGAGGGCCATTAACTCAAACAAGGTACAGTGAGGGTGTCTTGCCTTTGTTCTGTACGGTTCTGGTGCCATATGTAGGAAGATCCAATGCTGAGGTTCTTATCATCTGTAGGAGTTTCACTGACATATCTTGTGTTTTACCCTAGCTTTCAACTTAGATATCAGCAAAAGCTGTTGTCAGAAATCTACACATGACCTCTATGCAGCTTGGGCTTCCTCACAATATGGTAACTGGACTACAAGAGCAGAGATACCAAAGGAGCTAGAAAGACATTGTGTTGCCTGTTGTGAGCAGATGTGGAATTTACTTGGGACTTCTTTTGCTACAAACAAGTCTGGTCTGCATAAAATATTGATGCCATTTATTGATAGGAGTGACCAATATTATGAAAGAGGATGTTTTTTCCTTTTCTTCTTTTTTTTTTTGTAAAATTTTTGGGAAAGTTCCTTCAAGTGAAAACAGGACTTGCACAAAGCCTATTCTATCATTTTTTTGTTGTTCTTTTTCAGGCCTAGAACATTGATATGATGATTAGATTACCAATAGTCAATTTAGACCACAAAGCAACTTGAGGAGGCATGTGACATTTGCATTCAGTCATTTAAGAAAGCAAAAAATATCTAAGCACATATTATGTGCAAAACACTATTCTAGGCAGCAGAGGTAGAATTTTGAACAAAACATAAATTCG
This sequence comes from Papio anubis, assembly GCF_008728515.1. Taxonomy (NCBI): domain Eukaryota; kingdom Metazoa; phylum Chordata; class Mammalia; order Primates; family Cercopithecidae; genus Papio; species Papio anubis. Next base: position 110,715,520 of record NC_044978.1, read on the forward strand.
GCCCTCTCAATTTATACTTCATTGGGATAATAGGGACATCAAAAATAATAACTACAAAAATCAATAAAGTGATGTTAAGTACAAAAGAAGAAAGAGTCACAAGTGCAATAAGGCATAAGGCTGATAATAAGGAAAGCATGAAGACAGGATGAAATTTTAAATAAAGTGTTCAGAAAACACCTTACAAATTATATTATTTAGCTATTATAATAAAAGGGATTGGCTTGTCAACTCATACACAAATCAGCTATCAAGCTTTTTAATAATTTTAAGGATATAGGTAATTAGGAAGTTCATATGGAGTAGAGAGATTGAGTACATTGAGGATGACTCCAGCTCCCACCTTCCCAGATAAGACATGAACTCTTCACATAGATAAATTATAAGGTCTGTAATGAGATTCATGGGTCATTTCACCCAGGAGGGAACATTTAAGTTATCAACCTCAACCATCTCCATTTTATACATGAATGAATGCTATAACACATGACATGCTTCAGAAAGGCATGCCTCATCTATACATGTATTGCAGTTTATTAAGTATATATAACCCTTTAGCCAGGGTTATCTTCCTAAGAAATTTTATAAATAAATTCTGCTCATGACCAAATATTATTAATGTATTTACAGTTGATTTTTTATTTCAGCTAGTGCTGTCCCCACTTTATGAAATTAGTGAATGAATTCTAGTCCAGCTGCTTTAAATTTTCCCTCTCCCATCTTTATTCTATTTAAACATACTTATGAAGGATATGTATAGGGCCTTTTAATGCAGAAGGAAAAGCTAGGAAATGGTCCTGTTGAAAGGAAATTCCTGGTATGCTCAAAGAACAACTAAGGCTGACTGTATACATCCTCAGGGCAATTGTGAAGACTCTGAAGGTTGAATGAGATAAAAACACAATGAAGAGAATCAAGCAAAGAAGTAACATAATAATATTTGATTAAAAAAAATGGTTTAGCTTTTGTTTTGAAAACAAGCTGTAGGATGGAAAGAAATGCCAAAGAATGAAGAACAGTTAATAGACAATTGGTGGCGATCATTTTGTCTAGAATTGGACTTCATAGAACCGGAAGTAATGACAAGTAATGCTGTGTACGGTTTTAAAGGCAAAAAAAAAAAAAAAAAAAAAAAAGAATTTGCTGAAAAAAATTGAACGTGGAGGTGAGAAAGAAGGGAAAGAGTTAAGGATGACTTCAAGGTTTTTAGTTTAAGCCACTAGGAATAGTAGGGTTTCCATTTCCTGTAGTAGAGAAGATTACAGAAAGAGCAGGTTTCCAGAGGGAAATATTCTAACAGGTTTTATTATAGACCTTTTAAATTTAGAACATCCATTCAGTTTCTAAGTAGAGATAACAAATATGTACTTGGGTATATTATTCAGAATTTCAAAGCCGAAGTTGTAAATAAGTAATTCATCAACTATACATGTTATTTAAAAGAAAGAAACAGAATAAATTATTAAGGGAGTGAATGTAGATAGAGAAGATTTCTAGTTGTTTCTGTGTTCAGCAGTTGGCAAGATGTGAAGGAATCAGCCAAGGAGACTGAGAAAGAGCAACAGGCAGAGGAGAAGGAAATTATTGTATCCTTGAAGTCAAATAAAGAGTGTTTTTAAAGAAGAAACTAGGAAGGAGACAGAACAAGATGGCTGAATAGAACCTTCCAGTGATCACAAAACTGAACACCAAACTGAACAACTTTCCTCACAAAAAGCACCTTCATAAGAATCAACACTCAGATAAGTAATCACAGTACCTGCTTTTAACATCTTATCAAGGAAAGAGAAACTGAAGAGGGTAGCAAAGGCAGTCTTGAATTGCTGACACCACACCTCCATTATCCCTGGGCAATGGCACAATGACAGAGACAGAAATTCTGTGCACTTGGAAAAGGGAGAGCAAAGTGATTGTGGGTCTTTCCGTTGGAACTCACTGCTGTCCTGTAACAGCAGAAAGCAAGATAGGGCAGAATTTGGCCAGTGCCTACGTAGGGATCATTTAGACCATCCTTAGTCAGAGGTTTATCCTCTGTCCCAGAGGTCTGAACCCAAGTTCTAGCTAGCACCACTGCTGTGAGCTAAAGTGCCCTGGGTCCTAAATAAACAGAAAATAAAGTCTAGACCACAAGGATTTCAATTCCTGAGCAAGTCCTGGTGATGTGTTGGGCTCAGATCCAGTGGATTTGTGCACATGACCAAGTGAGACAGCACTGGGGCCAAGGGAGTGCTTTTATTACCTTCTCCAGTGCTAGGCAGTGAGGCTTGAAGCTCTGGAAGGAAAGGGAAGAGTAAAGAGCACGGTCCTATAACATGGATACCAGCTCATCCACAGTAAAATAAAGCATGAAGCAGAGTCCTGAAGCCCCTATTTTGTATTATAGCTCCCAGACGACATTTCTAGACCTGCCCTGGGCAAGAAGGGAACCCGCTGCCCTCATGAGAAGGTCCATGTCCTTTCAGAATTTGCCACATGCTGACTAAAGAGCCCTTGGTCCTTGAGTAAACATCAGCAGTAGCCAGGCAGCAGCCACCACAGGTTTGGGCAAGACCTAGTATTGTGCTACCCTCGGGTGTGACCCAGCACAGTCCTAGAGCTGGTGGCCACAGGATTGCTTTTGTCACCCCTCCACAACCTCCAGGGAGCTTAGCATGGAGAGTGAGACTTCATTCGTTTGTGAGAAAGTAGGGGAAAAAATCAAGACACTCCTCTCTGGCAATCCAGACAATTCTCCCAGATATTACCCAAGATTGCCAAGGCTGATACTTCTACAAATCTGCAAAGTAACAGTGTTACTGAGCTTGGACTGTTCCCTAATGCACATGTGGCTGCAGCGACCAAAAATTTATTTCATAACACTCAATTCCCTTTGAACACTTGGAAAGCTTTCTCAAGAAAGCTTTCACCAGCCCAGACTGTGAAAAATTAGAATAAATATATAAATATATAAATCTTCAATGCCCAAACACTGGTGAATATCCACAGGCATCAAGAACATCCCAGAAAAAAATCATCTCACCAAACAGTAAACAAGGCACCACTGCCCAATTCTGGAGTGATAGAGATATGTGACCTTTCAGATAAAGAATTCAAAATAGCTGTTTTGAGGAAGCGAAATAAAACCAACACAAAAAAAGGAACTTGGAATTCTATCACATAAATTTATCAAAGAAGATGAAATAATTAAAAAGAATCAAGCAGAAATTTTGGAGCTGAAAAAATGAATTGACAAACTGAAGAATGCATCAGTCTATGAACAGCAGAACTTACCAAACAGAAAAAAGAATTAGCGTGCTTGAAGTGAGGCTAGTTGAAAATACACAGAAGAGTCAAAAGAAAAAAAGAGTAAAAAATAATGAAGCATGCCTACACAATCTAGAAAATAGAAAATAGCTTCAAAAAGGTAAATATGTGAATTATTGTTCTAAAAGAGGTAATAGAGAGAGAGAGATTGGGTAGAAAGTTTATTCAAAAAGATATCTGAGAACTATTCAAACTTTAAAAAGATATCAATATTCAAGTACAAGAAGGTTATAAAACACCAAACAGATTTAACTCAAGTAAGACTACCTCAAGACATTTAATAATCAAATTCCCAAAGGTCTAAGATTAAAAAGGAATCCTAAAAGTAGTAAAAGAAAAGAGAAAAATGACATATAAGAGAGCTCCGATTTGTCTGGCAGCAGATTTCTCATTGTAAACCTTACAGCCAGGAAAGACTGATGTTATACATTTAAATTACTGAAGGAAAAAGGCTTTTATCCTATGAAATTATATCCAGCAAAAATATCCTTTAAACATGAAAAAGAAATAAAGACTTTGTCAAACAAAAGCTGAGGGATTTTGTCAACACCAAAACTATCCTACAGGATATGTTCAAGAGAGTTATTTAATCTGGGAGAAAAAAATATTAAGGAGCAATAAGATATCATCTGAAGGTACAAAACTCACTAGTAACAGTAAGCATACAGACAAATACAGAATATTATACCACTGTAATGTAGTGTGTAAACTATTCATATCTTGAGAAGGAAGACTAAATGAAAAACCTACAAAATTAATAACTACCACAATTTTAAGTCATAAATGGTATAAGTTGTAAATTGAAATAAAAAAGTTAAAAAGCAGGGGGTATGAAATTACAGTTCAGAACTTTTATTAATTTTTCTCTTTTTTTCAGCAATCAGAGTTAAGTTATCATCAGTTTAAAATAATGGGATATAAGATGTTACTTGCAAGGCTTTGTGTAGCCTCACATCTGAAAACATAACAACAGATACAGTAAAAACAAAAGTAAGAAAGAAAAACATACCACCAGAGAAAATCACCTTCACTAAAAGGAAAACAAGTAGGAAAGAAGGCAGGGAAAGTAGACCACAGAACAACGAGAAAACAAATAGCAAAATGGAAGTAGTAATTCCTTACTAATCAATAATAACATTGAATGTAAATGAACTAAGCTCTTTAATCAAAATATATAGAGTGACTGAATGCATTTAAAAAACAGATGGAATAATATGTTGCCTACAACAAATACACTTCACCTATAAAGAAATACAGAGAATGAAACTAAAGAAATGGGAAAAAATATATATATTCCATGAAAATGAAAAGAAAAAAAAAAAAAAGGAGCAGGAGTAGATTTACTTCAACTTTATAGCAATACTGATAGCTTATATCAGATAAAAGAGATTTTAAGACAAAAACTGTAAAAAAAAAAAAGAAATTGTTACATAATAATATAATAATAAAGGAATTGATTCATCAAGAGAATATAACAATTGTGAATAGAATAAATATGCACTCAAAAATGGAGCGTCCAGGTATTTAAAACAATTATCAGAACTAAAGAGAGAGTTAGACACTAATATAATAATAGCTGGAGACTTCACCATCTCACAGCATTGCATTCATTCTTCTCCTCAGCACATGGATCACTAACAAGGATAGATCATATGTTAGACCACAAAACAAGTCTTAAAAAATTCAAACTGAAGAAATAAATAAATCACATCATGACTCCCAGACTACAATGAAGTAAAACTAAAATCAGTAACAAGAGGACATTTGGAAACCATCCAAACACATGGAGATTAGAAAATACGCTCCTAAAAAGCCAGTGAAACAATGAAGAAATTAAGAAATAAATTGAAAAAATAATTGAAATAAATGCAAAAGGAAACAAAACGTATGGGATACAGCGAAAGCAATTCTAAAGGCAAAATTTATAGCCATAAGCACCTACAACAAAAAAGTAGAAAATTTTCAAATAAACAACTTAACCGTGAACCTTAAAGAACTAGAAAAGCAAGAAGAAATCAAAACTCAAATTAGTAGAAGAAAAGAAATAATAGTAATCAGAGCAAAAGTAAATGAAATTGAACTGAAAAAAATACAAAAGATTGATGAAACAAAAATTGGTGCTTTGAAAAGATAAACAAAATTGACAGACTTTTATCCAGACTAAGAAAAAAATTGAGAAGTCCTCAAAAATAAAATCAGAGATGAACAAGGATACTTTACAACTGATGCTGCGGATCATTTCCAAAGGATCATTAGAAACTACTATGTGCACCTATATGCCAATAAATTGGAAAACCTAGAAGAAATGAATAAAATTCTAGACACATACAACCTACAAAAATTAAACCATGAGAAATCCAAAAACTGAATAGACCAATAACAAGTAATGAGATAAAAGCAGTAATAACACCTCTCCAAGAAAAAAAAAAAAAAAGAAAAAAAAAAAGCCAAGGACCTGATGGCTTAATTATTAAATTTTAAGAAATATTTGAAGAAAGAATTAATAGTAATCCTACCCAAATTATTCTGAAGTATAGAGGAGATGGGAATGCTCCTAAATTTATTTTGAGGTCAGTCTTGCCCTGATACCAAAACTAGACATGACATATCAAAAAAGGAAAACTACAGGCCAATATCCCAGATGAACACTGACACGAAAGTTCTCAATAAAATACTAACAAACCAAATTTAACAACACATTAAAAAGATCATCCATACTTATCAAGTGGGATTTGTTCTAGGAATGCAATTATGATTCAACATATGCAACTCAATCAATGTAATATGTTATATCAATAAAATGAAGGACAAAGATCATATGATCATTTCAACTGAGGTTGAAAAGTATTTTATATAATTCAACATCTTTTCATGATTAAAAATCCTCAAAAAACTAGGTATGGAATGAAATATGTCAACACAAGAGAAGCTATATAATGACAGATACATAGCTAATATCATACTAAAAAAAAAAATTGACATTCTTTCCTCTTTGATCTGGAACACAACAAGGATGCCCAATTTTACTACTGTTACTGAACATAGTACTGGAAGTCCTAGCCAGAGCAATTGAACAAGAGAAAGAAAAAAAAAAAAAAAAAAAGACTTCCAAAATTGGAAAGGAAGAAGTCAAATTTTCCTTGTTCACAGATAAATTAATCTTATGTTTGGAAAAACCTAAAGACTTCACCAAAGAAAACTATTAAAACTTAAAAACAAATTCAGTAAAGTCACAGGATACAAAATCAACATACAAAAATTAGTAGCATTTCTATATGCCAACAGTGAACAATCTGAAAAAGAGATCAATAAAGTAATCCCATTTATGATAAGTACAAATAAAATCAGATGCTTAGGAATTAACCAAGGATGTTAAAGATCTCTACAAGAAAAACTATAAAACATTGATACAAGAAAATGAAGAGGATACACAAAAATGGAAAGATATCCCATGTTCATGTATTGGAAGAATTAGTATTGTTATAATATCCATACAATTAAAGAAAAAAAAAACTACAGATTCAGTGCAATTATCAAAATATCAATGACATTCTTCACAGAAATAGAAAAAAAAATTCTAAAATTTATATAGAACCACGAAAGACCAAGGATAGCCAAAGCCATCCAGAGCAAAAAGAATAAAACTTCTGAAGGAAAACATTTGTTTATGTATTTTTGAATTGCCACATTTCATAGGACATAGAAGATACATTTCTAAATCACATATCTCTTCAAAACTTGAAACTTCTGTACAACTGAGTTTATCCACATGATCTACTGCTTGAGTTTCTCTTTTCTTTTCTATTAAGTACTGTAATAATATCCAGTGCAAAGAACAAGTGAGAAAATTATTTGAGGCTGCATTTAAATAATCTACTATAGTGGCTCATTTGTTAATTTCCTTTCCTCATTTTTTCAAAAGCAAATTTGAAGAGATTTTAATTTAACAACAGATGTGAGTTATTCTGATTTCATTTAAAATGCCAATTAGATAACTTTTTGTATATGCAATTAATATTATATTAATATTTTATTTTTATGGTACTGTAGTCATTTTAATTCCAGATTTCAACTCGTTAAGGTAAATGTTAAATTTTTAAAATATGTGTAATATTTATAATTACATTATTTGCTTATATGTCCATTTGTCTTGAATCAAATTATTTCCTATTACTACTCTTTATAAATAACTCTGTATGTTGGACGAACTTCAATAGTATGTTAACAGAGCATTTCAGGGGCTGCTTTCTCCAAATCAACTTTATTTTTTCTGTTATTGATCTCTGTGTATATATTTTTCCAATTTAATTGACTCATTTGTGAAACTAAGTTTTTTTTTTTGTTTTCATGTCTAAAATAATGGAATGATCAGTTTTTTCAAATGAGCATCATTTTGTTGGTACTATTCTCAGGCACTTTCTTCAAAATAGCATCTTTTGTGTTTTCTATTTAACTTTGAAGGGTTTATTTCATTTACCACTGGAAGTGAAAATGCAAAATAATGTTAATGACTGAGATATGTTTAGGAGATATATGTTAAGGTTTTCCTATTGGCTTTATAATAGAAGGCTATGTAAATTTCATAATATATGTAAAGAATAAACAGAGTCAATTTAAATGGTTAGAATTGTCCTGGCTGAATATTGTATTCATGTCAAGAATGTAAAGTAAAGCATATATTTGATCTACAGTTTAAGATATGTCATTTTTTAAATTTAACATAATTTTAGTTTATAACAAATGATTACCTTTAAATCAAAACATCAGAGATAAACATAACTCTTTCATGTGAGAGATAAAATGTTAAAATGAAAAATGTGAGCATTGTGTCAAAACTACTATTGTTTAGAAGGCATATTAATAATTTGAGGGGTAAATTATACACTCTGGTTTTGGAATCATTGATTTCAGTCACATCACTAACAGCTGGAATCAATAATGATTGAACTGCAACTGCACAAATTTGCTGTAAATGGAATTTTGGCAGCATCTTCCAAAGGTCCTCAGGAAATCAGCCTGGAAAGAACCATTCATCTGGAGAATGATGGAGGCTTTGCTTTTAAAGACTAACCAGTGAACCACATAAACTGGATATGACACTAAAGATCAAGTATGGACTGACTCTTACTGTGGAAAAAATTGAGTTATTGCCCCATTCATACATTGTTTCAAGGACCCTTTGGTGGAAGGAAGAAAGAAAGAAGCGATCTCCTATCTAAACTATGACCTATTATTTGCATAATCATGCACTGAAAATCAATATGCTGTAGAGTGCATTTCTCAAACATTGAGGTTAATATGAGTTACCTCAGATCTGGTAGAAATACAGATTCTAATTTAGGTTGCTTCTGGGGTGGGGTTTAAGAATCTACATTTCTAGCCAGCTCCCAGGTGACACTGATACCACTGTTTCACAGATCACTTGGCCCACAGATTGTTTGAGTACAAACAAGAGTTTAAGGAATCAAGGAATAGCAGTATAAAAGAGAAATGAAAAAATATTAATAACAGAGGCTAGAAGGCAGAACCAATTTATAAATACTGTTCCTTTTGAAATCCTTATATAGATTTTCTTTCCCTCTCTTGACCTCACTTTTCTTATACATTTCTTACCTAGGAATAGCTATTGTTGTACAAATTTAGATAACTACTAATCTCCTACTTACAAGGTACATGGTACATCATTACTTAAAAAAGGAAACTCATGTACATTCTATTGACATCAAATACAATCATCATTTACCTTCTGTAATCAACATTTTTATATTAGATTATCCATCTGTAGAAAATTGTTCAAATCTGGCACCTAGTAGCAATTATTTCAAAATCCATTTCATTATTAACCATCCATGTGAGGTCAAGGAATTGAGTCATTTTCTGGTCTTCTGTTTCACTAGATACATATGTTGAAGGATATTGTTTGGGTTATGTGAGATAATGCAGGTAAAGTGTGTACTGCAAGTTCAACACTCATTACATGTCTCTTTTTGTCCAAAGTAAGTTCAAAATAATTTTTTAAACACTGCATATTTTGATAATTGAGAATTCTCAAAGTATTGTGGCCAGGTTTGTATGAATACATTTTACTCAGCTGTATCTTAGAATACATGCAATTTGGGGAAAAACATGTTTTCCATTACTACTTTAATTACATGATTTTTAAGAGATACCTGATGTCCAAGAATTTGTCTTCTGCAAGCTTTAAAAAATGTTCTTACAGCTGATAAACTTCTAAAAACCTAAAATAGTTTCAGGACAATAATAAACTGTAATCTCTAAAAGTTCTCACACATACACATACATATATATACACATATTATCTTCATATATATATGAATAAGATAACTTCTTGATTTCCATATATATGCATATTGATTTCCATATATATATATATGTGTGTGTGTGTGTGTGTGAAGAAGATAATGTTTGCAACATACCAATGACTAATATGTATCAGTATATTTTAGATGATAACTCAGTCTCTATGTGGAAGCACAATCAACTTGGAACCTATTGGTGTTGTTTTCAAAGTTGTTATTTATGAACTATGTGAACTACTTGCATTTGGAAAGTTACTTCTTGTTATCAGTGGGCTCAGATAAGCAAACCTGGACCCCGTTATTTCTACATTTCCTGGAAGTCAATGAGAGGAATGAGCTCTTTTGTTCAGGCCCATGGCACTGGCAGGATTGTAAGGGTCCTGGACTTCTTACTGTCAGGAATCTCTGTAGTCACTGATGAGACAAGTAAAGACATAAACAGTATAGGGAAGTTCATTTGGGCACAGCCTTGCTTCCAATGCAAAGGGGATTATGCTGGAAAACGTAGAAGTTGAAGCCAAACAACCAAACTCTGCCTTCAGGAAGTGTTTCAGGGTCCAGCTGACCAAGAACAGCAAGCAAACTACATCTGTTGTAACCCAGTGATGGATGGTTGCCTGAACATTATTGAGGAAAACAATTAAGTTTTGGTTCGGGACTTTGGCTGAAAAGATCATGCTATTATTGATATTCCTGGAATCCACTTTAAGGTTGTCAAAGTAGCCAATGTCTCTGTTTTGGTCCTAAACAAAGGCAAGAAAGAAAGACCAAGATTATGAATTTGATGGTGAAATATAGTAGTAATAAATATTCATATACCAAAAAAGAAAGAAGAATGAAGCCTCTATAGATGTACATTGCATATTGAACATTTTTCTCTTTCCTCTTCAACAAAATGTTATAAATTTTAAAAATTCAACCAAACATAATAAAATAATTTCTTGAATTTTTTTGAGAAACAAGTAAATTATTACTTTATTGACTCATCATAGCTCTGAATATTGACTGTTTATCATGTGTGCATTCAGATATTTCATATGTGTTTATGTTCTGATTTTCAACTAAACTTGTCTACTATGATTTTGGTTATACGTATATATTTTAGACCTTTTGTTATAATGTGTATAGTGGATTTTGAATAAAAGAAAACCTGAATTTATGAACTTATTAGTAATTTTAGTCTTGTCTACTTAAAATATTAAATACAATGAAAAACTTTTGATGAATAATTAAGCAGAGAATCATAATTTGGTAAAGCAAATTTGAGGAAAGCAATTCTTCCCAGAGAAATTCATTTTAAGCCAATTCTTAACAGTTGATCTTCATATAATTCAAAAAAATCAAATTGCAGAATTTCAGGTATAAGAATCCTGATGCAAGAAGCAGACAAAATAGGCAACATTTGTAAAGTTGGGGTAACATATGACATAAAAGGTCTCCACTTCTGATGTCTTCAGAAACTGGAGGAAGATGAACCTAGAAAGACTGCCTTGGTTTTACTGGTTAAGAATTATTAGCAGTGTCTGAGTAACAAGGAAGTAGAAACTATGTAAGGATCTCTGTATATTTTCTGAAGTTCCCTCTATACAATTATGTATAGAAAACTGTATGGAATTTTGATATATAGTTTCATTAATTCTCATGACTACTACTAAGGACTTTGCAAAGTCTTAACTGAGACCTCTCTCTCTTTTTGTTTGTTTGTTAAATATGGGAAATCAGACAGAAACCTTGTGTTACAGATTCCTTGGATCTGTTTGCCACTCCAGGGCCTGCTAAGATATTTGCCTTCTTATAAGCTCACCTTTTTTTCAGATCCATCTGGTATTAGAATATGACCATGTTTAAAGTTTATTTAATGTGCAGAGGAATTATCATTTGTACACATTGAGAGTTTGCTTCTCTCCTGAAGTCAAAAAATATTTCTTCCTGAGTTGTGTCCTATTACAGCTCTTTCGTATTTTATGTCCTGTAGCTCTCTGTCCTATGTAGTATTATACATGTTTCTATAAGAAAATGCTATTGTACCTTTACTTGACAGAAGGTGAAACGTCCCACAAAATAACCCATCTAGGAATGAATTTCTCTTATCCTACTGAGCAGAAGTGGGAGATTTTTGCCTCTTCTATAAAATTATTAAACATTTTTAGGAGTTGTATTAGTCCGTTTCCATGCTGCTGATAAAGACACACCCAAGACTGAGCAATGCAGAAAATGTTCCACATGACTGGAGAAGCTTCACAATCACAGCAGATGGTGAAAGGCATGTCTCACATGGCAGCAGACAAGAGAGCTTGTGCAAAGAATCTCCCTTTTTTAAAACCATCATGAGACTTACTCACTATCACAAGAACAGCATGAGAAAGACCTGCTCCCATGATTCGATTACCTCCCACTGAGTCCCTCCTGTAACACATGGGAATTCAAGATGAGATTTGGGTTGGGACACAGACAACCGTATCATTTCACTCCCGAGCCATCCCAAATCTCATGTCCTCACATTTCAAACCAATCATGCCTTCCCAATAGTCTCCCAATGTCTTAACTCCTTTCAGCATTAACTCAAAAGTCCACAGTCCAAAGTCTCATCCGATACAAGTGAAGTCTCTTCCGCCCATTAGTTTGTAAAATCAAAAGTGAATTAGTGACTTCCTACATACAATGGGGGTACAGGAATTGGGTAAATACAGCCATTCCAAATAGGAGAAATTGATGAAAACAAAGGGACTACAGGCCCAAAGTCAGTCTGAAATCCAGTGGTGCAGTCAAATCTTAAGGCTCCAAAATGATCTCCTTTGACTCCAAGTCTCACATTCAGGTCACAGTGATACAAGAGGTGGGCTGCCATGGCCTTGGGCAACTCTGTCCTCGTGGCTTCGCAGGTTATAGTCCCCATCATGGCTGCTTTCAATGGCTGGTGTTGAGTATCTGTGGCTTTTCCAGGTGCATGATGCAAGCTGTAGATGGATCTACCGTTCTGGGATCTGGAGGAGAGTGGTCCTCTTCTCAACGCTCCACTAGGCAGTATCCCAGTAGGGACTCTGTGTGGGAGCTCCAACCCACATTTTCCTTCTGCAATTCCCTAGCAGAGGTTCTCCATGAGGTTCCCACCCCCACAGCAAACTTCTGCCTAGGCATCTAGGTATTTCCACACATCCTGTGAAATCTAGGCAGAGGTTCCCAAACCTCAATTCTTGACTTCTGTGCAACTGCAGGCTCAGAGCCACATGGAAGCTGCCAAGGCTTGGGGCTTCCACCCTCTGAAGCAATAGCCCAAGCTGTACTGTGGCCCTTTTTAGCCATAGCTGGAGCAGATGGGAAGTAGGGCCCCAAGTCTCTAGACTGCACAAAGCATGGGGACCCTGGCCAAGCCCATTAAACCACTTTTTCCTTCTGAGCCTCCAGGCCTCTGATGGGAGTGAGTGCCATGAAGACCTCTGACCTGCTCTGGAGACAATTTCCTCGTTGTTTTGGAGATTAATATTCAACTCCTCATTACTTATGCAAATTTCTGCAGCCTGCTTGAACTTCTCCTCAGAAAATGGGATTTTCATTTTGATCGCATTGTCATGCTGCAAATTTTCCAAACCTTTATCCTCTGTTTCCCTTTTAAAACTGAATTCCTTTAACAGCACCCAAGTCACCTCTTGAATGCTTCACTGCTTAGCAATTTTTTTCCACCAAATACCCTAAATTCTCTCTCTCAGGTTCAAAGTTCCACAAATCTCTAGGGCAGGGGCAAAATATCATCAATCTCTTTGCTAAAACATAACAAGAGTCACTTTTGCTCCAGTTCCAAACAAGTTCCTCATCTCCATCTGAGACCACCTCAGCCTGGATTTCATTCCATATCATTATCAACATTTTTGTCAAAGCCATTCAACAAGTCTCTAAGGAGTTCCACACTTTCCCACATTTTCCTGTCTTCTCCTGAACCCTCCAAACTTTTCCAAACTCTGTCTGTTACCCCGTTCCAAAGTCACTTCCACATTTTTGGGTATCTTTTCAGCAACGCCCCACTCTATTGGTATCAATTTACTGTATTAGTCCATTTTCACACTGCTGATAAAGACATACCCAAGACTGAGCAATTTGTAAAATAAAGAGGTTTATTGGACTTACAGTTCCATGTGGTTGGGGAGGCCTAACAATCACAGCAGATGGTTAAAGGCACATCTCACATAGCATCAGGCAAGAGAAGAGAGCTTAGGCAGGGAAACTCCCCTTTTTACAACCATCAGATCTCATGAGACTTATTCACTATCATGAGAACAGCACAGGAAATATCTGCCCCCATGACTCTATTACCTCCCACCAGGTCCCTCCCACAACACATGGGAATTCAAGATGAGATTTGTGTGGGGACGCAGCCAAACTGTATCAGGAGAGTAACATTTCCTTTCTCTCTTGTTAATTATCCTATGCCTACATAACTTGTATTATAGATAAAATGAATTCATCTAATAGCTTATTCTGTGTCAATATCTTTGTCTATATTGGAGACAATACTGTGTTTCAATGTGTTGAATATCTATTATTTAAAAATGCATCATTATATGCCACAGAGAAAGAACAAAAAGACAAATTCAATTATTCTACCACATATCAGCAATGGCATTCAGTGACATGTTAATCACTCCCATCAGCCTTTTTTTGCTTTGAATTTTTTTTCAAATATTCAAAGCATTTGCTAATTTCTTCAGCTAATGGTAGCATTGCTTTGTCCATGAAAAGGCCATGAAAAGAAATCCTTTTGCCTTTGTTTCAGGAATAAAGTACTATATAGCTTCAAAGCAGTGATTCTCACAGTTTAAACATACAAATCACCTGGGATCTTATTACAAAATAAAACGTAATTAAAAAGGTTTGGAATAGAGCCTAAAGTTCTGCATTTCTAACAAGTTCCCAGCTGGCTGGGACCAAACTCAGAGAAGAAAAGGAACAAAATACTCAGTTGAGGCTTCCAAGGAAAAATGGGATTATATCATATTTCAAATGGCAAATACTTGCTTCACTTAAAACAAATTGGTCTGTTTCTGTCCCCTTTAGGGTATAAAGTTACAACATATAACCTTCTGTTGTAATATTAAATCAGAGGTGATTGTTTATGAAGTCACTTTAGACACATAGAGTACAAGTAATATATCAGGTTCAACTGAAGTAAGATAAGTTTGAAAATATATGACCAAAGATGTTCATGGGATAGTAATGTTGAACTGCATCTGAACCCTGCACTCATTGAAAGCTGTTATAGTTAAAAAACCTGTGCATCATTTTGTGTTCTAGGAAACAGGCTAATGACAAAGGACCCCCTGCCCTCACATATCCTAGTATAAAACCTGTCTCCAAGAGCTTCAGCACAGAAAAAAAAAAAAAAAAACCACTATCCTCAGAGTGAACAGGCTACCTACAAAATGGCACACAATTTTTGCAAGCTCTCCATCTGACAAATGGCTAATATTAAGAATCTACAAGGAACTTGAACAAATTTACAAGAAAAAAAACAAAACTCCATCAAAAAGTGGGCAAAGGATATGAACAGACACTTCTCAAAAAAAGACATTTATGTGGCCAACAAACATAAGAAAGAAAAGCTCATCATCACTGGTCATTAGAGAAATGCAAATCAAAACCACAATGAGATACCATCTCACACCAGTTAGTAGGGTGATCATTAAAACACCAGGAAACAACAGATGCTGGCAAGGAAATGGAGAAATAGGAATGCTTTTACACTGTTGGTGGGAGTGTAAATTAGTTCAACCATTGTGGAAGACAGTGTGGCAATTCCTCAAGTATCTAGAACCAGAAATACAATTTGACCCAGCAGTCCCATTACTGGGTATACACCCAAAGAAATATAAGTCATTCTACTATAAACATACATGAACATGTATGTTTATTGCACCACTATTCACAATAGCAAAGGCTTAGAACCAACCCAAATACCCATCAATGATAGACTGCATAAAGAAAATGTGGCACATATACACCATGGAATACTATGCAGCCATAAAAAAAGAATGAGTTCATGGGGCGGAGCAAGATGGCCGAATAGGAACAGCTCCAGTCTCCAACTCCCAGCGCAAGCCACACAGAAGACCGGTGATTTCTGCATTTTCAACTGAGGTACTGGGTTCATCTCACTGGGGAGTGCTGGATGATCAGTGCTGGTCAGCTGCTGCAGCCCGACCAGCGAGAGCTGAAGCACGGCAAGGCATTGCCTCACCTGGGAAGTGCAAGGGGGAAGGGAATCCCTTTTCCTAGCCAGGGGAACTAAGACACACAACACCTGGAAAATCGGGTAACTCCCACCCCAATACTGCGCTTTAAGCAAACAGGCACACCAGGAGATCATATCCCACACCTGGCCGTGAGGGTCCCACACCCACGGAGCCTCCCTCATTGCTAGCACAGCAGTCTGTGATCTACCTGCAAGGCAGCAGCGAGGCTGGGGGAGGGGCGCCCACCATTGCTGAGGCTTAAGTAGGTAAACAAAGCTGCTGGGAAGCTCGAACTGGGTGGAGCTCACAGCAGCTCAAGGAAACCTGCCTGGTTCCTGTAGGCCCCCACCCCTGGGGTCAGGGCACAGTAAAACAATAACAAAACCCAGCAGAAACCTCTGCAGACGTTAAAACGAATTTTGTCTGACAGCTTTTGAAGAGAAAGCAGTGGATCTCCCAAATGCTAGGTTGGAGATCTGGAGAAGGGACAGACTCCTTGCTCAAGTGGGTCCCTGGACTTCTGAGTAGCCTAACTGGGAGATATCCCCACTAGGCAGTCAGGACACCATACCCTCGCTGCGGGTGGAGTACACCCCTGAGAGGAAGCTTCCAAAGCAAGAATCAGACAGGTACACTCGCTGGTCAGCAATATTCTATCTTCTGCAGCCTCTGCTGCTGACACACCAGGCAAACACCAGGGTCTGGAGGACCCTGCCACCTCCAACAGACCTACAGCTGAGGGTCCTGACTCTTAGAAGGAAAAACTATCAAACAGGAAGGACACTCTATACACCAAAACCCCATCAGTACATCACCATCATCAAAGACCAGAGGCAGATAAAACCACAAAGATGGGGAAAAGCAGGGCAGAAAGTGCCGGAAATTCAAAAATAAGAGCGCATTCCCCGGCAAAGGAAATGCGAGTCATCGCCAGCAATGGATCAAAGCTGGACGGAGAATGACTTTGACGCAGATGAGAGAAGTTACAGCGCTTCAGTCCAACAAACTTCAGAGCTAAAGGAGATGAATTACGCATCTACAGCAAAGAAACTAAAAATCTTGAAAAAAAGTGGAAGAATTGATATTGTGAGTAATTAATGCAGAGAAGGTCCTAAACTAAATGAAAGAGATGAAACCATGACCACGAAATACGCGGACAAATGCACAAGCTCAGTAAATCAACTCAATCAACTGGAAGAAAGAGTATCAGCCGCATTGAGTGATCAAATGAATGAAATGAAGCTAGAAGAGAAAGCAAAAGAAAAAAAAGAAGAAAAAAGAAATGAACAAAGTTCGCAAGAAGTATGGATTATGTAAAAAGACCAAATCACGCCTGATTGGGGGTGCCTGAAAGTGAGGGGGGAAAATGGAACCAAGTTGGGAAACACTCTTCAGGATATCATCCAGAGAACTTCCCAACCTAGTAGGGCAGGCCAACATTCAAATCCAGGAAATACAGAGAACGCCACAAAAGATACTCCCAGAAGAGCAACTCCAAGACACATAATTGCCAGATTCACCAAAGCTGAAATGAAGGAAAAAAATCTAAGGGCAGCCAGAGGAAAGGGTCGGGTTACCCACAAAGGGAAGCCCATCAGACTAACAGCAGATCTCGCAGAAACTCTACAAGCCAGAAGAGAGTGGGGCCATTATTCAACATTTTTAAAGAAAAGAATTTTAAAACCCAGAATTTCATATCCAGCCAAACTAAGTTTCCATAAGTGAAGGAGAAATAAAATCCTTTACAGATGGGCAAATGCTTAGAGATTTTGTCACCAATCGGGCCTGCCTTACAAGAGACCCTGAAGGAAGCACTAAACATGGAAAGGAACAACTGCACCAGCCATTGCAAAACATGCCAAAATGTAAAGACCACCAGGCTAGGAAGAAACTGCATCAACTAACGAGCAAAAATAACCACAGTTAATAATATCATAATGGCAGGATCAAGTTCACACATAACAATCTTAACCTTTAAATGTAAATTGACTCAAATGCTCCAATTAAAAGACACAGACTGGCAAACTGGATAAAGAGTCAAGACCCATCAGTCTGCTGTATTCAGGAGACCCATCCTCACACTCACAGAGACATACATAGGCTCAAAATAAAGGTGGAGGAAGATTTACCAAGCAAATGGAGAACAAAAAAAAGTCGGGTTGCAATACTAGTCTCTGATAAACAGACTTAAAACCATCAAAGATCAAAAGAGACAAAGAAGGCATTACATAATGGTAAAGGATCAATTCAACAGGAAGAGCTAACTATCCTAAATATATATATGCACCCACACAGGGAGCACCCAGATTCATAAAGCAAGTCCTTAGAGACTTACAAAGAGATTCTTAGGACTCCCATACACAATAATGGGAGACTTAACACTCCACTGTCACATTAGACAGATCAACGAGACAGAATGTTAACAAGGACACCGCAATTGAACTCATCTCTGCAGCAAGCAGAGACCTAATAGACATCTATAGAACTCTCAACCCCAAATCAACAGAATATACATTCTTCTCAGCACCACATCGCATTTACTCCAAAGTTGACCACGTAATTGGAAGTAAAGCACTCCTCAGCAAATGTACAAGAACAGAAATTATAACAAACTAATCCGTGACCACAGTGCAATCAAACTAGAACTCACGACTAAGAAACTCAATCAAAACCGCTCAACTACATGGAAACTGAACAACCTGCTCCTGAATGACTACTGGGTACATAACCTAAATGAAGGCAGAGCAAAGATGTTCTTTGAAACCAATGAGAACAAAGATACAACATACCAGAATCTCTGGGACACATTGAAAGCAGTGTGTAGAGGGAAATTTATACACTAAATGCCCACAAGAGAAAGCAGGAAAGCATCTAAAATTGACACTCTAACATCGCACTAAAAGAACTAGAGGAGCAAGAGCAAACACATTCGAAAGCCAGCAGAAGGCAAGAAATAACTAAGATCAGAGCAGAACTGAAGGAGATAGAGACAATAAAAACCTCCAAAAAATCATCAATGAATCCAGGGAGTTGGTTTTTTGAAAAGATTAACAAAATTGACAGACCACTAGCAAGACTTAATAAAAGAAGAAAAAGAGAGAAGAATCAAATCGACTAATTAAAAAATGATAAAGGGGATATCACCAATCGGCCTCCCACAGAAATACAAACTACCATCAGAGTAATACTATAAACACCTCTATGCAAATAAACTGAAAATCTTAAAGAAATGGATAATTTCCTGGACAATTACACTCTTCAAGACTAAACCAGGAAGAAGTTGAATCCCTGAATAGACCAATAGCAGGCTCTGAAATTGAGGCAATAATTAATAGCCTACCAACCAAAAAAAAGTCCAGGACCAGATGGATTCACAGCTGAATCCCTCTACCAGAGGTATACAAGGAGGAGTTGGTACCATTCCTGGAAACTATTCCAATCAATAGAAAAAGAGGGAATCCTCCCTAACTCATTTTATGAGGCCAACATCATCCTGATACCAAAGCCTGGCAGAGACACAACAAAAAGAGAATTTTAGGACCAATATCCCTTGATGAACATTGATGCAAAAAATCCTCAATAAAAAATACTGGCAAAACCGGATTCAGCAACACATCAAAAGCTTATCCAATTGGTGATCAAGTGGGTTTCATCCCTGGGATGCAAGTCTGGTTCAACATTCACAAATCAATAAACATAATCCAGCATATAAAATAACAGAACCAAAGACAAGAACCACATGATTATCTTCAATAGATGCAGAAAAAGGCTTTTGACAAAATTCAACAGCTCTTCATGCTAAAAACGCCAATAATTCGTATTGATGGAACGCACTCAAAATAATAAGAGCTATTTATGACAAACCCACAGCCAATATCATACTGAATGGGCAAAACTGGAAAAATGCCCTTTGAAAACTGGCATCAAGACAGGATGCCCTCACCACTCCTATTCAACACATAGTGCTGGAAGTTCTGGCTAGGCAATCAAGCAAGAGAAAGAAATCAAGGGTATTCAAAGTTAGAAAAGAAGAAGTCAAATTGTCTCTTGCAGATGACATGATTGTATATTTAGAAAACCCCATTGTCTCAGCCCAAAAATCTCCTTTAAGCTGATAAGCAACTTCAGCAAAGTCTCAGGATACAAAATTAATGTGCAAAAATCACAAGCATTCTTATACACCAGTAACATGCCAGAGAGCCAAATCAGGAATGAACTTCCATTCACACTGTTTCAAAGAGAATAAATACCTAGGAATCCAACTTCTAAGTGGATGTAAAGGACCTCTTCAAGGAGAACTACAAACCACTGCTCAGTGAACAAAAGAGGACACAAACAAATGGAAGAACATACCATGCTCATGGATAGAAGCAAGAATCAATATCGTGAAATGGCCATACTGCCTAAGGTAATTTTATAGATTCAATGCCATCCCCATCAAGCTACCAATGAGTTTCTTCACAGAATTGGAAAACTGCTTTAAAGTTCATATGGAACCAAAAGAGCCCGCGATCTCCAAGACAACTTAAGTCAAAAGAACAATGCTGGAGGCATCACGCTACTCCGACTTCAAACTATACTACAAGGCTACAGTAACCAAAACAGCATGGCACTGGTACCAAAACAAAGATATAGACTAATGGAACAGAACAGAGTCCTCAGAGATAATAATACTATCTACAGCCATCTGATCTTTGACAAACCTGGAGAGAACAAGAAATGGGGAAAGGATTCCTATTTAATAAAATGGTGCTGGGAAAATTGGCTAGCCATAAGTAGAAAGCTGAACTGATCCTTTCCTTACTCCTTATATGAAAATTTCAATTCAAGATGGATTAGAGACTTAAATGTTAGACCTAATACCATAAAAATCCTAGAGGAAACTCAGGTAGTACCATTCAGGACACAGGCATGGGCAAAGACTTCATGTCTAAACACCAAAAGCAACGCAGCAAAAGCCAAAAATTGACAAATGGGATCTCATTAAATGAAAGAGCTTCTGCACAGCAAAAGAAACTACCATCCGAGGAACAGGGGCAACCCACAGAATGGGGAGAAAATTTTGCAATCTACTCATCTGACGCGGGCCAATATACAGAACCTGCTAAAGAACTCAAACACATTTACAAGAAAAAACAAACAACCCCATCAAAAGTGGGCAAAGGATATGAACAGACATTTCTGCAAAAAGAAGACATTCATACAGCCAACAGACACATGAAAAAATGCTCATCAGCACTGGCCATCAGAGAAATGCAAATCAAAACTACAAATGAGATACCATCTCACACCAGTTAGAATGGCAATCATTAAAAAGTCAGGAAACAACAGGTGCTGGAGAGGATGTGGAGAAATAGGAACACTTTTACACTGTTGGTGGACTGTAAACTAGTTCAACCATTGCGGAAAACAGTATGGCGATTCCTCAAGGATCTAGAACTTAGAAATACCATATGACCCAGCCATCCCATTACTGGGTATATACCCAAAAGGATTATAAATTATGCTGCTATAAAGACACATGCACACGTATGTTTATTGCAGCACTCTTCTCTCACAATAGCAAAGACTTGAATCAACCCAAAAGTCCATCAGTGACAGACTGATTACAGAAAATGTGGCAATATATACACCATGGAATACTATGCAGCCATAAAAGGATGAGTTTGTGTCCTTTGTAGGGACATGGCCGCAGCTGAAACCATCATTCTAGCAAACTATCACAAGAACAGAAAACCAAACACCGTGATAAATCACCATAGGTGGGAACTGAACAATGAGATCACTTGACCTCGAAGGGGAACATCACACACCGGGCCTATCATGGGAGGGAGGGGGAGGGATTGCATTGTTATACCTGATGTAAATGATCTAGTTGATGTGGTGCAGCACACCAACATGGCACAAGCATACATATGTAACTAACCTGCACGCTATGCACATGTACCCTACAACTTAAAGTATAACAATACTAAATACAAAAAAGAAAAGAATGAGTTCATGTCCTTTGCAAGGACATGGATGAAGGTGGAAACCATCATTCTCAACAAACTAACACAGGAACAGAAAACCAAACACTGCATGTTCTCACTCATAAGTGGGAGCAGAACAATAAGAACACATGGACACCAGGAGGGGAACATCACACATCACGGCCTGTCAGTGGGTAGGGAGCAAGGGGAGCGAGAGCATTAGGACAAATATCTAATGCATGCGAGTCTTAAAACCTAGATGACAGGTTGATAGGTGTACTAAACCACCATGGCACATGTATACCGATGTAACAAACCTGAACATTCTGCACATGTATCCCAGAACTTAAAGTAAAATTTAAAATTTTTAAAAAATTTAAAAAAAAAAACTGTCTGCTGTTTTCTTTAGCATTCTCTTGTTTACCTGGTGCTGTAGAACTGCAGGCCATATTCCTTTACTTTGAGGTTTTCTTCATTAATGAATATTCTCCCCTATTACAGTAGTCAGAATAAAATCATCTTCTTAATTGCTCATTTCATACTGCCATTCACAGCAGGCAATATCTATTTTCAGACTACATCATAGTCATTAAATGTGTGGGCCCCAAAGTCAGATTAATTAGTTTTTAGACCTGTCTCTTTTGATCATTAGCTTATGTTAGCTAGGACAAGAGATTAAAACTCCATAAACTTCTGTAAACCAAAAACCAAATTTTAAGCCCCCCAGCTTACTGAATGGACTCCCCTGTTGGGCCAAGAAGATCCCAAAGAAATCTGAAAAGCTAGTTGAGGCCAAGACAGGTAGAGATATCAGACATGCCTCATTATATCCTGTTTGCTTTAGAGTTTAAACACAACTGACCAGCATTAACATTAAAGTAGAGATCAAAAGACTGACAAAACAGACTCTTTGTAGCAATAAGGAACCAAATTCCAACCTCACTCTATGTATCATCACATGACAGATAACAAATTCTAAAGGAAATAGAAGTATTTTACCCCCAAATATATTTCTTTTACATATTTTGGAATGGCCCTGCAAAGTTGTCTATTGTAAGGGAGATTTGGATTCTGTAAAGAATCTTCTTTCCTTACTAGATCTTTTTCAGAGAGCCTGAAACATTTTAAAGTCTGATAAGAGATATTATAAGCTTCATCTACATAAACAAGAACCTTGACTTCCACATCTCCCCTTATCAAGTATTTCTTTATGCTAACTTCAACTTTTCAGGCAAAGCTTGACCCTTTCAACCAATTGCCAATCAGGAAATCTTTTAATCCACCTATGACCTGCAAGCCACTCCTTCTTCCCCCACCTTCCTGTATTTGAAATGTCCTGCCTTTCGTTTCCAGGTCAAACCATGTATACTTTACATGTATCGATTTATGTTTTCGCCTGTAACTTCTGTCTCCCCAAAATCTGTAAAACCAAGCTGTAACCCAAGCATTTGGGCACATGTCCTCAGGACGCCCTGAGGCTGTGTCATGGTCCTCATATTTGACTCAGAATAAACCCCTTCCAATATTTCACAGAGTTTAGCTTTTTCATCAACACCTCAAAACCTCCATTTCAACATAACTAAAGAAGTAATGGTAAAGTATTTTTATCCAAATACTCACTTCCCTGTGCAAAATCTATGGAGCTCCCATTCCACTTGCTGGAAAATTGAAACACATTCTTAGGGCCCCTTGTGACCTGCCCTTTCTCCTCTCTTCTTCTCCCTTCTCACTCTGCTCAGGTCACTGTGGCTTTTTTTTTTTTTTTTTCCTTCATTTCTGGAACTCATGAAGCTGTTTCTCACATTGAGACTTTTCTTTATGCTATTTCCTTCCTAGCTATTCCCCAGGTATTGTTATAGCTGGCTTTTTCTCATCACTCAGGTTTCTATTATAATGTCGACTTTTCAACAGTCCTTCCCTGATATCAGTGTCCAAATACTCCTCATCCATATCTATTCCCTTCCTGTATTCTAACATGTCCACATCTGCCATTCTAATGATTTTTTTACTGTCTGTATCCTCATGAGAATGCAAGTTCGAAATGGGGCAAGCTACATAATTCATGTAGCCCATTGAAAAATGAAAATGTGAGTCTCCTTGCTTAATAAAAATGGTATTAACATATAAAGCTTTCTCCTTCTGTGCTCCATCTTTCTCCCTCGCTCAATTTGTCATGGAGTTGTTATTTGCTGTCTAATGTAATTTTAAGTAAAGAAATATTTTAATTTGATTACTTACACATGTATTTATGCAATGACACTTTACATGAAAATGTGGGTGCATTTAACTCATGCAAAACATCACAGAAATTACATAGTTCATACATATTGATCTAACCAAAACGGGACACACCACACAAACGTAACTCCACTCTTTTGATTCTACTTCTCGATGTGTTCACATTCCACCTATACGCTCTACCTTTCACTTACTGAAGAGTAAGGAAGGACTGAAAGGAAAAGGAACTCTGGGTTATGATATCTTTCCCTTACCTTCTATGTCATGATTTTCTGCATTAGTGATTGGAAGCTTCCATACATTACTTATTTTGTACTTGCTTTGAGTCCCGTTAAATTTCCATGCATCAAGGGTCCACCAGAATTCTGCAAACATGGGGCATCCTATATGCCATACGTAAATGGCAAAGGAAGGAACAGTGGTAGACATGCGTGTTGCATGTTCCTCTTCTGCTTATGCTCCATTGTCACCTCAGCTTTGACATACAAAACACTAATTCAAAGATAAAAATGTTAATATAGCACAAATAGAGCATTAAACCAAGAGGAGGGTTCTTCTGAAAATGAGGCATAGTCACATGGCCATGAAGTCAAACTCTCCATTAGCTCAGGAACTCTCAGACTGATTTATTTCTGCACTCCTGATGGTGAGAACAATGCCTGAGCATGCAGAAAATGAATAAACATTTTTGAATAAATGAATAAATACATGAGAGTTATATACCTCATGATTTCTTAGCAAAATACCTGTCGCCTAGTAAGTTATCTGTTAATAAAGCATGTTATTACTATTATCACTGTTATCATTATTACATATTAGAGAATTTACACGTTTTGGATTTACTACTGGAAAATTGATAGTATTTTGACAAAATTTCTTCTTGTGTATTTACTCTAATTATAGGATTAGTTGAAGTGGATCAAATGAAAGAAAATTCAAATGAATTGAGTTGACTTCTCATCAGCTTGTCTGATAAAAATGTAGGTAAAATAGTAGATTAAATGTTATAGTAAAAATAATAGCTTGGAGTTAAGCACAAGGATTTCAATTAACTATATGTATATTGTACACAACTATTATAAGTAATTTTTATAATTTATGTATATTTATTTCTGAAAAAATCTGCACTTCAATTTTATTATGTCTTTCAAGACTTGGAGTAAGCAGTGGTAGCTTATTGACCAGCATGTTTTTCAACTGTGTCCCCAAATGGCTTTGTTATCAAGAGATAAGAGGTGGGCTTAAATATCTCTATTTCTCTGCTCAGCCTTTTTTCCTAGAATAATGTCAAATTAGGCTAACTCTAAATAATCAATTTATAAATATTTTCAGAATGGAAATAGGAGTAAAAGTAATTGGAATGAGAAAAAGTTAAAAAGGTATAAGACATTTTCTTCTTTCACATACTTTTTTTTAAAGAGGTAAATAAGACTTCAATGAGACACTTCAAGACAAAATATATTCAATAACAAGTGAATAGTTGTTAGCTTCACGTATATCTACCACAGCAAAGGACACAAATTTAAAAACAAAAAAACAAAAAAACAAAAAAACAAGCAAACAGCTGCTTGCAGATATAGATAAACCATATATGCCATATATATATTCTTTTTTCTAACATGCCATCCTGCATACAAGTATCCTAAAAATGATATGGCAGCTGCATAGAGTTGAAGACTGTAAGGAAAATTAGGATAAAAATGTATTGAATGGAAAACTATGCATTGTATATAGCAGACCTTTAGAATTACCTGATTCTGAAACTGTGGGAGCTATTTTTCAATCCTGTTAATTTTAGATAACCGATAACATTATAAAATTGTTCTTGTCTATAAACATATAAATCAATTCTGTGTCGAGAGACAATCTTGACTCCCTACATTTATTTCAATACATCTGATCTACAAATGTTTTATTCATCAGGATTTCCTGCTAACTTGTAACACTTGCCAATTTCCTCATTCATGAGTTAAAATCTTTTTTTTTTTTTTTTTTTTTTTTTGAGGCGGTGTTTTGTTCCCCCGGCTGGAGTGCAGTGGCCGGATCTCAGCTCACTGCAAGCTCCGCCTCCCGGGTTCACGCCATTCTCCTGCCTCAGCCTCCCGAGTAGCTGGGACTACAGGCGCCCGCCACCTCGCCCGGCTTGTTTTTTGTAGTTTTAGTAGAGACGGGGTTTCACTGTGTTCACCAGGATGGTCTCGTTCTCCTGACCTCGTGATCCGCCCGTCTCGGCCTCCCAAAGTGCTGGGATTACAGGCTTGAGCCACCGCGCCCGGCGAGTTAAAATCTTTAATACGTCTTCATTTTTCTATCTGTAAGAGAGTCAAAATTTTAACTTTTTAACAAATATCTTAATGAGGCTCATGTTTCTTTTATTATTTTACTCTACCATGCACAACAGATATCTTCTATGTCTTAATCTAAGATGTCTGTTCCTGCTCCTACTATTCTATCCACATTCCATTCAGAAGGATCAAGGGAAAGCTGAGAAAAGGCCAACCCCCTTTGCTTTTTGGTCACAGATTTCATGCCCAGTCTCTTCTCACTAGCCAGAAGTAAGTCAAACAGCATATTTTGGCAGACAAAACTGGAATAAGTTATCTTTATCCAGCAAGCCACCTGACCAGCCTTGAACTTTGAATTCTATTACAAAAAAAAAAAAAAAAAAAAAAGGAACAACAGACACTGGTGAATAATTGGCAGTCTTTACAAGTAGTTATATGTGGTAAATAAAAAAGTCTTAACCTCCACCTCAGCCTGATGAATCTTTAAAGAGTCTTCATCCTAACTCTTGAGGCCTGACCTCCCTTTCCTTAAAGCATTTATTTAGAAAACTTGTATAGGGCCTCTCTGCTTATTTGAGATGAATATCTTTTTAAAAAGCCTCTTACCAGTTTTACAACCAGGAACGTTTCTAAGACCTGGGAGCTGTGGTTTTGAAATGAAATCTCTGTGGGAGAATAGGAGCCTTATTTTGATGGGTACCAATTAGCAAACACATATGGCCTAATGACAGAGAAAACATACGCAAACTCAGAAATAACTCAATGTGCTCTATGCATCACATTGATCAACTTCCCCTGACTAATGTCCTCCAGTACTTTCCCAGTAGCTTACCCTAGTGCTTAAAAAAACCTACCTGTCTTTTGTTCAGCAGAGCTGAGCTCTGACTTCTCTTTCCTATTGAAATAACATTACATAAAAGTCTTGCTTGCCTATTTAACGTCATCCCATGCAATTTTTCCTTTGTCTAGGGATTTGGAGGAAGCAGGCATGAACAATGTGCTAAACTTATCTGGGAAGACATCTTCATGGAGAAAAAAGATTGATTTGTGTTCAAAGATTAGTAAGATACTGTATAAATGGAGAATTACAGAGATTTATACACCTGATAAAAGAAATAGTGAATAATATAGTTCCAAAAGTTTCTTCTAACATAACGACTGAACCACATAAGGGTCATAAAGTCAAATGCAGGCAAGGTAATGCATGAAGTAGCCCAGTGTAAACTGAATGGCACAATAGGGAATGTAAACTAGACGGCTCATGCCATTTCTGAGAAGATAGCCTTTTTCAGGCTCACATACTTGCTGTCATGTTGTCAAAATTTTTAATTTTCCAAAATAAACTAGAATACAGATTTACATTTTAATTTTTAATTTCATCCATATATAACTAATTCAAAGTTAGAAAAATAAGTGAGGCTATAAACAACTGCTAGGCTACACAAAGTTTGCTTTATTTTTTATCTTCTTTTAGTAAAATAATACTTGAGGCATTAATTACTAAAAGGAAAAGTGGGTTTAATTGGGAAGTGAGTTACTTCCTTATTTTGTCATCTTGGGCCACTGGATTAATTTTTATGCATCTCAGTTTCTTTTGCCTGAAATCTGGATAGCT
The DNA here is from genome assembly GCF_008728515.1 of Papio anubis. NCBI lineage: Eukaryota > Metazoa > Chordata > Mammalia > Primates > Cercopithecidae > Papio > Papio anubis. The sequence goes on from NC_044978.1 coordinate 110,743,477, forward strand.
ATTACATAGGGTTAGTGTATTTATATTGAGACAATATTAATAAAGGTGTTTGGAAAATGATAATGTGTAATATAAATACAAAATATGTGTTGCAAGAGAGTTTTATAACATGGAAATTAAGCATGTAGGCATGTAAGCATGTAGGCAGGTATTTGTCAAGTAGCTTTCAAAAGCCATATAACATCCAATCTACAAAATTAATATTAAATTACTATCTATTTCATAGTGCTGTGCTGAGGATGAAATGAGAGAATGTGCTGAGGATGAAACGAGAGAATCCATATTAAAGTTTTTTAGTGTGGTTTGTACTAACTGCACACTGTCTGTGACTATCAGTAGGAAGAGGAGTAGAACATAGCATAACATAAACCATAATTGTTCTGTTAACCAGGAATAATCACATTTTCTTGAAACTAGCTAAAGTTAGAGAAAAAAAAATTAAAAAACAAGAAATTGTACCACAAAGGTTGCCAATTATTCTGTGGAATATTAATGCTCATTTTATGCTGATGCTGCTTTAATGTTAATTAGGAATCCAGAGTCTTCCTTTGTGCACATAATGAATATTCCTTCTCATGCTCTACTTGTTTGTCTCTGACAATTACTAAATTAATTACTTCAAATCTGAGCTCACACCAGTTTTTAACCCTTCCGGTTTGTGCTAAATGTGGAATTTTAATTTGATACTCCAAAGTGTTTTTAATGTTGGTGTAAGTATGTAAATAAAACATCTATAAAATATCATTAATGATCTATTGAACAAAACTATGTAGCAGACACAGGGAGATTTGAAAATGCAAGTCCTACAAAAAAATAAAATTTGATCAAAAGATGTCAATTTAATTAGCTTGATATTGGTATTTCTTTGCCTCTGTATTCATACAACACTCAAGCTTGAAATAAAAAATAACTCTGAGAAATATGAAATCCACTATTTATTCAGCTGAAAACTACTAATGAGTGAAATTCATTAAATTAATATGAAGACATAAATTTAATATAGTAAGCAAATTTTATCTTGGGTGTCAACTGAGTGTGTGTGTGCTGGTGTGTGTGCATGAACAAATATGTGATTATTAAAGTGAAATATCAGAATTTGTACAGCTGATAATAAAATCACCTGGAAATTTTTAATAATCTCCTCTATGAGTCTGCTAGGGCTGCCATAACAAAGTACCATATACTGAGTAGCTTAAACAACAGAAATTTATTTCTCATAATTCTTGAACATGGGAAGTCCAAAATGAAGGTGCTGGCAGAGTTGGTTTTTAGTATGGACTCTTCCTTTGGCTTACAGATGACTGTCTTCTCACTATATCCTTACATGGCCTTTTCTCTGTATGCACACAGTCCTGGTGTCACTTCCTCTTCTCATAAGGACACCAGTATGGCCTCATTTCATCTGAACTAGCCCCTTAGAGGCCCTATCTCCAACTAAGTTACAATGAGGATTAGGGCTTCAACATGTGAGTTTTCAGGGGGTACAATTCAGTTCATAACACCTTGTTTAAAAAAAAAAAGTCAACATCTTCTTCATAATAGTTTACTTAATAGCTTGAATTGTGACTTCCCAATCAACTATTTTGTCCTAGCCCATAAATACTGTGTGTATACATATATAACACACATTTACATATTATAAAATATAAATATAATAAATAATAAAAATAATAATATAAAATACATATTTTATTCCCTTGACTCTCAGTAATTTGAATTATGTTTTGGAGAAATTAATTCTCTTATTTGATGTTTTGTTGTTGGTTTAGACTAGGACAGATACGATATCTCGCTTGGTGACTAATACATTTTTGTTTTTGATTTGTGTTACTTTGAGAGCACAATCACATTCATTAATAACTTGGCATCACAGAAGTCTCTTGCACTGTCATAGCACTAAGGAAAAATCTAGGAAAATGTTATTTACATAAAAGATATATTTTTTACAATAAAATATTTTTCAGCCTTAAAAAGAAGTTTTTATGCATACTAGGTCGATGAACTTTGAAGAAAATATGCTAATTGAAATAAAGTGGACAGAAAAGAACAAATTTCATGTGATTCTACTTATACAAAGTACCTAGAGTAGTCACACTCATAGAGACAAAAAAATAGAATGGTGGTTTCTAGTGGATGGGGGAAGAGGGAAACGGGGAGTTATTTTTTAATGGGTACGGAGTTTTAGTTTGGGAAGAGGAAAATTTATGGAGATGAATGAAGGTGATAAATAAACAATAATGTGAAGGTGTGAAGGTGGTTAATGTCACTGGATTTACACTTTAAAATGGTTCAAATGATAAGTGTTATGTTATGCAAATTTTACTGCAATATAAAGACTCTCAGAGGAAATAGATATTATACTATCCTTTTAAAATAAATTTGTCAGTGGAAAGAAGACATAAACGTTGAAATGAAATCATTAAGTTAAACATGGTAATAGATAAAAGTACAACTAACCAATCTTTTTGTTTTTTTCTTCATTTTTCTTCAAAGTTTTTTACTTTGGTTTTAATTACTTTTATTCTGAAGAGATTATGTTTTAAATGTCAATTCTTCATTCTTCATTATTGATCAAGGTGGATTACTCCAATATATCCAAACTATTCTATTTATATGTGTGTATATATAAGTTGGTGTGTATTATACAAATATACATACAAATGAAGCTCATTTTAGATGAAAAAAGCCTAATTTATTTTATCAACTACAGATGATTAAAGGAAATATATTCAAATACAATCTGTATGGAAATTTAACATAATGTTAACAAAGACTCTAATAGTTCCCATTTCTTAATTGGTTCAATAAGAACACAGGCCTATCTAAAATCATAGAGTCAATATCCTAAAACAACAAAACCTTTTAAAGTACTGTTTCATGTATTACATTTCCCCAAACAATAGCATCTTTATTATGTATCATGAGGCAATTGAAAAGTTAAATAATGGAATAATGTGCTTAGCTTCACAGAATCATCCTGAGATCTCCTGGGAAAATGTGCCCTTGTAATAGACAAACTCCCTCCCATATTCAGACAGGTCATCGATTTCCTAAAATTGGCTAGATTAAAGAAACATGTTCTCTCATAATGATGAACAATGCTTTTATATTTGACTACTACAATATCATCAAGAAAAACTCAATTGAATGTATTTATTATTTATTTTCCCACAGTAATGAAGTAGTAAAATGGACAACATACTAATGATAATCTATCTGGATTTGAGGAAAGCTTTTGTCCTCTTAACAAAGCTGATTGATCTGCAAGGACAGCATGAGGGTAGAAGGAGAGATCTATTGAAATGAATGAGACATAGTCTCCAGTGTGGAGATAGACATTGTCAATAAAAGGATTAAAAAATAGTCAATCAAACAATCCCCCTCCCCCAAAAATACAATCTGACAGAACAGATAGCAGAGGATATCCAATTATATACAGTTTTAGGTAGGATCACCTTTGCTAAGGTTTGACTGTGAGAAACATCTTTGAACAAAGAAAAATAAAAACATAATAAATAGATTAGATTAAAACAATGCATTTAAGTCATTAATTTCCCAATTGTTTCTATAAGTAAGGAATTAGTTGACTGAAATTTACATTTAAAATGGATCTTGATATATTACACAATGTTTTAAAACTTGTGATGGTTAATTTTATGTATAAACTTGAGTGGGCCACAGGATGACAAGATACTTTTTAAATATTACTTCTGGATATGTCTTTGAGGGTGTTTCTAGAAAAGTTTAGCATTTGAATTAGTGGACTGAGTAAAGCAGACGTCCAATATGGGTAGGCCTCATCCAACCCATCGAAGACCCAAATAGAACAAAAACACAGAAAAAAGTTTAATTCTTGTTGCCTGAATGCTGAGACATAGTTGTTCTCCTGTGGACTATGATCTATACCATCAGCACTTCTGATTTTCAGGTTTAGACTGGAATGGAATTTATACCACTAGCTCTCCTGGGTCTCCTGGTTGCAGTGATTGAGACTTCTCAGCTTCCATAATCGCATGAGCCAATTCCTTGTAACAACTCTCACTCTACATTTACACATTCTACATTTACAAAATTCTGTTTCTCTAGAAAGCCCTAACTAATACTAAACTGGAATAATCAGAAAATCCACTTTAAAATGACTAAAACATTGAGAAAATTTATTTTCTCACCTAAAGATCTCAGACATAATTTGATAAGCAATTCAATAATATTATCAAAGTCCATGATTATTTCCATCTTCCTATTCTACCATTCTTATTATCAGCCCATTCTTCCTAAGGCTTTGTAAGTAAGGAATTAGATGGCTGAAATTTGTAATTTCCCTCATGGTTGCCCATGTCTGCCATTTTTTGGTGGGTAACAGACAGACACAAACAACAGATACACTAATGATCAAGAAAATATACTTTTCTGTATCTTCTATTAGGAATGAAAAAATGCCTCCAAGTGCTAATATATTTTAATTTATACCTCTTTGGACATAACTAGATTACAAATCCATTCCTACATCAGCCACTGGCAAGAAAAAAGAGATTTATTTCACGGACTACAAATAACCATCTGGGATGACAGGAATTTTGTGAGGTCTACAACCAAGACCCCAGAGGTCATGGTATTTTATATACAAACATAGAGATATTTTATATGCAAACAAAATTTCAGATATTTTCAAAAGGTTTTATTACTTAAATTTTATTTTATTTTTTTACAGAGAGAGTATTGCTGTGTTGCCAGCCTGGACTTGAACACCTTGGCTTAAGCAGTCCTCCTGCTTTAGTCTCTCAAGTAGCTGGTATCATAGGCACACACCACTGCACCTGGTTCAAAATGTTTTATAGCAAACTTCAGACGGTATTATATGTTATTAGAGATATAACAGGTCTACAGTGATCAATTTGGTGACATATTTAGTATGTTTTAAATTTTAGAGTAAAAGCTCAAGGCAGCTAAAAGTATTTAAGCAATTCTGAATTGCATGTAGGTTGAATTATTTTATGCATAATGGAGCAATCATTTACTTTTCCACTTTTCACAGAGAAACTCAATTACTCCAGTTTTCCATTTTGTTCATTTATGTCCTATCTATATCTGCACTTATTCACCTGAATCACCTATCTATTCTTTCTTTTTTCCAACTTTTAATCAGCATTTACTTCTGTGATAGCCACTGTGCTGACCTGCTAAGCATTCCTTAACCTGCTGATTTTTCTTTATAATTCTACACTCTCGTTTAGCTTTCTCCTTATGTAACTCTAATTCTTTGTACATTTCCTGTATTGTGGAATCATTTCTATAAGACTTTTTAAAAACCTATACCCAAATTAATAAAGAATTACATTTTAAAATTGTATTCTTTTTCAAAAATATTCTGTATGTATACCAACAAAAAGGTGTTTCAAAATGGAGATGTACAAAAATTCAGAAACTGTAGACTCACTATTATGGTGTTTCTTTTAACTATTTTTACTTAGATATGCTATTGCTGGTCTTCAGGAGAAATAAGTTACATCATATCTTTTATCTGCAGATTTAGCTATTATCAATGATTACCAAGAGAAAGTGACTTTTTCTCTAATAACTCTTTCAGCCTTCTATATTTCTATAGAGTATATCTATAGTATATATATAGTATATATATAGTACTTCTATAGAGTATATCCAGACTTTTCATAGTTTTCTGAAAGTATAGCTATTGGGACGTGACATAGTATACAATATATTCATTACACATTTTCTGTGCATTTATTAATTAATCTATTAATATTTGCTTCAAATGAGAAAGGTAAGGATATCCTTGTAAATGTAGAGAATCTGGAATTAGCACTCAAAAACTTCAGACATTTAGACATATGTTTCTGGGCCTGATATTTCAGTGATTGTTGTCAAGCCAGTAAAGCTGCTATTCAATCTTTTTGTGTCCTTATTTAATGCAAGACTGATGCAGGAAGTGCTGCTATTAAATTTTAAAGCAGTGTATTAGGTAAAGGATGTATGAATCTCACTGTGGTCTGTCAAAATCGAGGAGCTAATAATCCTAAAGACAGCCTAGATAGCACAGTGCATGTGAGCCCAGGGTGAAAAGTTTATCTTTATTACCCTTTTTAAAGTATCTCTCTATTTTATTGAATTGCACAAGTTAGATAACCCTGTGACCACATGATCTATGCTTGGGATAGAGAAAAATAAGTAGAACTTGTCAGACTATTTATTGCTGTTGACAAAGCTAAACTTTCCAAAAAGACATCACTTATTTTAGTGTAAAGAGCAAAGAAGTAGGAATAAAAATACCTGAGTTTTTAAAAATGTCTTCTTACTAGCTTTGTAATTGTGGTATGTACATTTGTCAGGCATTAATTGGTTGGAAGACATAGAAATCTTGAGGGTAAACTCAGGTAAAAAGAGTGAAGGTTGGTTATTTGAATAAACCAAATAGAGCCAAGTCTTCTAAACTATTGAAACTTTTCTTCCTCCTTAGACCTAAGCCCCACATTACTCCAATTTCCTTCTCAAGTCTTGTGGGAAGTCCAACACTAGGGTCACCTTTAGGATACCTAAGATTCTCAGCAAAAGTTTGTTTGTAGGCCTCATATTCTTTATTGTCAAACACCTTGTTTCTGGACAATTTTACATTAATATGAAAAAGGTAGCAATGCTATGTTATCGTCAGCAGTATGGCTTTTTGGAACCTGTTTGTAATGAAGCAATATAGATCTTCTTGCCTCTGAAGTGTTCTACTTGAACATATTTCATGCTGGTTACATCACTAATCCTGACCCAATTTTATTCTTCCTGCCTCCTATGAATACTGGGTTTCACTAACTCTTTCAGAAGCTGTTACTGGGCCTCACTGATGATGGTCACAAATGCAAGTCTTCCAAAGACTACGTATAAATGTGAACGATGACATGTTAAACTTACTGTTTGTAATTTTTAGGTACAAAAATACAATAATGCATCTTCCAATCATGTTCCTACTAAAATGTTTAGATGTGTTTTGTATGGTTTAGAGGATTAAGTTCTTATCCCAATATTTTGTTGCTTGGGAGAAGAATCTTGGTCTAGTATAGACAAGGATTGTTTGCATTTAAACTCATGTTTAATCTGTAGAATAAATACAATAATAATTGTTATTAAGTGTTTAGTAGGCTCATTACTTTTCAAGAACTTCTAATTTAAGTCTTAATCGATGAGATAGGCATTTTATTTTTATTAATAAAATGAGACTTAGAGATGCTTAAAGAAGAAAATCAATGCCATTGAAATGAAATAACTTTAATGTATCTGATAATAATTTATCTGAAAATGATTTGGGGATAAACTGTATGATGCTGAAATTAAAAAGTCTCACACTCCTATATCAAATACCAGATGTCAATATGTATGATTAAGAATTTAGCATATTTCATCAAATTGGAAATGCTGAATTTCGTTGGAAAGATGAATGTAATATATGACAATGTTATGGACTGAATTGTTTCCTCCCTAAATTCTCATGTTGAATCTCTAAATTCTAATGTGTTTATCAGGAGATAGAGGTAGTTAAAGGAGGTATTTAAGGTTAACTGAGGTCATAAGAGTGGGGTCCTAATCCGATAGGACTGCAGTCCACATAGGAGAAAGAGACACAGGAGTATGAGCACAAAGAGAAAAGACCATGAGAGGACACACAGTGAGAAAGTAGGAGTCCGAAAGCCAGGAAGTGATGCCTCGCCAGAAAACAAGCCATGGCATCTTACTTTGGACTTCTAGTCTCCAGAACTGATAGGAAAAAAATTTATATTGTTTAAGCCTTCCAGTATGTGATATTCTGTTATAGCAGCCTGAGTAGACTAATACAGACAATAAACCAACTTTGCAATATTTCACATCTTTTGACATTTTTATTAAAGGTTTTTAAAGACTCAATGAAAATAAATTTACAGTTTCAAATTTTAGTAAAATAATTCAAATTGTTAACTCATTAATGACTTTTATGCTCATAATAATTATGAACTATATCTTGCAAATAAGTACAGTATATATTAAAACAATATTCTTATAATATTTTTAATATTCTACCATGTCCAGGTAAAAGCATGTTTTCTCTAACTTTATATTATTGTTTTATAGTAATAAATTTGAAATCATCAGAGAAAGTCTAGAGAAGGTAAGTGATTTGTTAAAGGACAGGGTTATGTTCTACCAAATATGAGATTATAACCAGTCTAATATAATCAATTAGTATTCTTTTCTGATGCTTCTTAAATACTTTCCTTCTTATGCAATGTATTTTATGCAAGAAATAAGAAACTGAGTTAAGTTTTATGTAGTATTGAAAAATGCACAAAAATGATGGCTTCTAGGAGACTTTAATAAACAACAACCATATTTATGATTTGGGAATATCAATGCTGGTAACATTTTTATGTTACAATCTTTTGTATTATAGCATGCCATTTATCCACTCCCTTACTCCAAGGGATGGGTTTTCTTTGTAAAATGATCAACTGTAAAATAGCAGTAATTCTAGCAGACAAAATGGAGAAACCCAGAAATTTTAGTGGCTTAATTCATCGACAATATATTTCTTATGAAACTACTATGGGTTGGAGATAAGGCAGCCCTCCTCCAACATTTGAATCATGTGGTCTCCAAGATTAACACATCAGGAAAAAATAGATAGGACAGAGAAACAATGGCCCTTACCTTGGGCCACACATCATTTTTGCTCTCAGGATATTGACAAGAACTAGTCAAATTACTGCAATCTAACTATACAAGTGCCTATTAAGTATGGTAAGGACGCTGCTATGGGCAGAACTGTGCTCTTTCCCAAATTCGTATGTTGAAGCCCTAACTCTCTGTGTGACTGTATTTAGAGACAGAACCTTAAAAAACAAGCTAGTTAATTACGGTTAAATGTGGTTATAAGGGAAGGACCCTGTATCATTATAAGAGACACCAGAGAGCTCACTCTCACCCAAGTGCACAAAGAAGACAAATGAGTCCAGAGTCCAGAGTCAAATGGCAATTGCTTTCAAGCAAAGAGAAGCAAAGAGAAGAGGCCCCAAAATGAGACCTAGCTTGCTACCATCTTGGTCCCAGACTTCCCACAGTACTAAACTGTGAGAAATAAATTTCTGTTGTTTAAACAACCCAATTTGTGATGTTTATGTATGGCAGCCCGAACAGACAAAGACAGGGAAAGAAATAAATACTTGGTAAGTTGTCTCTCTCCTTATTTTGTTTTGTGATTATTGTTGTTGTTATTACTGTTTTAGTTTACAGTGTCCTTTATATTAGAAATCAGATATAAAGCAGAATATATTCTTCGATTAGAAATTTTCTCTGTCCAAAGAAAATCTATCATAGATAAGTACACTTTGTATTTAGAGAAATTTTGCTACATGTAGCTGTGACTTTGGGTCAGGAAAGCCAGCACAGTTTATTAGTTAAAAGCATGGACTCTGAAATCAATATGTCTATATTTGAATTCTAGTTCTAGCACCTTTTAGCTAAATTGCTTTGGAAAATCACCTTAGTTCCTGGTGCATCAGTTTTCTCATCTGTAACATATGGATTAGAATTCAAATAAGTCACAGAGTTTTTATATAAGTTAAATAGTTAATATTTGAAAAATATGTAGAGTAACTCCTGGCACAAAATACTTGCTGTTAGTTACTAAGTAAAAATAAATAAATAATTGGCTTGTATGAGGAAATGAGACATGCAAACTACTTTATAGATGTTCCGAATGTACAAAAGCAGCTTGGTTTTTGATATCAGAATCCAATTAACTCAATTTTCAATTTTATTCTCAAACATTTATGACACCTTGGAGAACAGTGAAGTCTCATGATGTACTCTACATAAAAGGTATTTGACAGCCAAATATATCTGAGAAATTCTGCATATAAAAGCTGTTGACAAGTCATTCAGAAGAGAAACTGTTTCTCGTCTAAATTTGTTCAGCCAAGAGCTTTTCAAACTTATTTGCACATGGATCCATTTTGTAATACATTTGAACATAATAGGAAACCTAGTGTTTTTGGAACACACTCTGGGAAATGCTGTCATAGAAAAATCCTAACATGTATTAAGAAATAATATAAAACATGACTCAGTTAAATGGAATATCATGAAGTAGATAGAAAATTACAAGAATCGGAAGCTACAATATCCACTGTGATTGGAGTACGTGAAAAAGTAGCAGGAAGACCTAACTGTTTGGAGGAATCTTTCTGTAGCTTATAAATTAAGCACATGGTCAAAAGTCAGAGTCAACATAAAGATGACTTGGTATTAAGTTGCACAGTTGGGTTATTGTATTTGAAACATTTGTGCTTAAGGTGAATATCAGCCTAGAAATGGAACTGAGGTCATACATCAAAGTTTCAAGCAATCACCCATTAGAAGAATAGTCAACAAACTTCTTTAAAGGATCAGATGGTAAGTACTGCAAGCTTTGTGTTATATGGTTTTTATCTTAACTACCTGATGTTACAATTGTAGCAGTGAAAGCATCCCTAGAAAATACCTAAACAAATGACCATAATTATGTTCAAGTAAGACTATCTCTGATTACCAGAGTTTGAATTTCATGTAAATTTCAAATCATAAAGTGTTATTCCTCCTCTGATTTTTTCAAACAATTAAAAATGTTAAAACAATTCTTAGCTTACAGAGTGCACAAAAACAGACAGTAGGCAGGATTTAGCCTGTAGTTTGCTGAGCCCTCTTTTAAGAAGAAAAAGTTCAAATAATTGGGTAGTATATGTGTGGAGGGGAGAAATGGAGACGGTTAATGGGTACAAAAATATAGCTAGAATGAGTAAAATCTAGGGTGACTACAGTCAGCAATAATTTATAGCACTTTAAAATAACTAAAATGGTATAATTGGAATGTTCATAACACAAAGAAATGAAAATGCTTGAAGTGACAGATACCTCATTTAACCTTGGTGATTGTTACTCATTGTATGCTTATATCAAAATGTTTCATGTACCCCATAAATATATATACCCTCAGAGCATAAGCATCTAATACAATTCAATCATTTTTAAAGAGTACATAACCCTGTATTTGAAGACTGTATTCATACACAAATGGGTAATGGTAATGAGGTTCTGAGGAAGATGAAGTAAATGAGATATTGTTTGGAAAGCACATACTAGTTCCTGTATATGTGAAGTTCAGTGTACAGTGAAATTTTCAGAGTACAGCAGTGTAAATTGGAAGAAACTTATCCCTTAAGAAGATTTGTTTATGATATGAAAAGTACTCTATCACTAGGGACTACCAAAGCACTCATTTGAAATATACATGCTTACCGTGCATCTTAATGGGCTTAATTGAAGAGTTTAATAAATTTAGATCTTGTAGAAGTAATTTAAAAAGTGATTGATAATGCTAATAATATGGTGAAGCAGTAAAAATCTAGAAGTACATAATTCTATGGATACCTTGGGAGGTTGTAAGTACTTATGACACTAGCTATTGTCAGCTTAAAACAAAACATCTGGATGCAAAGTTAAGTATTCAGTCACTTATGCCAAATTTTCATGTTCAGGGCAAACATCTGAAAGATTCCATGCAATATTTATTTTTTATTTGAACTTGTAGTGCTAATAAGTTATACTACAATGCTGCCCCTATATACAAATATAAATGATTCAGATTTTCTGAACTGCCTTTTGTGATACACACAATCAATTTCACCCTAAAAATGTAGTAGTTTATGTATTTAAAAGTAACAATGATGAATATAGTAGAAGTGGCAACATTGAAAGCCTACATTGATTGACACTTTGTGTTCTGCACTCTCCTCTTCGGGTTCTCCAACTCAGAACCCACATCCAGGCAGGCAAAGGGTGACAGTGAAAACTGAGACATCATGTTTTGAGTAGCACTGAGAGAGCTATTTGATGGCTCAGTTTAAGACCCAGTGGGTCAATGAAGACATAAAAGGCAAGCTTAAAATTTTCTTGAGACAAATGAAAATGGGAACACATCATATCAAAACCAATGGGATGCAGCAAAAGAAGTTCCAAGAGGATAATTTTTAGCAATAAAGGCCTATATCATCCACGAAGAAAGATCTCAAATAAACAACCTAACTTAGCACCTTAAGGTACCTAAACCAAAATGAATAGAAGAAAGAAAATAATAAAAATTAGAACAAATTAAATTAGAGACTAAACAAATACAAAAGATCAACATAAAAATGGAGTTTTTTGAAAAAATAAACAATGTTGACACAGTTTTAGCAAAACTAGCTAAAAAAGGAAGATTCAAATACATAAAATTGGAGATAAAGAGGGGACATTACAACTGATACCACAGAAATACAAATGAACATAAGATACTATTATGAACAATTGCATGCCAACAAACTGGATGACCTAGAGAAAACAGATACATTCCTAGATACATGCAACCTAACAAAACTGAATGAGGAAGAAATAGAAAATCTGAACAGATCAATAATGAGTAACAAGATTAAATCAGTCACAAAAATCTTCCCATCAAAAAAAAACAAAAACAAAAACAAAAAAACCCAGGACCTGATGTCTTTACTGCTGAATTATATCAAATATTTAATGAAGCACTAATACCAATTCTACTGAAACTATTCTGAAAAATTGAGGAGAACAAAATGCTTCCAAATTCTATCTATAAGGTCAGCATTACTCTGATATCAAAACCAGAAAACAATAACAGAGCATAGAAAGAAAACAACAGGTCAATTCCCCTGATGAATATAAATGCAAAATCCTCAGCAAAATACTGACAAACTGAATTTCACAGAACATTAAAAAGATTCACCATGGTCAAGGGGGATTCATACTAGGGATACAAGAATGGTTCAGCATAAAAAAATCCATAAACTTGATACATCACATTAAAATAATGAAGTGCAAAAACTGTATGGTAATCTCAATAGATACAGAAAAGGCACTAGTAAAATTCAAGTTTTATATTTTCATGATAAAAACTTTCAAGTTGGATGTAGGAGGAATGTACCTCAACACAATAAAGGCCATACATACAAATGCACAGCTAACATTATATTGAACAAAGAAATGTTGAAAGCAGTTTCTTTAATATTTGTAATGAGACAAACATGTTCACTTCTGACACTTAATATTCAACATAGTACTGGAAATCTTAGCCAAAGCAATTAGGCCAAAGAAAAGAATAAAAGACACCCAAAATTGGAAAGGAAGAAGTTAAATTGTCCCTGTTTGCAGATGACATGGACTTATATAGGGAAAACCCTAAAGACATTAGTAAAAACATTTAGAACTAACAAGTGAATTCAGTAAAGTGGCAAGATTCAAAATTAACACAAAAAAATCAGTAGCACTTCTATACACTAGTAGCAAACTATCTGAAAAATAAATTAGGGAAACAATCCTACAGCTAATAAAATATATTTAGAAATAAATTTAACAAAGGAAGTAAAAAATCTCTGCACTGAAAACTATAAAACATTGATGAAATAAATTGAAGAGACAATAAATGAAAATATATATCATGGCCATGGCTGTGAATAATTAAAATTATTAATATGTCCATACTACCCAAAGTTATCTAGATATTCAAGCAATTTCTATTAAAATAGCAATGACATTTTCATAGAAATAGGAAAAACAATTCTAAAATTCATATGGAAACCTAAAAGACCCCAAATAGCCAAAGCAATCTTGAGTGAAAAGAACAAAGCTGGAAGAATAACACTACCTGACCATAAAATATGTTACAGATCTATGATAACTAAATCAGGATGGTACTGGTATAAAAATACACACATACTCCAATGCAAGAGTTAAAGAACACAAATAAATCTGTGTACTCAGAGATAACTGATTGCTCACAAAGATGACAAGAACTCATGGAGAAAGGAAAATTTCTTCAATAAATGGTGCCATTAATCTCTACATTTATATGCAAAATAATAAAGCTAGACAAAATTGAACTAAAATGGATTAAAGACTTAAATGTAAGATATCAAATATTACAACCACTAGAAAAAAACATAGGGAAAACATTATATGACATTGATCTGGACAAGATTTTTTTTGGATAAGAACCCAAAAGCACAGACAATAGCAAAAATAAACAAATTATATACAAACTACAATCTTCTGCACAGCAAAGGAAGCAATCAAGAGTGAAATGACAACCACAGAAGGAAGAAAATATTTGCAAACTGTGCATATGACAAGGGGCCTATTTCCAGAATATATAAAAAACTCCAACTGAATAGCAAAAAACTGAAATAATCCAATTAACAAACAGGCAAAAGACCTGAATCAACACTTTTCAAAAGAAGACAAATAAATGGCCAACAAGTATATGAAAAAATGTTCAACATCACTCCCGAAGGAAATGCAAATCAAAATCACCATGAGATATCACCTCACCCCAATAATTACTACTTTTAAAAGATAAAAATTAAGAAATGCTGGTGCAGATGTGGAGATAGAGGAGCTCTTATAAACTCTGGATGGGCATATAAATTAACATAGCTATTATGAAAAATAGTAAAAATGTTCTTCAAAAATTAAAAGTAGAATTTACACATGATCCTGCAATCACACTACTAGTTATATGTCCAAACAAAATGAAATCAGTATGTCAAAGAGCTATCTACACTCCCATGTTTATTGCAGTACAATTAATAGCCAAGATCTACAATCAAGCTAAGTGTCAATTAGTGGATGAATGAATAATACAATTGTTGTACACACACAAACACACACACACACACACACACCCCATGGAATACTATTCAGCCATAAAAAGAAAAGAAATTCTGTCGGCTGGGCGCGGTGGCTCAAGCCTGTAATCCCAGCACTTTGGGAGGCCGAGACGGGTGGATCACGAGGTCAGGAGATCGAGACCATCCTGGCTAACACGGTGAAACCCTGTCTCTACTAAAAAATACAAAAAAAAACTAGCCGGGCGAGGCGGCGGGCGCCTGTAGTCCCAGCTACTCGGGAGGCTGAGGCAGGAGAATGGCGTGAACCCGGGAAGCGGAGCTTGCAGTGAGCTGAGATCCGGCCACTGCACTCCAGCCTGAGTGACAGAGCGAGACTCCGTCTCAAAAAAAAAAAAAAAAAAAAAAGAAATTCTGTCATTTGAAGCAACATGAATAAACCTTGAAGACATACGTTAAGTGAAATAAATCAGGCACAGAAAGACAAATAACACATGATCTCACTCATATGTCTAATCTAAAAAAGCTGATCGCACAGAAGTAGAAAGTAGAATAGGGAATATCAGAGCTTGAGGAGAACAAGAGGAAGGTGGTAAAGGGAGAGATTGGCCAATGGGGAAAAAAGTTACAGTCAGATAGAAAGAATTAATTCTACTGTTCTATTGAAAAGTAGAGTGATTATAGTTAACAACATGGTATCATATATTTCAAATTAATCAGAAGAGAGGATTTTAATATTTTCAGCATGAAGAAATCATAAATGCATTAGGTGATGGATATGTTAAATATCCTGATTTGGTTTTTACATGATGTATACATTTATTAAATCATTGCAAGCACTTCAAAAATATGCACTATTATTGTATGTCATTTTAAAATTTTTTTTATTATATTTTATGTTCTAGGGTACATGTACACAATGTGCAGGTTTGTTCCATATGTATACAAGTGCCATGTTGGTGTACTGCACCCTTTAACTCGTCATTTACATGAGGTATTTCTCCTAATGTCATCCCTCCCCATCCCCCAACCTCACGACAGACCCCAGTGTGTCCCAGTGTGTGATGTTCCCCACCTTGTGTCCAAGTGTTCTCATTGCTCAATTCCCACCTATGAGTGAAAATATGCTGTGTTTGGTTTTCTGTCCTTGCGATAGTTTGCTCAGAATGATGGTTCCAAGCTTCATCCATGTCCCCACAAAGGACATGAACTCATCTTTTTTTATGGCTACATAGTATTCCATGGTGTATATGTGCCACATTTTCTTAATCCAGTCCATCATTGATGGACATTTGGGTTGGTTCCAAGTCTTTGCTATTGTGAATAGTACCACAACAAACATACGTGTGCATGTGTCTTTATAGCAGCATGATTTATAATCCTTTGGGTATATACCCAGTAACGGAATGGCTGGGTCAAATGGTATTTCTAGTTCTAGATCCTTGAGGAATTGCCACACTGTCTTCCACAATGGTTGAACTAGTTTACAGTCCCACTAACCGTGGAAAAGCATTCCTATTTCTCTACATCCTCTCCAGCACCTGTTGTTTCCTGACTTTTTAATGATCGCCATTCTAACTGGTGTGAGATGGTATCTCATTGTGGTTTTGACTTGCATTTCTCTCATGGCCAGTGATGATGAGCATTTTTTCATGTGTCTGTTGGCTGCATATATGTCTTCTTTTGAAAAGTGTCTGTTCATATACTTTGCCCACTTTTTGATGGGGTTGTTTGATTTTTTTCTTCTAAATTTGTTTAAGTTCTTTGCGGATTCTGGATATTAGCCCTTTGTCAGATGAGTAGATTGCAAAAATTTTCTCCCATTCTGTAGGTTCCCTGTTCACTCTGATGGTAGTTTCTTTTGCTCTGCAGAAGCTCTTTAGTTTAATTAGATCCTATTTGCCTATTTTGGTTTTTGTTGCCATCGCTTTTGGTGTTTTAGTCATAAAGTCTTTGCCCATGCCTATGTCCTGAATGGAACTGCCTAGGTTTTCTTCTAGGGTTTTTATGGTTTTAGGTCTAACATTTAAGTCTTTAATCCATCTTGAACTAATTTTTGTATATGGTGTAAGGAAAAGATCCAGTTTCAGCTTTTTACATATGGCTAGCCAGTTTTCCCAGCATCATTATTAAATAGGGAATCATTTCCCCATTGCTTGTTTTTCTCAGGTTTGTCAAAGATCAGATGATTGTAGATGTGTGGTATTAATTCAAGGGCTCTGTTCTGTTCCATTGGTTTATATCTCTGTTTTGGTACCAGTACCATGCTGCTTTAGTTATTGTAGCCTTGTAGTATAGTTTGAAGTCAGGTAGCGTGATGCTTCCAGCTTTGTTCTTTTGACTTAGGATTGTCTTGTCAATGCACACTCTTTTTTGGTTCCACATGAACTTTAAAGTAGTTGTTCCCCCCCCCCCCAATTCTGTGAAGAAAGTCATTGATAGTTTGATGGGGATGGCATTGAATCTATAAATAACCTTGGGCAGTATGGCAGTTTTTCACCATGTTGATTCTTCCTATCCATGAGCAAGGAATGCTCTTCCATTTGTTTGTGACCTCTTTTATTTTGTTGAGCAGCGGTTTGTAGCTCTCCTTGAAGAGGTCTTTCACATCCCTTGTAAGTTGGATTCCTAAGTATTTTATTCTCTTTGAAGCAATTGTGAATGAGAGTTCACTCATGATTTGGCTCTCTGTTTGTTATTGGTGTATAGGAATGCTTGTGAATTTTACACATTGATTTTGTATCCTGAGACTTTGCTGAAGTTGCTTATCAGCTTAAGGAGATTTGGGGCTGAGATGATGGGGTTTTCTAAATATACAATCGTGTCATCTGCAAACAGGGACAATTTTATTTCCTCTTTTCCTAACTGAATACCCTTTATTTCTTTCTCCTGCCTGATTGTCCTGGCCAGAACTTCCAACACTATGTTGAATAGGAGGGGTGAGAGAGGGCATCCCTGTCTTGTGCCACTTTTCAGTGGAAATGCTTGCAGCTTTTGCCCATTCCTTATGATATTGGCTGTGGGTTTGTCATAAATAGCTCTTATTATTTTGAGATACATCCCATCAATACCTAGTTTATTGAGAGTTTTTAGCATGAAGGCTGTTGGATTTTGTTGAAGGCCTTTTCTGTGTCTATTGAGATAATCATGTGGTTTTTGTCTTTGGTTCTGTTCATATGATGGATTATGTTTATTGATATGGATATGTTGAACCAGTCTTGCATACCAGGGATGAAACCAACTTGATCATGGTGAATAAGCTTTTTGATGTGCTGCTGGATTTGGTTTGCCAGTATTTTATTGAGGATTTTTGCATTGATGTTCATCAGGGATATTGGTCTAAATTCTTTTTTTGTTGTTATCGTGTCTCTGCCAGGCTTTGGTATCAGGATGATGTTGGTCTCATAAAATGAGTTAGGGAGAATTCCCTCTTTTTCTATTGACTGGAATAGTTTCAGAAGGAATGGTACCAGCTCCTCCTTGTACCTCTGGTAGAATTTGGCTGTTAATCCGTCTGGTCATGGACGTTTTTTGGTTGATAGGCTATTAATTATTGCCTCAATTTCAGAGCCTGTTACTGGTCTATTCAGGGATTCAACTTCTTCCTGGTTTAGTCTTGGGATGGTGTGTGTGTCCAGGAATGTATCCATTTCTTCTAGATTTTCTAGTTTATTGCATACAGGTGTTTATAGTATTCTCTGCTGGTAGTTTGTGTTTCTGTGGGATCAGTGGTGATATCCCCTTTATCATTTTTTATTGCGTCTATTTGATTCTTCTCTCTTTTCTTCCTATTATTCTTGCTAGCAGTCTATGAATTTTGTTGATCTTTTCAGAAAAACTGCTCCTGGATTCACTGATTTTTGAAGGGTTTTTTGTGCCTTTATCTCCTTCAGTTCTGCTCTGATCTTAGTCATTTCTTGCCTTCTGCTAGCTTTTGAATGCGTTTCTTCTTGCTTCTCTAGTTCTTTTCATTGTGATGTTAGGGTGTCGATTTTAGATCTTCCCTGCTTTCTCTTGTGGGCATTTAGTGCTATAAATTTCCTTCTACACGCTGCTTTAAATGTCTCCCAGAGATTCTGGCACATTATGTCTTTGTTCCCACTGGTTTCAAAGAACATCTTTATTTCTGCCTTCATTTTGTTATGTACCCAGTAGTCATTCAGGAGCAGGTTGTTCAGTTTCCATGTAGTTGAGCAGTTTTGAGTGAGTTTCTTAATCCTGAGTTCTAATTTGATTGTACTGTGGTCTGAGAGACAGTTTGTTATAGTTTCTGTTCTTTTACATTTGCTGAGGAGTGCTTTACTTCCAACTATGTGATCAGTTTTGGAATAAGTGCACTGTGGTGCTGAAAATAATGTATATTCTATTGATTTAGGGTGCAGAGTTCTGTAGATGTCTACTAGGTCTGCTTGGTGCAGAGCTGAGTTCAAGTCCTGGATATCCACATTAACTTTCTGTCTCATTGATCTGTCTAATGTAGACAATGGGGTGTTGAAGTCTCCCATTATTATTGTGTGGGAGTCTAAGTCTCTTTGTAAGACTCTAAGGACTTGCTTTATGAATCTGGGTGCTCCTGCACTGGGTGCATATATATTTAGGATAGTTAGCTCTTCTTGTTGAATTGATCCCTTTACCATTATGTAATGGCCTTCTTTGTCTCTTTGATCTTTGTCGGTTTAAAATCTGTTTTATTAGAGATTCGGATGGCATCCCTTGCTTTTTTTTGTTTTCCATTTGCTTGATAGATCTTCCTCCATCCCTTTATTTTGAGCCTATGTGTGTCTCTGCTCAAGAGATGGGTCTCCTGAATACAGCACACTGATGGGTCTTGACTCTTTATCCAATTTGCCAGTCTGTGTCTTTTAATTGGAGCATTTAGCCCATTTACATTTAAGGTTAATATTGTTATGTGTGAATTTGATCCTGTCATTATTATGTTAGTTGCTCATTTTGTTCATTAGTTGGTGCAGTTTCTTCCTAGCATTGATGGTCTTTACACTTTGGCATGTTTTTGCAGTGGCTGGTACCAGTTTTTCCTTTCTATGTTTAGTGCTTCCTTCAGGAGCTATTGTAAGGCAGGCCTGATGGTGACAAAATCTCTCAGCATTTCCTTTTCTCTAAAGGATTTTATTTATCCTTCACTAATGAAGCTTAGTTTGGCTGGATATGAAATTCTGGGTTGAAAATTATTTTATTTAAGAATGTTGAATATTGGCCCCCACTCTCTTCTGGCTTGTAGAGTTCCTGCTGAGAGATCTGCTGTTAGTCTGATGGGCTTCCCTTTGTGGGTAACCCAACCTTTCTCTCTGGCTGGCTGCCCTTAACATTTTTTCCTTCATTTCAACTTTGAAGAATCTGACAATTAGGTGTCTTGGAGTTGCTCTTCTCAAGGAGCATCTTTGTGGCATTCTCTGTATTTCCTGAATTTGAACGTTGGCCTGCCTTGCTAGGTTGAGGAAGTTCTCCTGGATAATATCCTGCAGAGTGTTTTCCAACTGGGTTCCTTTCTCCCCCTCACTTTCAGGCACACCAATCAGACATAGATTCGGTTTTTTCACATAGTCACATATTTCTTGGAGACTTTGTTTCTTTTTACTCTTTTTTCTCTGAACTTCTCTTCTCACTTCATTTCATTCATTTGGTCTTCTATCACTGATACCCTTTGTTCCACTTGACTGAATCATCTACAAAAGCTTATGCATGTGTCACACAGTTCTTGTGCCATGGTTTTCAGCTCCATCAGGTCATTTAAGGTCTTCTCTATGCTGTTTTTTCTAGTTGGTCATTCATCTAATCTTTTTTCAAAGTTTTTAGCTTCTTTACATTGGGTTCAAACATCCTCCTTTAACTCAGAGAAGTTTGTTATTACTGATCTTCTAGGGCCTACTTCTGTCAACTCATCAAAGTCATTCTCTGTCCAGCTTTGTTCCATTGCTGCCAAGGAGCTGCATTCCTTTGGAGGAGAAGAGGTGCTCTGATTTTTGGAATTTTCAGCTTTTCTGTTCTGTTTTATCCCCATCTTTGTGGTTTTATCTACCTTTGGTCTTTGATGATGGTGACCTAGAGATGGGGTTTTGGTGTGGATGCCCTTTGTGTTTGTTAGTTTTCCTTCTAACAGTCAGGACTCTCAGCTGCAGGTCTGTTGGAGTTTGCTGGAGGTCCACTCCAGACCCTGTTTGCCTGGGTATCACCACCAGAGGCTGCAGAACAGCAAATATTGCATAACAGCAAATGTTGCTGCCTGATACTTCCTCTGGAAGCTTTGTCTCAGAGGGGCACCTGGCTGTATGAGGTGTCAGTTGGCCCCTACTGGGATGTGTCTCCCAGTTAGGCTACTCGGGGGTCAGGGAACCACTTGAGGAGGCAGTCTGTCCGTTCTCAGATCTCAAACTCTGTGCTGGGAGAACCACTACTCTCTTCAAAGCTGTCAGACAGGGATGTTTAAGTCTGCAGAAGTTTCTGCTGTCTTTTGTTCACCTATGCCCTGCCCTTTGAAGTGGAGTCTACAGAGGCACACAGGCCTCCTTGAGCTGCTGTGGGCTCCACCCAGTTTGAGCTTCCCGGCTATTTTGTTTACTTACTCTAGCCTCAGTAATGGCAGACACCCCTCCCCCAACCTTGCTGCTGCCTTGCAGTTCAATCTTAGACTTCTGTGCCAGCAGTGAGCAAGGCTCCGTGAGCGTGGGACCCTCTGAGCCAGGTGTGAGATATACTGTCCTGCTGTGCCGTTTGCTAACACCATTGGAAAAACACAGTATTAGGGTGAGAGTGTCCCGATTTTCCATGTACCATCTGTCATGGTTTCCCTTGGCTAGGAAAGGGAATTCCCTGACCCCTTGTGCTTCCTAGTGAGGCGATGCCCCACCCTGCTTTGGCTCACATTCCCTGGGCTGCACCCACTGTTTGTCAAGCCCCAGTGAGATGAACCCCATACCTCAGTTGGAAATGCAGAAATCACCCATCTTCTGAGTCGCTCACGCTGGGAGCTGTAGACTGGAGCAGTTCCTATTCAGCCATTTTGGAACCCTCTGTATGTCAATTTTTAAAAAATCTAAAATAAGAAAGATTACAATAAAAAAGTAATTTTGTGTAAAAAGGATAAAAGAATTATACAACAGTATTTGTGAGACTAGTTAACCTGCAAAAAGGATAAAAGAATTTTACAACAGTATTTGTGTGACTAGTTAACAGTATTTCTGTGATTAGTAACATTGTAAAATACAAATTGTAAGTAGTTTCCAAATACATGTTTTCAAATCAATTATGCCAATATTATATATCTAAAAGAATATGATTTTTTAAGAATATTTAGTCATTTTATTCAGTCAAAATTCTGCAGAAATTCTACCTTTAAAGTTTACACACAGCCAGCAAATAATCTTGCTTAAAGTATGTCTTTAGTGCATGCTTACTAAAGTCAAACAGTAACAAGTCCTACAGCAAAATCGGTCATTTATTAATGAACATTGTTTTGTATACTATAAAATTATCACTTTTGGAGAATAAATACTTTAACTCTCCAGTCTTGACCTTATTTAATTCAAAATGTTACTAAATTGATTTAACCAGTGTATTAAGCAGAAAATACTTAAGTGCATTTTAACAGTTCTCTAAAATCAATTCATTCCTCATGAAACAAGTATCTACCACCTTCAAAGGAATGTGATGCTGGTAGCCCAAAGAAAATACATCTCTCATGACAATTATTCTGAAGTTGAGGGGAGAAACAAAAAGCCTGTTGTTTATTGATAGATAAAGAATGCTTGTCAAAATGTCTATATCTTTACATTTTACATGTGTACCATGTATATATGCACAGACAATTTAAGGAGAAGAGAAGATCTCCTTTTATTCTTATTATTTTTGATTTGAAGTCTCCCTCAGTCACTCAGGCTAGGGTTCAGTGTTGCAATCATGGCTCACTGCAGCCTCTATCTTGGCTCAAGCAATTCTCCTGCCTCAGCCTCCTGAATAGCTGGGATGGCAGGCGTGTGCCACCATATTCTGCTAATTATTTTTTTTTAATTATTTTTTTTTTTTTAAATTTTTTGCAGAGACAGGGTCTCACCAAGTTGCCTAGGCTTGTCTCAAACTCCTAGGTTCAAGCAATCTTCCTGCCTTGACCTCTCAAAGTGCTGGTATTACAAGTGTGAGTCACTGTGCCTGGCCCTACTATCCTTGTAAAAAGACACACCAACTGTGTCCTTTTTTATACTATAAAAAGCTAGTATAAAAATAGTCTTTGTTTAGGATTTATTGATTTATATTTTAGTTTTGACTGATGGGCTGACAAAGGTTACAGATATTTGAGCAGCTTTTTAAATCATACGTAGGAAGATTTACTTAAATGTGTATTTTAAGGAAAGTAAGCATAACATTAAAATAACAACAGGAAAGTATATGTTAAATGTGTCTTGCATGATCTACTGGAATATTAATAACCCATTTAATTTAGTTCTCAGTTTTCATCTTAATTGGCCTTTCAGCATCATTTGACACTGTTGATTGTTCCTTCCTCCCAGATATACTTTCTACAATTGGCTTCTACGACACAACCTTCTCTTGTTTCTTTTTCCCCTTTATATATTCTTGATTGCTTCTAGTAAATCTCCTCTGCTGTTTCTTCCTTTTCTTCTGGACCTTTAAATGTTGAAGTGCCTCATGACTCACTCTCCTTGTGGGATTCCTTTTTCTTTCTACACACACTCTCTGGTGATCTCATCCAGTCTCACGTCTCCACATACCATTGATATGGTGACGCTCCCAGCTTTATTTCTCCTGCACACACTTTTCCAAAATTCTTACTTTCAGATGTTCAATTGAACTTAATGAGCATTACAATCTCCATATGTCCAAAGTTAAAACATTATTCTTGGCTCGGTGCGGTGGCTCACACCTACAATCCCAGCATTTTGGGAGGCCAAAGCAGGCAGATTACCTGAGGTCAGAAGTTCGAGACCAGCCTGACCAACATGGAGAAACCTCGTCTCTTCTAAAAATACAAAATTAGCTTGGCGTAATGGCACCTGCCTGTAATCCCAGCTACTCGGGTAGCTGAGACAGGAGAACCACTTGAATCTGTGAAGTAGAGGCTGCAGTGAGCCAAGATCACACTATTGCACTCCAGCCTAGGCAACAAGAGTGAAACTGTCTCAAAAAAAAAAAAAAAAAATTAGTCTTACCCTCAAACCTGGCCCTCCTAGAGTCTCCCCATCTCAATTGAGGACAGTTGTATTCTTCTAAGAATACAGTTGCTAAGTCTAACCTGGAAGCCATGCTTGATTTAGTTTATTGTTTCATAGGCTACATCTAAATTATCAGTACATCCTGTTGAACCTATTTTCAAAATAGAATCTAAACATTTTCTACCAAATCTATAGCCACAAACCTAGTCTAGGTTACTATTATTCTTATGTGATTAATATTTTAGCATCGTGACACTTTCCAGGCTTCTATTTTCTACCACTTCAGTCTGTTTCAACACAGCAGCCAAAGTGATCCCTCAGGCAGAAGGGGCAAACTAGATGAAAGTTTCATTCTTGGAAGGGCCAAACAAACAAGCATACAATATTTCAAGTTAATCCTGTTATATGTCATTATCTGAGATTAATGACAACAGCTTACAAACTCCGGATGAAATATTTGTGAGCAGGAGAAAACATGGCAAGAACAGATAATGTGAATAAGATTATTCAAAAGACAAAAATGGACAACCCTGGAAGAATCCTACCAACTTCCAAAATATTAACCTGCTGTAAGACACATTCGTTTACTATGGTTTTTATTTGTGGTTAAAAAAAAAAAAAAAAAAAAAATCCTTAGAAAGAAACATTAGAAAGAATGACACAATTTATTCCATTGTTCTACCTTTCACCCCTGTGATAGTGGGATTCTCCGCCACAGCTTGGGTCTTTGAGACTTGGGGATCTTATTGTACCAAGAAATGGAAGGCTTATTCTTCTTAAAAAGAACAATTTAAGTCCAAGAAAAAGGTTTAGAGCTCTGAGTCTTTAGAGTTAGAGAGTTTAATAAAATCTGACATGGGAAATTTCTCTAGTACTGAGTTAAGGGATGATGTCTGTTGGTTCCTGGAATAGTGGGAAATGATTCTTTATTGTGGTGAAAACCCAGAGTGACAGAGACTCAGGTGACTGATTGCAAAGTTCATAATGACAGGAAAAGTCTTGAATTGGAAAACACTGGGTTGCCACCTTGACATAAGAGTACAGAGGCAATGGAGAAATTCTGATCCCTGCCTTTTGAGGGAACTCTGCAGACTTGGATTAAAAAGAAGCCACCTATTAAATGCTGGAACTTATTAAATTTCCATCCACTTGTGAAGTTGGGACTAGTTGTAATTTAAATCTCTTTCAAAATAATAAAGTAAATACAACTCGTAGTAGAATAATCAGCCTAACCTCTATGGTAGGCCCAGTCCATATAGAGCAGATTAGCATCCAGAGGGCTAGATCAAGTTAGACATTTGATAGGGGACACACAGAAAGTGAAAAAAAAATTTTTTTTAAATTAAAGTAAAAATGTGCCCTAGATATTTGAATTTTCTTTCTCACTGAATATTTCTGTAGCACAATAGCAATAGTGATAGTTTATTGCAAGTTATAGCCAAAAAAGAAAAGAAAGCAAGTAAATGCTTACAATTACCAGGAAACAGACAGTAGTCTTTAATTACAGAATTGTCTTATAAAGGAAAATAGCTGAAATATTAATGGTTAAGTATTCAACATATTTATAAAAAATTAGGTATTAAGTGTTCAAGATATTTGTAAAAAAATTATTTGAGGGCCAATTTCATTTAAATAGAAAAATAATCCAACTGATATAAAACTCCAGTTAAATTAAGTTTTAATTGTTAGCATACTTGACAATATTTAGGACAAAAGATGCCATAATTTATCTGAACAGTTGCAAGACCCTCAAGCTAGTGATTTAATTACAAAGAAATAATATTTTTTTCTTTTTGAGATGGAGTCTCGCTCTGTCTCCAGGCTAAAGTGCAGTGGTGCGAGCTCAGCTCACTGCAGCCTCCGCCTCTCGGGTTCAAGTGATTCTCCTGCCTCAGCCTCCCGAGTAGCTGGGACTACAGGCACGTACTACTGTGTCCAGCTAAGTTTTGTGTTTTTAGGAGAGATGCGGTTTCACCATGTTAGCCAGGATGGTCTCGATCTCTTGACCTCATGATCCACCCTCCTTGGCCTCCCAAAGTGCTGGGATTACAAGCGTGAGCCAGAAGTTAATCTTAAAACATTTATTTAGATTGAACAAAATCCTATTTGGCATCCAAGCGTATTGATTATTGTCAAGTTTTTGTTTTACATAATTTTCTCTGGCAAAACCCTCATATAGAGCTTTATCACCAGTATACATTATGTCTCCTTGTCTTTATGCAAAGTTGAATTTTTAAAAATATATAACCCTATATTACATTACTTTCCAATTAGCTCACTTCTGGTGTAAAAGTAACAAATAGTACCAAATAGTAACACTTTCAATGTATTTGTTAATAATAAAACTCTTTTATTTAAAGTATTAAATAAAATTGGTATCTATCCTATTAGAGGTAAATTTTTTCAATAATATGAGACAGCAGCTCTCAAATACTGTATCTGAGAAAGTGCAAAAGGGTGTAAGGAAAATTTCAGCTGTGGTTTGCTTTGGGAAGAGGGAAGCAGAAATGTATTGATATAAGCTATAAAACTCCTTGCTCATAAAAATATGACAATACTTTCTTTCTCAGAGAAAGTGAGTATAGGAAAAGCTGGATCTGCAGACCACAGGAAATAAAACACTATCAATTATCTAAATATAAAAATAACAAAGAAGCATCAAAAATACGACTTCTGAGATGAATTATTTTTGTCTCTTTTAAGCTCAGTTCTTTATCCAGTTCATCATTTAGTCACATTCCTGAAGCCATCTATAATGTAGTTTGCAGTCATGACATTTTAAGATGAAAAAAAAATGGAGTACATTAAGCTCACTTGGTATTATTTATTTATTTTTCCCATGAATGCATCATTCAAATATTTGCTTTAGATATAGCACTGAAAGCATCAGAAAAGACTGGCTTGGCAAAATATCTAGTTTTAGTTCTGGACAAGAATAGAAAGGTCCGGTAGTCATAAATCTGTGAATACAATTTATTGAATACATTTTTCAAGTCATCGTGGTGAGACAGGCAGAATTGAAATGGGTCTATGTGCATGTCTGTTTCATTCCATTTTATGTGAAAAGGGCCCGCCCTGGACTGAGTCCAAATTGACAGAAGAGCTCTAGAAGAGTGATAAATTTTAATACATCTGTTAGCTGATAGTGATTAATGGGCATATCTCAAACTTTTAAGAAGTTTGAGATTTAAAGTGTCTCACTGCCTCTAAGTAGATTTATCAGAGACAGTTAACGGATGTGTCCACAAGGAAAATTACCAACACTAAAAAGACTCCCTATCATAGGCTGACTGGAGATATAACTAGTAGAAGAAAGATCTGGGCTTTGTGGGGGAAAAAAAAACTAGTATATACAAAATAGAATTTTAGTAGAGTTTAACCTAATGGAATCATGTGATGGAATTAATCCAGTTTGATCAGAGGTTACTGAAATGTTATCATTCAAATTTCACTTATCTACTGGGCCCTAATACAAAATATATTCTTTTTGAAAGTCATAATTATGTATTTTTTGAAGTTTTACATGAAATTATAAATATGATGTAGTTAATCCAATCTTCTCAAAAATGCAGTATAATCATAGACCAAATTCCCAACAGGAAACAAACATCTACATATAATTTTTGGCTTTATATTGATATTTTGTCTTCAAATTGATGTCACCCGATTTCATGCCACATACTTTTCTTCATAAAGTTTGTCATTAAATGTTAGAATTCACATTATTAAACCATATCAATGAAGACTATCACCTCACAAAGGTGCTATAGAGAAAATTTTCATTGTTTGAGGAAAACATTTCAAGGAGCACCAAAAGCTTTATTTTTAAAGTCCTAACTGACTCAATCTTTCTCTTTTCATACTCAGATAAAACTGTTCTGCAAGCATTTAAAAATGAAAATAATTGTTATAATGAACAAAAATGTTGTTGCTACTGATAAAAGTTAGGAAAACATAATGAAAGCTTTTTAATTTTTAATTAAAAGCATTGTGTGTTTTTACAAAAGAAATATATGCTAAGGAATTTGGTTATCATCATTATTTTAAGAGTGAATGCCATGTGCTATTTATTTTTGGATTGGGATAATTTGTCTCAGTGGTGTAAATTTGAATTGTCTCTTTGACTGGCAGTTTTGAGCCCTCACTAGGTGTCACACTGTCTGCCAGAGGCCATGTATTTGGTTTTCATTTTCCGGCATCTGAAATAAAGCTTTCCATACGTAGCCCTTGACCAAACCAACATAAACATTCATAATAACCCAAATAGCTCTAACTGATAAGACAGCATTTTTACATTACAAAAAAATGTTCACAAAACTCTGGTAAAAGTTGTGTCTGAAGGTCCAAATAATTTAGGAAATATATTCTTTATAATGTAAAAAAGAAAACACCATTTATTGAACTTTAAATGACAGGCTCTGTGTTAAACCAGATCATGTGGTATCACATTTAAACTTGAGGACAACTTGCAAATAGGTTTACAATCTAACTGCATCTCACTGGCTGTTATTGTCATCACTCTGAAATGAACTATCATCATCTCCCATCTGGATTATTGTTATAACTTTCTTAGAGGTCTCTCTGATTTTACTCTTGCTCTACCTATGGTCTCAACACAAAAGAGGGATACTGTTAAAACAGATGGCAAATGTCTCATCCCACTGCACAGACTGACCAACAGTGTTCTATTCAAAACTAAGCTTTTAAATGGCCAGAAAAATTCTACAGAATCCACTTCCCCTTCACTTGTGCCTATTCTTACGCTATGACTGGCCATAGCCACTTTCTCTTCCCAAATTCACTCTGCCTCCAGTCTCACCATACCAACTTTCTTGCTATTTCTCAAACTCTCCAGATTCCCTCCTTTCTTAGGGCCAATATCATAGCTGTTCCATTTGCCTAAATGATTCTTCCTCCAGAAATCAACATGACTACTTCCTATTTCCTTTAAGCCTTTACTTATGTATCTCCTTCTTAATGAAGCCCACTCCAATCATCTTGCTTAAAATTTGTCTGTTTTAAAATTTACCTGTCAACTTCTAACAAACTACATAATTTATTTGTTTATTATGATTTGTGTTTATTGTCTATCTCCACTTTCAAAAACTGCACAAGGGTAGGAATGTTGTTCACTGATGTATCCCACACTTTTATAGAAACATACTTAATAAATAATTATCATTGAGATGACTCTATGAATGAATAAAGTCTATATCAATAATATTTTATTTTAGGGTTAAAAAATGATGCATAAATGTTTTGTAGTTTTCCCAAAAGCCTTAACTTTTCAGTAGCAGACATGAAATTTGAATGTAGGCATCTTGATCTGAAAACAGACATACTCAAGTTCTCCGTTGGCCCACTATGGCCACTAATTTCTACTTTTTCCCACCAAACTGATTCTTGTTTAAGTTGTGAACTGTGTGTTTACTTTTCTATTAAGATTCAAACAATACTATCTCAGTAAGAAAAGAGGTAAATTAATTTACTTTTGTTATGATGAAATGGAATTATATACAGCCTCCATACATAAGAATAATTTTCAGCAATATTGTTACAAATATTTATTCATCATGCCATAATGTTGAATAAAAAATCAGGATACAAATATGTATATTTGATGTGATCTCAACATGAAAAAGGCATACGTAGAAGGAAGCATTTTAGTTAAAAGATCCCTTTTTTGGTTCCTTTAAAATGCCCTAATAACCTGACAAATAAATAGATAAATGAGCATATAAGGACAAAGATGGGGAGATTAGATAAAATGAGGTACATCAAAATATTTTTGAGTGGAAAGCAGAAAAGTGAATAACTAACTTAGTAGACCAAAAGTAAAAAAGAACAACATCAACAAACCAAAATAAAATATGATTTTATCAGGGGAGGGCATAAAGCAAGTTTAATTGTATCAGAAAACTGAGGAACTGGAGGCATGAATTATATATGATGGTAAGAAGTGAGTGAATGGGAGGGTTAAAAAAATGTAGTATGACAAGCAAATATAAAGAAAATTTACATACCTTAGGCTAAACAGCAAGCTGATTATATCTGTTCCACCATATTTGTTTCTCTAGAGAATTAGACCAGAAAAACCCCAGGAACAGTTTGGGGAGGGGTATGTAAAGGAGATAAAATTGTGGAGTAAGTGAAAGTCAGCATATTCAAAGGAGTGGCAACTGCCCTCCTCCTCCACTCAGTTCCGAGAACTGTTAGCTAGGTTTTGACTCATAAAGCAAGAGACCAAACGAATCCTCTCTAAAGAAATAAGACATTTGGCAAGGCGCGGTGGCTCAAGCCTGTAATCCCAGCACTCTGGGAGACAGAGACGGGCGGATCACGAGGTTAGGAGATCGAGACCATCCTGGCTAACACAGTGAAACCTAGTCTCTACTAAAAATACAAAAAATAATAATAATAATAACTTAGCTGGGCATAGTGGCAGGCGCCTGTAGTCCCACCTACTTGGGAGGCTCAGGCTGGAAAATGGCATGACCCCAGGAGGCAGAGCTTGCAGTGAGCCAAGATCCTGCCACTGCACACTCCCAGCCTGAGCGACAGAGCAAGACCCCATCTCAAAAAAAAAAAAAAAAGAAAGAAAGAAAGAAAAAAAGAAAGAAAAAGAAATAAGACATTTGCAAGAGAAAAAAAAATATCAAATGTAGACTTCATTATTTCTCAGGTAAATGGCTGAGTCACCAAAAATAGCCCTAAATCAAGCTTACAAACAGATTTTCTACAGCCTCAGGAACCAAAAATCGTCTCATATGTTAGAGATAAGTTCACAGCATAAATCACAAGGAGCAAAATAAATATGCAATCATACAGAAATAAAGGAAATCAAGAATCTGCAGGAGAATGAAAGAAAACTTTACAAGATGCTATAATTAGCCAATGTATCACTACAGTGTGAGGATTACGAAGTCAATTTCAGATTCACAAGGCCTCAAAATATTCATCTACCATACTCCATATTTTTTCAGAAAGCTACTGTAGAATATGTTGCAGCAATAGAGGAGTAAACTGAGAAAATAGGAGACATACGATCTCAAAATCCACGAATTCTACGAGGGGGAGCAAACACAGGTTTTTGATGAAGTCCTAGGATGATGATTGTGCAGCAGGTATTAATGCGATAATGTTTGTTAACAAGGTAATGTTTGATTACACAGAAAAAGATACAGATATTTTGGAGAGTTTGAAGGAGAATTAAAGATATACAGGTACATTGAAAACCAAGCAAACCAACCAATCTATAGAGTCAAAACAAAGGGCACTCTCTTACCATCCCATCTAAAATAACTCTTATGTTCATAAATAAGTCATATCTTTCCTTGTTTTGCTTTTCTGTTCTATTTTATTTGTTGGGGTTAGAGGAGGTCCAAAAATAATACTGCTCTTCACTTGAATTTATAACCAACTAAGTTGATTCAACATAAAAATTGCAAAAATTAAGAATGAGAGATCTTGGTTAATGTACACTTGCAAATGTGTGTCCAAATACTGTGCTGCATAGAGATTACCAACCTATAATCTGGTAGTCTAGGACCACTACAAACCTTCACATATCCCTGTAAAACTTCTCAAATAGAGGACTGCTGTTCAATACGTGTGGTTTGAGAACAATGGCTCTCAAAGCGAAAAGAACAGAGAGAAAGGAAGTGTATTCCCATCTCAGAATCATTATGAGGTAACTGATTCGACTTGTGTGAGAATTAATAAGGAGAAGGACAAGAGGCAAAGATTTTTGTGTGTTGCTTGCTTGTATTAATTTTGTTTTGTGATTTTTAAGATTAAATGCAAGCAAGAGATATGCAGAAGAAGAATACCTCTGTAATTTGCCACGTAACACAATGAACTTAATATGCGCAATCAATCTGGATAAGGGAAAATATCAGCAGTATAATATTGAAGGTTTTTGTTATCCTCATAAGAATTCTTTCTCAACACCATATCAATCTGCTCTTTTCACTTTTTAAAATCTCTTGGCTCTTCTATAAGGGAGTCCAGTAATTGTTCATAGAAATCTCTATTTTATATCACATTCTACATTATGTCTAGTCAGGTTCTCCAGTGGAGTATATCAGGGTTCAGCAATAATTTTAAAGAAAATCATAAAGATGATTTAATAATAAAATGCAATATAAAATGTCCCACAATTTGAACACAAACCTCCTTCTAATACAAATTTTCTAAGGAAAAAATAAGTCCAAAGATTCAAAAACTTGACCCACAACACTTGTTTTCTGTATACATATATATGTATTATATATACATATTTTAGAATATAAATACATATACAATATACATGTATTTGTAAATACTTATATGAGTGTGTGTGTGTGTGTGTGTGTATATATATATATATATATATATATAAAATAGCCATTCTGACAATTATAAGATGATCTTTCCTTGTGGTTTTGATTTGCATTTTTCTGATTATTTGATTTATAGGCATTTATTATATATTTTGGGGATTGACCTCTTATCAGATATATGTTTTGCAACTATTTTTTTGCGTTTCATAAGCTGCCTTTTGTCTCTATTGTTTTCCTTGCAGCAGAGAAGCTTTTCAGTTTCATGTAGTCTTACTTGTTTATTTTGTTGTTGTAGCCTGTGCTTTTAGTATCATAGCATGGAATCATCAACAGGACCAGTCTCATGAGTGTTTTCCCTTATTTTTCAGATCTTACGTTTAAGTCTTTAACCGATTTTGAATTTATTGTCTGTGTGTGGCATAAGATAGAGTTCTGTTTTCACTCATTTAAATGTGGATATCCAGTTTGATCAACACCATTTGTTGAAGAGGGTATGTTTTTTTCCTTGTGTATCTTTGGTACTCTTGTCAAAGATCAATTGACTGCATGTGTTAATTTACTTCCGGAATCTCTCTTCCATTCTATTGGTCTATGTGCCTGCCTTTATGCCAATGTCATGCTATTTCGATTACTGTAGTTTTGTAATATATTTTTGAAATTAGGAATTGTGATGCTTCTAGTATTTTTCTCCCTCTTGAGGTTGATTTGGTTATTTGTGATCCTCTGTGTTTCTATGTGACTTGTAGAAATGCTTTTTTTCTATTTAAGTAAAAAAAATGTCATTGGCATTTTGATTGGCATTACATTGAATCTGTAGATCACTTTGGAGAGTATGGACATTTTAACAATGTTAAGTAAGTCTGCAAGTCCATGAACACAGATGTCTTTCCATTTGTTTGGGTCTTCTTCAATTTCTTTTACTAATGTTTTGTAGTTTTCAGTATACAAGTATTTCACCATATTAAGTTTATTCCTAAGTATTTTATTTTTTTGGTGCTATTGTAAATGGCATTATTTCTTTTTTCTTTCAGGTTGTTTATTTTCAGTGTATAGAAAAAGAACTATTTTTTGAGGATATAGAGAAATTCAAACCCTTGCACACACTGTTGATGGGAATGCAGAATGGTGCAGCCACTATGAAAACCAATATTGAAATATCTCAAAAAATTAAAAATAAAACTACCACACGATTCATCAATATCACTTATGGGTATTTATTTAAAAAGAAACTGAAATCAGGAACTTGAAGATATATAAGCATTCCTATGTTCACTGTAGGACTATTTACAAGAGCCAAGCTATTGAAACAACTACATGTTCATTAACAATGAGTTGACAAAGAAAATCTGGTATATACATAAAATAGATTACTATTTAGACTTAAAAATGAAAGACATTTTGCAATATACAACAGTGTGGATGGACATTCAGGACATTATGCTAAAAGAAATAAATCAGTAACAGAAGGATTTTGTGGTAGCTGGTATCATTCTTTTGTTTCCATGCTTTGAATTCCCTTAAGAATCTCTTGTAAGTCTGGTCTACAGGTAACTAATTCTTTTAGTGCTTGCTTTCCTGGAAAAGATTTTATTTCTTCTTCACTTATAAAGCTCATTTGGGAAGATATGAACTATTGATTGGAGTTTCTTTTCTTCATGAATACTAAAAATCTGCCCCCAATCTTTCCTGGCTTGTAAGGTTCTGGCTGAGAAGTCCACTGTTAGCCTCATGGGGTTTCCTTTACATGTGATTGGGTATTTTTCTATAGGAGTGTTAAGGAATTTTTCTTCAGTGTTGACCTTGGACAGTCTGTTGACTATATGTTGGTGATGTTCATTTTCTATAGTATCTCTCAGGTATTCTCTGGATTTCTAGTATCCAGATGTCAACCTCTCTAACAACATTAGGGAAGTTTTCCCAAATTATTCACTCAAATATGTTTTCCAGGTTGTTTATTTTTTTTCCTTCTCTCTCAGAAATGTTGTCTCAGAAAATGCTCTCTCAGAAATGCTCTCTCAGAAAATCTCTCTCACTATTTTGTAGGTCTGTTCAGTTTACATAATCCCATATTTCTTAAGACCTTGTTAACTTTTAAAATTCTTTTATCTTTATTTTTATCTGACTGGGTTAGTTTGAAGGATAATTCTTCAAGCTCTGAAATTGTTTCTTCTGCTTGGTCCAGTCTATTGCTAAAGCTTTCAATTGTACTATGAAATTCCTTACGTGAGTTTTTAAATTACAGAATATCTGATTGATTTCCTTTTAGGATGTTTATCTCTTCTTTCATTGCTTATATTGCTTTAGAAGTTTCTTTAGGTTGATTTTCAAAATTGTTTTGGACCTCATTGAGCTTCCTTGCAAAGTATGCTTTGAAATTTGTACCATCATTCTGAGTTTCCCTTTTGGTTATGGATGATTGCTGGAGAGCTACTGTATCCTTTGGTTGTGTCACTACATTAAGATTTGTCATTTCTACTTTTTTAATTATTGTATTGTGAATAAGATGCTTTCTTTTTCTTTCTTTCCCTATATTATTTTTTCTCTTTCCCTGATCTGTAGGAGGTGTGACTGAAGAGTTTGCTGGGTAGGGTCATTCAGCTTTGCTTCCATAGCCCTATGCACTTCTTTTGGCAGGTTTTATATTAAGCTGTTCAGTTGGACCCACAGGGCCAGTAAATGGTATTTATGGATCAGAACTGGCCGTGGATGGGTATATAGTTCATCCTTCTTTACTGGGAGAACCTCTCTGTTGCCTCAGGCAATGGGCTGATTCATGGAGTGCACAGTGGCCTGAGTTCCCTGCTCAGCTCTAAGAGAGCAGGGTCAGAGATGGGTGTAGCTGGATTGGGCAGGTCTGCCTACAGCTTGTCTGATTGCAGACACAAACATCAGTGCCAAGGGAGAAACCAGTGAAGTTATAAGGCTTATATCCATGTTGCACTAGTTATTAAAACTTTAAGAAACTACTTAATTTTACTAATCCCATTTTGCACTTATGAAGAAAAGATGGCAAAGGAATGGACACCTCACAAATTTGGTAAAATAATCAAATAAAATGATGGACAAAAAATGCTGATAGAATCAAATAAAATGATGAACAAAATGTGTCATTAACACTAAACAAATAGTGGTTAATAACATTTTATCAAAGAGTTCTTTGTGAAGATTTTTGAAGTTGATGCATATTTTAGAAATTATGTTGTGGCCACTTTATATTTCTGGAAGCTGGACTGTAGTTGTGAAGCACACTTTATTAATTTTAAAATCCACCATTCATCATCAAGGAGTAGCAAAATGTTATTTGTAAAGTAAAATGGTTAGACGCTGAATATTCAATCCTCAAACTATTCATTCATTTAATATATTCCAAATTTTTTAAAAATTACCAAAGATTTTTTTCCTTAATTTTATCTTGCTCCTTTCTTTATGCCTAGACCTGCAAGAGCCATAGGTTTTCACATGTTTACAAGCATAAGGATGAAGACCTCTCATAGAACAAACAAAAAGCCATCATACCAACCTTGGACAACACTCAGTTATATCTTTCAATGAAATGAATAAACCTGCACAATTTAAAACATTCAAGTAGAATTTTTGTAATTAGAAGCTAACTAATTATCTGATAATATATAATATTTTAACCTTCATGTGAATTATTTCATGAGATAAACCCAGTGGATGACATGATTTCTGTCTTCAAGCTCTTTCCTAGAAGAAATGAAAAAAAAAATCAGTATACACAATTTTGCTGCATGAAAATAAATTTTAAAATTATCCATTTTAAGACTTTGGAATTAAATATATGAAAGGTAGCTAGATGATTTTGAGTTAGAGAGAGAAAGTAGGAAGATCATTTTCAAAAGACCAACGTTATCAAACTCCTGACTTGTTAACAACTTCTCAATAACAACAAAGAAAACCTAAAGACAATGGGACAAATGCCCTCAAAATACTGAGAAAAAATAAGCATCTTATAATTTATACACACTGATAAATTATTTGATGAATTAGAGTAATATAGAGAAAATTCCAGATGAACAAAACAGAGTTTTTCTTTTCTTTTCTTTTTTTTTTAACCGCTATGTCCTCTCTAGGTAAATTCTTAAGCTATGTGAAAAGATAGCTATACCAGATAGAGGTTTTATGGTACAGTATGAAATAGTGAAAGAAATATACATGAGAAACAATTTAGTTGAGGGAAAAATAAAATGAAAAAATATTATCTTCTTAAATGAAGACAAAGAGGAAGGCAAAGAGCATAGTTAACATCAATAACCAGATAAAGTCTTAGAAATTAACTCATATCAGCAGTAATGAAAAATAAGAATGATTTTTATACTTCTTTCAAAGAAAGTGTCGTGGTAGATGAAATATGAAATTCACCTTGATATCATTTAGAAGATAGACTGAAAATATTAAATGAATAGGAATAAAAGAATGATGAAAATACCAAGTAAATTATGAAAGAAAGAATGTTTGTACAGTTACATTAATTCCAGACAAAATACGATGTTAGAAAACATCATCAGAGATAAAGAGGGCTGTTCTCTAATGATAATAGCTCACTTTTTCAGAACATACAATAACCCTGGTTATGCATACCCTTAGTAATGAATTTTCGACACACGTACATACACACCAAGTATGAGAAGAAACAGTAAACTCCACATAATATTAGGAGATTTTAAAATATATTACTCTCAAAATAGGATAGAGTAAGCAGGTAAACATTTCAATAAGGATATAGAAGATTTGAACAAGCCAATGAATCAACCTGACCTCTTAGACATAAAGAGCACGCTACTGGCTATTGATTGCTCTGGGCAAAGATTTCAGATGGGTACAATGCAAACGGCTTTTTTCTGCTCCAAACTATCTAGGGCCTCACATGGAAACTCTAAAGTTTAGGGACTAAAATGGTCTGAATGCTCATTCACTCATAAATCTTACAGTTGATACTATGTAGGAGACTGGCTGCAGCTGTAAATGACAGCACCTATACATGTAATCTCCATGTGGTCAGAGCTTCCCCAAAACAACGTCAATGTGTTAAAAACAAGTTATTCACAGATGAAGAGAGAGAAAGAGAGAGAGCACACAGAATGGGGAGGAGCAGGGCACAGAGGGGCAGAAGTCCATAGCTGCCTCTGCACTTTAAACCATAGGTAGTGAGCTAAAATCTAACTTAGTATATAAATGAATGCAACCCAACTTGAAATATACTCTTGTAATAACTAGCTGACTTCAGCCAATCACAGCAACCAAGTTATTGCTAGTCACACACTGCCAGTTGATAAGACCATATCCACATAAAGCAATGCCTCATGCCCAAATCCGGCAACCACATAGCTGTAACCACTCAAGCTGTTTCCGTACCTCACTTCCTATTTCTAAGTACAGCCTGCCCATATTGCTGAATGGAGCTCTGTGAACTTCTCCTGAATCTGAGTGCTAATTCATGAAACATTATTTGTTCAAATAAACTCTGATACATGTAATTTGTCTGCTTCTATTTTAATGAGTAAAATAATTCCAAATACACTTTTATGGATTAAAAAGGTAATACTTTGAATAGAAGGATATTTGTAGAATTGAAAGACAATAAAACATTCCATATTAGACTTGTAGGATACTGGAAAAGCATGTAAATTACAGGAATTTTAAATATTTAAATACTTTTATGATAAAGTGTTCACAGAAATAATTTTGACAACATCCGGCTGATACAAGTTAGTGAAGCCACAGCATGTGAGAGAAGCACAGCATTTTAGTCTCAGGCCAGAGATTAAAGCATCTACTCTGGAAAAGGATGGGGCCTCCACTGCCGGAACTGCAGAAAGTGCCTCAGCTGTAGACACTGGAATTGCGCTCTCCGCATCACAAGCCTGAGGTGGGAGAAGGGCTGTACAGCTGCAGTTTCTCTTGAGCAGTGAGACATAAAGCCAGGGCCAGCTTGGCAACCTGGAACGTGTCTGCGTGTGCCATTGCTGGGTCTTCCTGCCCGCTCCCCTGAGATCATGGTGCAGTAGGGCCCCCTCCATTCAAACTCCAGGCAGAAATTCAGATATTTCAAGCACCCACTTGCCTGAATCAGCACCCTAAGCCGCCCCACTTTTCATGAACATAGATTAACGTGAAGTGGGGTCCCATGTGCTCCACACTCAGGCAGATCTCCAAGCATTCAAATCACCCACTCACCTGGATCAGCAGGCTGACCCACTCCACCCTTCCTATGCAGAGATTCTGGTGCAGGAAGGCCCTCTCTGCTTCACTCCCAGGCAGATCTCCAGGCATCTGGAGCACCTACTCTCCTAGATTAGGAGTTACACTGCTCCCACACCTGTGCAGAGAATTTGGAGCCAAAAAAGGCTTCTCAGCTCCATGCCCAGGCACACCCTGGGCACTTAGTGGTTGCCCACTGGTTTCTCCCTTGGAGCTGGTGCTTTTGCCTGCTATCAGGGGACCTGTATGCAGACCTGCCCCATCCGGAGGTTTGGAAAACCTCTGCAATACTCATTTAAAACATGAGAAAAATAACAAATAAGCAATATTAGTAACATAAAATAAAATATGGCTATAGATGCAAAAGAGTTTATGTCAATTACAAGAGGATGTTATGAGCAACTTTTGCCAATGTATTTTAAAATTTTGATAAATTAAAGGATGGGGTCTCCACAGCCAGAACTGCAGAAACGTATGCCATATCAAATATAACTCAAGAAAAAGAACATAATTTTAATCCTATATAAATTATTCCAACATGTAGAAAATATTTTATCAGGATATTAATAATTTGATAACAAAAACTGACAAAGTGTTGAAATAGTCACTTTAAAAAATAACTTAAAGATGTAGAGTCAGTGGGAATAAATCCAACAAAGTTCTGTGAGAAGAGCATGGAGATAAGTGTAACTTTACTGAAGCATATCAAATTCAACCTGATATCTAGATTTGTGGATGGTTAGGTTTGGTTTGAGGTCAAAGAACTTTATTTTATTCATTGTCATATTTCAAATACTTTGGACAGTACTTGACACATATAAATATTTATGAAAGACATAGAAAAGGCTAAGTAGAAATTAAAATTGTGTAGCACTTTCAAGACAAAATTGTGGCTGGAAAATAATTTATTCTCACCTCCTGTTTCAATCATTCTCCTTCGTTTATCAAGGAGTTATTTCTATGTCCTCCATCATCCTTCTCTTATGGTAGAAAGATATGACATAACCTTCAAAGAAGACACACACACACACACACACACACACACACAATG
This sequence comes from Papio anubis, assembly GCF_008728515.1. Taxonomy (NCBI): domain Eukaryota; kingdom Metazoa; phylum Chordata; class Mammalia; order Primates; family Cercopithecidae; genus Papio; species Papio anubis. The sequence continues at coordinate 110,782,958 of NC_044978.1, forward strand.
TAGAGCAGAGAGCAGAAGAGATTCACTACTGTATCAAAGGGAGCATTACAAAACAAGCAAACAACAAACAAAAACCTAGCAAACGGCAGATTTTATTTCCTCCGTGTTTATCTGAAATGTTTCCTCCTTGTCCGGTTCACTTCCATGTCCCGTTGAAGCAGTTTTCATCTGTTGTTATAAGCATCGCAGTAACCAAAGATACAACCTCCCAAATCATATTTCTTTTCATAGCACTCTGATTCAGTTTTCAGAAATAAAGGAAACCCCCATTTCTCATCAGAATCAAGGATCTTTTATAATTTTTAATTAAACTTCTTTTAAAAATTTTGTTTTCTCTCCTACCCACCACCACTGTTTTTTAAATAAATATTTTATTTGCAGACTTCACAAAAATCTGCAAGCACTGGCCACATTTTCTTGTCTTTATATTTTAAGTCATACATGTCTCGCTATACAATACTATTCTTCACCATAGCCATCTACTAAATAAATCCTACCCATCTTACAATATCTATCTCAAAGTCCACCTCCTCACTGAAATTCTCTGCAGTTCCTCCATACGCAAGGTGAAATTCTTCTTTCTTTCACACAGCCAGAACTATATATTTTTAAAAACCTGTTCAATAGCATAGATAACTTCTTACCTTATTTCATTACTTTTGTTTACGTTTAAGACTTTGATGTGTTTCAAGATCAGAGAATATGTGATTCAATTTATATTTTTCCATGACATATGGCATCTAGCGGAAGTCCAAGTGTGTAAGACAGGATCAATTAATAGTTTTAAATTAAGTGTATAATTTAAAAATCTTTTACTTTACGAAAAATGGTGTACATATGAAGTATGTATATATAGATTGAAACAGGAGATGAGAATAAGTTATTTTCCAGCTATAATTTTGTCTTGTAAGTGCTACAAAATTTTAATTTCTATGTAACCTTTATTTATGTCTTCCATAAATATGTATATGTGTCAAGTACTGTCCAAAGCATTAGAAATATGGTAGTGAATACATACTAAATATGTGCTCTCAGTATTTAGAAATCAATGTTTTCCATAAAGCACAATTCTTCTCAAATATTAGAATATGTATATATAAATATTTTTAGTTTGCTCTTCCTCCTTTTTTCTCCGTTACAAAATAATTAAGAAACGGCATATTCATCCTTTATTTTTTGACCAATCACAAAATATTTGGTTTAACATCATGAGGAGACTGAGCAACATTCTCCACCCTAAGTATATATAACTTGATGACTAGTTTATAGAAATGTATGGCCAATTATATAGGATTAATTACTGTCTCTGACATGCAAAACTCCCAAGAATAGTAAAACTGAAAGGAGTAAAGTTCAACCAGGTGAATTTCTAATTGGCATATCAATGACCCACACTCACACACCTTTTGAAACTCTTTGTCGGTTGCAGTTACATTGCTTTCTACGAGGGCATACAAAACCTCATAGAATAAGTGGTAAAGATTGTTCAACAATGCAGAAGTTTTAGTTATATTCTTTGTAAAATTTCTTCTTATATTCAAATTTCCTCTAGGAAGAAAAGCTTTATTGAACCCGGCACAGCCATCACAGTGTTTTGCTCTTTGCACAGTATGCTCTTTCTCAGCAGGTGGAAAAGACTGTGCGTTGTCTAGTAGGGGGTGTTAATTTCAGAAGGTTTTCATATTTACCACAGTAACTAAAAGAAAAGAAGTCCTTTCTTTTTCTATAGGCAGGGTCTAATCTCAGAGCTCTGTGATGTGAAGAAACAGAGGGTGGTAGAGTAGGCTGAATGGACTTTAGCACTATGTATCTTTTCACACAAATGCGGAGGACAATTATTCCCTCAGGTTATAAACTCTTTGTGTTTTCGCTTTCATTGATTCATCAGTAGTTGCTCAAATCAAAAGCAGGATATCTGCCTGCCTCTATGTTTTTGAAGCTATACATCCTCTACTTCCATTATGCCCTTTAAACAAAGTTATTCTCTAAAGAGCTCTTTCCCTTAAAGAATGTGAACAAAATTTAACTTAATATCCCATATTAGAATGGAACCACAGTTAGTGCAATCTTATTATATTTTCTCTGGTGCACTTGATATATTCTAAGATTTTTTTGTATTTATCAATCACAATGCGTAATAGTACATTACATGAATAATAGGCATACATTTTTCGATATCATTATTTATTAACTATTAAGTGGGACATAGGGAAAGGAGTGGTGGCTGGGTTTACATTTCCAACGGCAAATCTTCAAAGTTTTCTGACTGTAACTTTTGGCTGAAGTAACTATTTGTTTATCAATAAGTTTGTAAATTTGTGCATAACTTGGATTATAAAGGATAACTCTAAACATTTCTTGTTAAGACCAATTCTAAGCAATTTATACATATTAAGTCATTGATAGAAATCATAGAATGTAGGTGCTGTCATCAATGCCATTATCCTTTACATAAAGAATGTACAGAATTTTAAAATAATTTGCCTAAAATTTATGCAGATGTCAGTGATAGCACTTGAGACACAAACCTAGTTAGTCTGGCTCTAGAGCATGTGCTCTTAAGTACTGCACTCTACTGAGTAGGTATATTTGCCTATTATTGTGCCATTTAGCTATATGGTTAAGATAACCCTTTTCTGTTATTTTTAGCAATGCCTCTGTATTGAATTACCATAAACTGATCAGTTTCACTTACTGGCAGATCAGAATTCTATAACCTGGCTCTATGAAACAAAGAAGTCCTAGAATTGGAATCAACTAGGTTTTTAAATGCAGATAGTCAACTATAGGCTAAACGTTTATAGAATGAATTATTACGAGATAGCTTTATATAGAAAATCAAATAATTTGCCAGGAATAATATGGCAAAATATTATGATATATAGACAGGTGCATATTAAGCCATATATTAGATTACTTGAATCCAATATTGTATAATCTCTTTTTCTTTAATCTATTTTGAGATGAGACTTTGCTATTAATCAAAATGATTCTAATATATTCATGTATATTTGTGTAGCATATATTTGTTTGACAATGTTCTTACTGAAATAAATTTCCTTCCATAGTTTCTTAATTGATAATATATTATCAGGAAGGCCAGGGAGTAGAAATAATAAACTCAACAAGTAGAATAATCTCCATTTTTTTTAATTTATTATTTAAACTTAGGAAATGACTGTGCAGCAGGAGATTCTTTTTGTCATTGCTGGGAAACAGTCATTTGTGATTATTTCAAGGCATTGCCACCTGGAGTAGAAAACACCTTTCTGTGCCAAGGTGCCAGATTAGACAGATAACATCACTTTAAGACCAAACATCTGCTGAAACAATGTAGAGTGGGCTATAAATTCCTATTGGCTACATTTTTTAACAGCATTTGTTTCAAAAATTCAGGTGCCAATTAGTCCATAAAATATTTATTGAGTCTCTAATATATTCAGAACACTGTCATAGTCAGTGTGGGCAAACAAAAAGTAATAGTTTATAATCTATCTACTTCTCTACAGAGTTATTGATCATCTAAGGCCAGAAATAGTTCTGAACATAAAACAGATATGACCTTGTCTCAAAGGAATTTACAGAATAGGCACTTCTGAATCAGAAGTTGAATGAAGTGCAGAATTAGAGACTACCTGGTCTAACATCCCACCCAAGGCAGTTGTTCCTTTTACAACATGTTATCATCTAAGTTTTGCTTGAATAAATTCAATTCTATCTATTATCTATCTATCTATCTATCTCTCTCTCTCTCTCTCTCTCTCTCTCTCTCTCTCTATCTGTTTATCTATCTATCTATCTATCTATCTATCTATCTATCTATCGTCTCTATCTAGGAGGCAACCACTTCTTCTTTTGTGGAGTCCCAATTACAAATCATTTATACCATTTTCCTCATTGTGCAACTTCATAGCACATCTCTTCAAAAATTTCATGATCACCCCCTTAAAAATGTGCCATTCACCTGTTCTCTAAGTTTAGCTCTCTAATTTCTTCATACAATCATATAGCTTTATTTTCATTTAACTCTCTTTAAGCCTTTAAGCCACTGCTTGACCTATCCAATACACATTCTGTCCATTTTCAAAAAATTATCTCTCTAGCTTCTTAACTTTTATTGAGTCAAAATGAAAGATTTATTAGTCAACAAGGTCTTGTTTCTTCCCTTCCCCAAGATATATGTTCTGGATGATGATTATTTACATGCACACACACAAAAAAACTTGGTGACACACACAAAAGTTTTATTCAGTTCTCACAGGAGGGAATGAGAGCCACTGAAAAGTTTTAAAATAACTTAAAGCCAAATAATCCTTTTGCCTTGGCAAAGTTGGGTGGATAGAGTGAAGTTAGGCCTGAAAGAAAAGTTCCTGAACTAAAAAGATGCAATGACCAAAATTTGACTACGTTGTGATGGCAGTAGTTGTGACTTGAGGTGCTACATGAAGAAAAGGGCAGAAACTAGAGTGTAGTTGGGTAAGACACAGCTGAGTTAACTAAAAAAGTAATTCAGTTAATGTAATTCAGGATATTTCCTGCATCTTGGCTTATACATTAAACTACAGTGCAGGAGGATAGGATAACCTACCTTCACAATGAGACCAGGAACAGTCTCAAAGAATTAAACATTTTGCCTAGATGGTATAAGAGGTTGCTTCTCTCTAACCTGCCGTGAAAAACGAAGAATGCCAAAGGTCTTGAAAAATGAAGCATTGTCCAAATGAGCAATTGCTTTCTGATGCAGTTTGTCATTGCCCTGCACAGACATGGTATGCTGATGTGGTTTAGATCTGTGTCCCCACCCAAATCTCATGTTGAAATGTAATCCCCAATATTCCAAGCGGGTCCTGTTGGGAGGTGATTGGATCATGGGACAGGTTTTCTCCTTGGTACTGGGTTGTCACAGTGAGTGAGTTTACTTGAGATCTGGTTGTTTAAACATATGCAGCACCTCTCCAAACTTTCTCTCTTACTCTTGCTCTGGCCATGTGAAGTGCCAGCTTCCCTCTTCACTTTCTGCCATGATTTGATTGTAAGTTTCCTGAGGCCTCCTCAGAAGCTGAGCATATGCTGCCATGCTTGCTGTACAGTCTGCAGAATTGTGAGCCAACTAAAACTGTTTTCTTTAAAATTTATCCAGTCTTAGGTTTTCTTTATAGCAGTATGAGAAAGAACTAATACAGTATACTAAAGGAAAAAAAAAATGAGGCTGAAGTTTATCATCTCTGTTCTTCTCTGTTGAAATGTTTAACATCTTTTAATGTGATTTGTATAGACCTATAGTTTCAGCAAAATTTCAAATTATTTACTTTTATTGCGTTGAATACCATACCTTTGTACTTTAACATTTAAATATGGTGTTTTAAATTCTAAGATTGCAAAATGTATTATTTTATTATGAAGTTGTAATGATTAATATGTTTTTCCTATTTTCAACATGCTTTACCTTTTGGTAAGTTTTTTGCAAGCTAAGCTAACAAAATAATTTGTCCTTCACATAATAAGGCCCTAGTTCCCTTTACCACTTCATAGATAAAATCAACCACACTTTTGGTGTTAAACCACAGTTTGGGTCATTGAAATTAATAACCTTTGTTAAAAGTTGTCATGACATAGATTTCTAGTTCAGCATATCTTGATGTATTTTTCAACTTTAAAAAAGAATAAAAATATTGTTTATCATAAAAGCCCCTTGAGTTTCTTATAGTTTTATTCTACTTAAGAGTAACAGGAAAGAACCTCTTGATATACAATAATATAATATTTGGATCTGAATGCTTATCTGGATGTCTGATACTGCTCTTTTTATTCTTTCTGAATATCATGTTTGCTTTAAAAAAAAAAAGACAGACACACCCATTTAATCTTTCATATTGGCCACAGTAATAACCTCCTGTTAAATATTTCATATTGTACTAATAAAGAATATAAGACATTACTCAAAGCTTGGCACAAACTTGTTTCAGGAGGGCATCTACTTAAAAATAAGACATTTGAGAGCCTGGAATTTAGCACATAGCAGTGCTCCTAAGAATACAAACCAGACAATTTGTGTCTTCAGTGATGTTATTGTGGGCTTCCATAATGATATTCTGCTCTTATCTTTATAGTGAAACTGTGTCTCAGCTACTGTATGCTACTTGAGTGATGTGGCCAAGTTTCCCGCAAGTCTGTCCTAAGGCCACTGGTCCAGTGAAAGCTGGTTAATAAATTAATAAAGAGTTTCTCTTATGCAGTCTCAGAACATCAAAATGAAACCAATTTTTAATGTTTATTAAGCACTCCCATAACAGGTCTTACACAATGTTTATATTATAGTGAACAGAACTTAAATGGGAAAATGATTTACTGGATAAATACAATTTTTCACTGAAACAAAAATTAATAGTATCTGAAATACCACACCTCCATAATGACATCACTTTTACCTGGAGATCCGACTACTATTTGATGATGATTCTTCATTATTTAGAAATGTCAAAGTTAATAATTTGAGTGTTTGTTTTAAAATTTGAAAAACATAAACATTCTTAAGTAGGCCACAGTTGTCTTCTTCTATGAATCCTTTCTCCCTTTTACTGGTTCTCTTTCTTAGAGAAACCATTCACTCTAAGCAAGGTTAGGTTTCACTCACTCTACTGGTACAATATCCTTCTTCTATCTGTAAAAATATAAAAATAAAGTTAACTTTTTGCTTAAAGATATTGAGTGTGGATACAGTCTAAATATTTAATGTAGCTTTTTTATGAAATTAAGAAATCTTATAATAAAGAATACAAACAATATTGTGTGAAAGAATATAATAAAATAAAATGTATTGGCATAAAGAAAAAATGTTAAGTATGAAAACAGCCAATACTAGAACCAGAATTTACAAAGACGGTGTGCTGAAATTTTACATTTTTAAAAACAGATGTAATGACTTGAATACGTATTGAAGTTGAAACAGATTTCTAGATGGTGTGCCCCTGGAAGAAGAGTATACTTCTTCAGGGATCTCCAAATTATGGGTAACATAGTTTCATCTCTTGAAAGTTTAAGATATAGATATAGATAAAAGGTAAAATGTAGGCAAATTTCTGAAAGGAAAGTAATGATTAATAAGGAAGTATTGCCTTTATGTTCTATAAGGTTGACTTCAGGACACTGATTCTATTATTATTTTCTCCAGTGTATCCAAAATTACCTCACAAAGCAAGTGTCATATGACCAGTTAGAGCTGGGTTCAAATTAAGTCCTGTTTCTCACTAAAAGTGAAATTTCAGCTCTCAGACATTCAATTGTCTTACCTGCAAAGAGAAAAATAAAGTATTTAGAGAGTAATACCCTTTACAGATTTTTTTTCAAAGCATACCATTTATACAAAAGTAGGTGGTTTTTATGTGTTGTGACTTTATAGTGCTTCACAGATTTCAACATATTCTTTCTGCCCATCAGATTAGTCTCATATATTAAAAAATGATGACACCTTATGATATAGTTTACACACTCAGCATTATTTCCGTGTATTTCCATATAAAAATAGAATATATTTATCCACAGTCAAAGGCCAAAATAGCAATAGTATTTTAGCAAAATTCTAAAATTTATTAACTCCTCACAGCTTTTGATAAAATGCCTTTCACAGCCTAAACTTCTTGGAAATAGAAACATTGATGTTAATATGAAGAAAAAGTATGCTGCAGTTTTCAGCATTTTTTCTTTTACAGAGGAAGTGAATAAAATTAGCAATCTCAACAAAATACTAAACCAGATTAATTAAACCCAATGTCTGCAATTAATGAATATTTGGTTGAATAAACCATGTGTTTAATAATCCTAGAATTTAAAGAAACAGATTTCTATTTCAGTATATATTGAATTCATAACTTTTAATAAAGGTTATCAATTTCAATGGCCCCAAATGAGATTTAATCCCAAAAGGGTCATGGATTTTATCTATAAAGTGATAAAGAGAATTAGGACCTTATTATGTGAAAGATAATGTATTTTGTTAGTTTAGATTGGATACTTAGTAAAATTATTGTGAACCTAAAGTCTAAGAAAAAAATAATGAGGATTATTCCTATAACATTCTATTCTAAGAATTAGGTTCATGCAAATAATCAAAGATCAGTTCACAAATAAAAATAATATTATGGTCCGAAGCAAGAAGGGGAAAGAAAAAAAACGTAACAAATGACTATGTGTTTTAGGTACTAGAGAATGAGAAGTATTTCCCAAGGCTGAGAACTTTGAGGCCTGGCATGATGATAGATGTAAAAATAAATTAATTAATTAATTAAGATATAAGCTGGTCAACTGCTCTTTTAAATGGGACCAAATAATGAAAAATATATTATTTGTTTCTGGGTTAGGGGGAATGAGCTAAATTAAATCTAACAAGAAAAAAAATAAAATAAACAAACAGGTCTCAAAACCAAAACGAAAAGAAATTCCAGAAAAGAAAAACAAGTGAAAGCAAACCTCTTAAAATTCTAGGTAAACAATCAATATTAAGAAATAACTTGGATCCACCCCTTAAAGACTAGGAAAGCTTGGTGCAAAAGAAATTGCAGTTTTTGCTGAAAGTAATGGCGAAAACCGCAAATACTTTTGCACCAACCTAGTATATTTCATAGTACGTCGTTAGGTTTGAAAATAATACCATAAAGAGATTAAATAGACCAGCATAGTTTAATTCAAACAATAGTAAAAGGGTTTCAATATGACAGTGAAATTGGTGGTGCTAGAAGTTATTATCTACAAGACAAGGGACATGTCATGTAATATTATGAAATTACTTAAATAAAAGAATATACAAATAAGTGAGGCCTGTTAAGTGATGCTAGGCAAGAAAACATATACAGATGAATTTCAAGCAGATATAGGTATTAGACCAATCAAAAGTTACATTCTAGGTGATTGTACAACACAGGAGATGCGCTGGGATGATAAATACTTCTCTGCAGACCCGCAAAGTATTGGCTTGAAGGTTCCCTATAAAGAAATCATACAAAATGGAATCAAAAGTAGATATTAGAAGTTAAAATGTCTAGTTCTAAAAGCAAAGAGAAAGGAAAAGGAATCTGACCCTCTGAAACTGGTAGTCTGGCACACAATGGAACAGGAAATGGGCTAACATCTAAATTAGCTAATTATTATTTTTTAATTTGCCCCAGCCAGTCTTAAAGAAGAAAGGAAACAACATAGAAAAATGGAAAACCCTGCTGAAGAAAAACACATAATAATAATAATAAAAATTCCTGCTGTCATTGAAGTAACACAAATCCCTCAAGGTTGAAACATTGAAGTCTCTGGAAAGGTAAGAGTTGGGAGTAGCTACACTTCAGAGGTATTGCTCTGCCTTAGACACCAGGTTGTGTAGGCATCAAAGCTCAAAGCAGCTTCAGATTAGGTCAGAAATCTTTAAGGAATGAATCTTCACCTGAGGTGAATTAGGGCTAGAATAAATCTTTCTACTGGATATGAGAGTCCTGGGACAAAAATTTACAGTGATCGGCACTATAAAAAACTCAAGGATTTGGCTGAAAACCAGAAAAGTCATAGAGACTAGGAAAAAAAGATGGGGCTGTGAATAAAAACATCTAATTTATACACTGTTTGTGGACTTGTAAATTGGTATAGACATAAAAATATTTCGGAAATTCCTCAAAAACTGAAAATAGAACTACCATATGATCCGGCAGTCCCACTACTGGATACATATATATCTAATGCAAGTTAAATTGGTATCTTAAAAAGATATCTTCACTCCCATGTTCATTGCAGCATTGATCATCATAGTCAAGAAATAGTATCAAGTGTCCATGGATAAAGAAAATGTGAGGCATATATACACACAGGCAAACACACACACACACACACAAACACACACAAGAAAATTATTCCACCTTAAAAAGGATGAAATCCTGCCATTTGAAAAACATGGATGAACCTAGAGAATATTATGCTATTTGAAATAAGCCAGACACAGAAAGACAGATACTGCATGATCTTACTTATATGTGGAATCTAAAAAAGTTGAATGCATAGAAACAGTATAGAATGATGCTTGTCAGGGGCTGGGAAGTGGGAGAAATAGAGAGATTTTGGTTGTACAAACTGAAAGTACAAACTTTCAGTTGTATGATTAAACATTCTGGAAATTTAATGTATACCATGGTGACTCTAGTTAATAATACTGTATTGTGTATTTGAAATTTGCCAAGAGAATAGATATTAAGTGTTCTCATCACCAAAAAAAGCATAACTGTGTAATGTGATTGATATATTCATTAGTTTCATTGGGGGAATCATTTCACTATATGTATACCAAACATCACATTTTTCATTTAAACATATACGATGCTTATTTGTTGATCACATCTCAATGAGGCTTCAAAACATTTGAAAAGTGACTATTTTAATTGGAGGTTGACAATTGACATTAGATCAGGATTGTATTACCATTTACAAAGAAAATACTCGAGAGCAAAAGTAAATTAAAAGTGGGTTTGATACTAAAAGAAGAAAGCTTCCAGAAAACACTATGGTGGAGTGCCAGTACAATTATCTAGTCATGTATTTATTAAATTTGCTTTTTTGGGAAAATTTGTCTTGACTGTTTCTGAGAAGGCAGTGCGATCACGGGATCACCACTCCATCACCTCCACTTCAATATGACACAAATGGTGTCATCCTAAACTTACTCAGAGATTTCTCCCAACTGAGTATAAATGTGTAGGTTGTGGATTCTGAAAAACTGGTTTAGACAGACTAGCATCCTGGTGACTTTGAAATTATTGACTCATTCAATCAGAATTTGCTGAAGTTTTAATAACCATTTATTTATTCATTCACTCAATGAATGAGTATTGAGTGGCTGCTATTTGTCAACTCTAGGCACTAGGGATTAAAACATTTCAAGCTTTAGAAAGCATACATTCAAATGTGTGAAATAAACAAATGCTTCCTTTATGTGTGTGAGAAGATGAGGAAAAATAGAGGACAAGACTTTTGCAGATGAGGACCTAGTCAGGGAATTGAGAGGACAGATCTTTCATATAAATATTGAAATCAATAGAGCTGATCAACAGTCTGGGTCAAGAGTAGTGTTAGGGTAAGTGACAGCGATTCTGATGCTGAAATATTCATGGAATGAGGGAGAGTGCCCCAAAAGTTGAGAGAGGGCTGCAGCAACCTAATATTCAGGACCAATGTTTTTATAGTTGGAGAAGAGAGATTAATCCAGATACAGCGGTGTAAAGCAAGGGGGCATTGTACTCTAACTCCAGACGCAGGGTTTCTGAAGAATGAGGGGGGAAAAAAAATAAAAATAAAAATAAAAGTAAAAAAAAAACACCTATTGAAAGACCCACAAAGAAGTAGAAAAAAAAAAAAGATTTCAGTTAAAAGAAGAACATCAAAGAAGAGGCTGAAAATAGACAGGTATTTACTGATGACTAATCCTGCATTCCAGAGGGCAAATTCAAAGAGTTTCAGAAAATGGGAAGGAGGTGATTTTTAACAGTACGGTTTCTGACATAAAGACTGTCAGAGGATTAGAGTCTGTGTGATGAGAAACGACCTGGGAGACTCCTGTATCTTGTGGTGATTTACACAACTAAGAAGTGGCATGGCATGGCATGATGGAGTCTTAATGCATGCAATGATCGTGAGACCGTAATTCTGGTTTACCACTTAGCCCTTACCACAGGAAGCTTGCAGAGAGTGGACACTCTTAACCTCTGTTAATATAATCCTATGTGTAGCCTATTATAAAAGTTTGGTAAGTTATATCTGATATAAAAAGGAAATTTGGGGCCTAGGGTGAACTGTGGTCCTGAAGTTAACTACTGTTCTGTTTTTGTTTTTGTTTTTGTTTTCAGCTGCATTTCAGAGTCTTCTTCAGCAAAAGGCAAGCACTCCACCAATTTTCTCAAGAAAAGATCCAAAAGAGCAGGAGCTGATATATTAAGAGTCTTTAAAAGAAGGAAATAGTACTACTTTAGGTTGGTGCAAAAGTAATTGCGGTAATGGCAAAAACCAAAATAACTTTTGCACTGACCTAATACTATCTCCGTCCTGAAAAGCAGGAGCCACCAGCCTAGAAATTAAGCTCAATAGAATATGAAGACAATTTCATAAAATCTAAAAAGAAGGGAAAAAATTAGTTTAGTTAGATTTATTGACTCAAATTCTCCTCTGGCAACAACCTCACTGACACAGCCAGAAACAATACTTTATCAACCATCTAGGCATCCCTCAATCCGGTCAAATTAACAACTAATATTAACCATCATACCCATGAACCAAACTGGGTTCAAATGCCATATTGACCATAAGGTAGCTGGGTAACCTTCGGTAATTTTCTTAATCTCTTTACTCTTCAGTTTTTTCATCTTAAAAAATAAAGAAGTAATGATATTATTTACTTCAGAAGGTTGTTGTGAGGATTGAGTTGAAAACATATCAGATGCTCAGAAAAATGCCTGACACATAAATAAACCGAATTGAAAGTATTATTATCATTATGATTTTTCTTGCTGATTTTACCTTACGTTATTTATATATTCATGTACTGTATTTCTCTTAGTTTATACAAGGGACTTTTTGCTATTTGGGGTTTTAGCACATTTTGCTAAGACAAACTTTATCATCCTGCTAAGGTATCATTCACATTAATACATTAATTAACTCAGAAGGTTTTTTTTAAGTTTCTCTTTTGTCTAATTTATAAGACAGTGTCTACCCTCACAGATCTTATCATCAAGCAAGAACGATGGCTAGTAATTTGCAAGTTGTTAGAGACAGAAATTTGAATAACATAGATTAAAAGGTAGATGCAGAAGTGAAAGTTTAGTTAGAAGTCAAATGTCTGGAATCTTCTTTTTTCAATTTCACTCTTTTTAGAACAAATTTCAAAAGTCATTATTGCCTAAGTATTTTATGCAAAAAATTATTAAATATGATCATTTAAAACTTAGATTTTGATGAAATTCTCATTATTCACTTTAACAAGGATGTACTCTACTAAAAATACTATTTTCCTCTGATCTTTTTTTTGATTCCAGAATTGTCACTGGTCAGCATACATGTGTTGAATGAATAAATGATTATTTCACTTGTCTCATTAGCATTGTGAAGCCTATATTGAAAACAGTAATTAATTTAATTCACAGTGTTACAATGAATCTAACTAAACCAATTTTTCTCATTGCAATTATGGGCCCCAGAGTACACAGGACACTCCTTTGGTACTGCCCATATGCTGAAGAACAAACTGTTCGTTTTTTTTTCCCTTTACCATTCTGGTAGAGATAAAGAACTTAGAAGTGGGCCTGTGGGGGACAATATAACCACTCATCTGAAGTGGTCATTGTGTGATGCACACATAGAATTTATCTTTATTGCAAAAATATCTACTACATTTGCAGTATTATAATAAAATATTAAAGAACATACTTTAGTAGCACCACACTATTTATTTTTGTGTAATTAGGATTACATGGAAATCTTATAATGCACCTGTCATATCCTTTCTTAGAAAATCCTACTGTCATTTTAAAGAATTTTTTTTAATATTTGAAAAAACATCAAGTAAAATAAATTGTGAATGTAAGAAATCAATGAAGCTAAGTGCAATTAGGGCTACTGGTGTAGGAGTTGAAGTTAGCGACCACGTGACATCTATGTAAGTGATGCAAGAATTCAGAGTTTACTCAGCCATCTGGGGGCTGAGCTAGCATTTCTTAGACTTCATGACTCTGTAAAGGATGTGATATTCTTCAGATTTGACTCAGAATGGAAACTAGAAAACATCTCGGGATGGCCTTGGACCTATCTAGTTCTCCCTCTTTCCTAACTTGTAGTTCTCAAGGACAGAGTATGTGCTGCTAAGGCAATATCCTGAGATAAGGAAGGACGGACGAGGACATCCTGGGCTCTGTTTCAGTCTCTCCTAGGAAAGGATGTCCTTCAGTGCTCTAGACAAGAGAGTCTTGCCACACTGGGGGGCAAGCTGCCTTCCTGGCACCCAAGAGCAAGCTGCCTTCCTGGCTCCCTTAACTGTGGCATAAGTGGGGTATGAGCAAATGAGACCCCATCTGCCCCAGGCAGCTTTCCTGAGGATTGGACCAGCTCATCATGAATCCTAGACTTCTGTTGTCCTTTGATGTTTGTATGTAAGTAATAAATCCCCCTCATTTAACTTGTGTGTGTGTGTGAGTGTCTTGTCTCACAGAATTCATGCAAGTAGTAGAAATTGCAGCCCAAGATGTAGTGGGCTGAAGTGGTAACTAGTGCACAGGGAATCTGCTTTGCAGACACTGATGGCCAAACTCTTTCCCCATCTAAAACATCATAGGTGGAAAGATATTCAGCAACCATAGCAGAATTGAGAGACAGAGATAAAGAAGTGTCAAAAAATGAACAACAGAAAGAGAAGTCAATGTTCTGTAAAGACTGCAGACATTTGTAGAGGCTAACCTGAAGATAAAAAAGCAAAACAAAAACAAATATCACTTCTCTTTAGAAATACTATAGATGAAGAGAACTTAACATGTAAATTTTAATTAGTTGGAAACTGTCTGAACATTCCTAAAACTTGGTATAAAAGCCCAGACACAAGTAGGTGGCTCTTCTGATGCAGCCTTTGTGGGGTGAGTGGGGCAGGGGAAATTGAAGAAAAACAGAAATGGCTAGAACCATGATTAAGGAAAGATTCAAATTAAGGAATGCTTGTATATTTTGATTGCTTTTGCTATAACAACCATTGCAATAAATAATTCAGAGTTATAAATACATGTATTTTCATAAAGATCACAAACATATCGCTTAACAATACATTTTTTGTATACGATCTATACATAATACCTGAAAAGACTTCCAACAACTAAAGAAGATCTGACATTTTATTCCAAATAAAATACTTATTTTCATTTTGTTTTCTATTTGTTGAAGAAAGCTAAAACCCGCGTTTTGTATCCAATGTCTTTCATTGCTATCCAAAACATACATAAAAGTTAGTTATTATAAAATAATTAGAAAAGAGAGCCTTATCAAAAGGTTTTAATGATTTTATTAATAAAATTAATTGGTACTGCTATATGTACTTTAGATATAGCATAGCTTCCTGGATAATTTTTCTTTTTTAACTTTATATACATTATTTTATTTATATATTGTTATATATTTATATTTTATAAATAATAAATGTTGAATAATATATTATTTAATGTATTTAAATAATATATAATATTTATATGTTAGTTATACTTATATAAATAATTATTATGGATAATTGTCTTTTATAGCTTTATACACCAAAGTCTTATATATACTTTATATACCAAGGTCTTATATACATAGATCTACCTATGTACTTTAGATAGTCAATAATTTCTTGGATAATTATTCTTTTATACCTTTATATAATTTATTTTATTTACATATTTTATATATTATTTATATTTTATGAATAATAAATCTTTAATAATATATATTATTTAATATATTTAAATACTATATATTATTTAAATTTATATAAATTATTATGGATAATTATTATTTTATACCTTTAAATACCAAGGTCTCTTCCAGGGGATATGACTGAGTAAAAGAGATCCACAGAAAAAAATATAATTTATTTTATATACGTTATGTATTATTTCATACACATTATATACAGTATATCAAAGCTACTTCTAATGAATGAATGCTTAAAAGTTGTTCAAATATATCATTTATATAACGCTATGAAGATTGACCTGGACTAAGAAATACTTCTATAACCACAATTTCTTTTTTCCTCTATATTTTAAATATTCTTCCCTCATAAAATACATTATGTACTTTATTATTTACTGGAGTAGATTGAATATTGATCTCAATTCTTCACCCCTCATACCTGTACCATCTCTTCATCATGGGAAAAGTGTATTTTCCCACCCTTTGACTTTGGGCTTGGCTACATGACCTGTTTTGATAATCGGATGTTAATGGACATGAAGTGAACAGATATTTGAATAGAGACTAGATGGTGTAACTTGGCTTCCTGAACTCCAGGAATCTAGCATACATACCCATAAAGCAGAAAAGAGTTTACCAAATATGGAGTACACTCCCAAGTCGTTTTTGATTTAAGGCCAACTAATTACTGAGGATACAGTCAGCCATCAGCACAGCAGACTAAGCTATACGCATTTATTTCTAAAGTAAATTCATAATTTTTAGAATCACTTCAGAAGTAGTTTGAGTCTCTAACCCTTTGTGGCACTGCATATTCCTGCTACTAATGAGTAGATTTAAAATAAGTAATCATAGTTTCACAGTGATTGATTATAAAGATGCAGAAATAGAACTTGAGTAACTTTACTTCTGTCATTTTAAATGATATCTCAGAGCTTGTATTGAAGAAGAAATTTTTTAATAATTAAAATGCAAATTCGGGAGCAGTAAATTTTTGCTTTGAAAATGAACATTTTAGATCTACTATGAAATATTTTATTGAATTTTAATAATATCTTTAAATTGTAGGCACGTGGCCGGGCGCGGTGGCTCAAGCCTGTAATCCCAGCACTTTGGGAGGCCGAGATGGGTGGATCACGAGGTCAGGAGATCGAGACCATCCTGGCTAACACGGTGAAACCCCGTCTCTACTAAGAAATACAAAAAACTAGCCGGGCGAGGTGGCAGGCGCCTGTAGTCCCAGCTACTCGGGAGGCTGAGGCCGGAGAATGGCGTGAACCCGGGAGGCGGAGCTTGCAGTGAGCTGAGATCTGGCCACTGCACTCCAGCCTGGGCTACAGAGCGAGACTCCGTCTCAAAAAAAAAAAAAAAAAAAAATTGTAGGCACGTTATTGTTTTAAAAATATTGTTTAAAACCAAAGGCAAATAAATAGAATAATGATATTACTGATTAATATGTGATTATCTCGTAATTATTTCTAAAAATTATTTTATAATTTAAGGGAAAGAAGGCATTAATAAAGAATCTGTTGGAGATGTCAAACACAGCAATTAAGTTTGTGAGGAAAAGATGTCTTTGCATAGTGCTCCTTCAATCAGGAGTACAAAATAAGGCAGAAGTATTGACCTAACTGTAGCTGGAGCCAATCGGAGCCAAACCACAACTTGAACGTGAAGGACAGTTAATTCACACACCAGTGAATGTAGGAATAAAAGCTTACTGTTACAGGCCATGAGTGTTGTGGCTGTGCGTTATTTAGAATTATTGCGGCAATAGTATACTGAGACACGTACTCCCTTTTGAGACTTTCAGTTATTTACTGCTCAAATTGTTTTATCCACTATTTCACCTTACACAATGTCTCAATCACAGAAAGGTCACAGTGATTATCTGTTGATTGATTGATACACAGCTTTAGACTCAAGGAATTTACAATCACACTGAAGAGGAAAAAACCCACCTAAAAAGTTGTAACAATGTAGGACGTTATATGATTGTGCAAGTATTATGCACATGATGAATCCTGGAGGAGTCTGTAAGAGAAAAGAAGACAGTGTTGTTGGTGACATGGGTGGCCTAAAATACAGTAGAATTGGTAAAGTCTGTTGAAAATCATATTTTGGATTGTATTTAAATAACTTATTGAATTAATCATGTGTAGTGAATGAGAGATAATGAAGTGCATAACAAGGGCATGATTGAGCATGACATTTTCAGGCATAAGTGTGTAAGGAAAGGCTATTTTCAGAAAAGCCTGTATTAGATTCAAGTCTTGCCCCTTGCCCATATGTATAATTAAAGGGACATTACTTAACATTTCAGTGACTATATTTTCTTCTCTGTGGGCTAAGTAATACATTATTTACCATAATAATACATTATTTACCCTAATACTAATACATTATTAGTAGGGTTATTTTGAGGATTAGGTGTGATTTATTACAAACTGACAAGCATATTGTGTACATATATATATTTATATATATACCATTATATATATACCATATATATACATATATATACCACTTGCTTAATTTTTTTTCATTTCCCTAAATTCTTCTTTTCTTTTTTTGTTTCTTTTTCCAAGCTCAAATAATACCTACATTTAGAATATTCAGCTTAAGTGTGAAATGATATAACTGAGAGAAATAGAGCCATAAAACAGGGGGATCTGTAATTGGAATGAAATCCCAGTATCCTTTTGTTAAATCTGGTGAATTTAGCCAAAAACTTTCAGCTAAATGGTCATATGAATAGAGCTAGAGTCCATGCCTTTCTAGGTATTCTTCAGTGTGAATGAATCAGGATGCATAATTATTGGCAAAAAATGAGAAAGTCTTCTGTGATTTGTAAATATTGCTTCTTCAGTAGCTCTGCAATCTAAAATACAACGGAGCAAAGGCAGTACTAGAGAGTTAATAAATTAGTCAGCAGATGTGAGCACACCCACCCGCGTGCGCGCGTGCACACACACACACACACACGCACACACACACACACAGCATCTTATTACAAGCTTTTCTGAATTTTAAAGAATTAGTCCTGAGATACACAGCTTCAGTGTTGCACTAAGAAAGATCCTGTTGCATAGTCTTTTGTTATGGGCACACTTATTACATGATTCCTAGGTCAAGAACAAACTCCTTGATGGAAGATGCTTTCTGTTCTCGTATTTTTATTGCTCTGATTGTTCTTGTTTTTTGCATCTCTATAAAATATTTTATTTATAAAGTCCTTTATAATAAAAATAATATTCAAAAGAGCAAAGTACTTAACTTGGATCTGACAGAAGCATTAATTTTGTTTGGAGGATCCTGAATTCAGAAATAATGGTGTTAATTAGCATAGTTCAAAAGGTAAAAGCATGGACATAATTATGAATGCATTACATGAAACTAAAAGATAGCTAATAAAAATCACTTTATTTAGATTATTTCTCACATTTTTAAGGCCTTCACCTTCTGTTGTGTTGGTAGAATCAGGTAAGGTCAATTTTGAGACCCACTGGGAACTTCAGTGGGCCAATGGGGATGAAGAAGCCAAAAAAAAAAAAAAAAAAAAAGGATTTGGGGAGGGTGTTAACTTTGAGTAACCTGTAGATTGTTCCCTCTCAGAGTTACAATCATCAGTGCACTCTAAGTTTTCAAGGGGAAATAGCAACTTAAACTTAATCAAATTAATCTTAATATTAAATGGGCTCAGAGACATTATATGGCAGAGCAGCAGCATACATTCAGCTACTGAGTAATATTCAAAGTTAAATGCACAGTTACCATCTTTTCAGATTATGAAATATTATTCCTTTTCTACTGGGAAGCTGGAAAAAAATAGAAAAGGTGTAGGCATCTGGTAGGAAGGTGAAGTTAAGGAATTTTTTAGCCAAGATGTCCTGTATTTTGAAGACTGAAAAAATTCTGTGAGAGCCAAGGTTTATGAAGTTTTTTTTTTTTTTTTTGGTGGAAAATAAAATTGCTCTCTCTCCCTGTACCTTAGAATCATCCCTGTGACTGCAGTAAAGCAGGCTAAGTTTAAGATTACAGTTTCAGTTTCAACAGGGAATTATAGTTTGAATTAGACAAAAAACATAGTAAACATAGTTGGGAAAAAACAAAGCCTAAAGCATAACCTATACACACTACCAGGGCTTGCCTGAGTCTACACTGGATCCTTCAGTGAACACACATTCCAGGCTACAACCATTCAGAGGGTGGAGGCTTGTAATATGCAAATAGGATTGTTTCTATATTGGCCCACATGAGCACATACATGAGAGGATGAGTAAGTCTGTAGAAAAAAATATATTGGGTAAAAAGTAAATGCTACTATTAACATCATGTGGGATTTTGGGTCATCTGAAAAATTAAACAAAAGCACCAAATAAAATAAAGATTAGAATGCAAAAATTACATGCAGAAAACGATACATTTATTATATGTTACTTCTGTTTTACTGGAGGAAGGAAATGTATTCTCAAGGTTAAAGTGCTGTTTTACATGTATTCAGCTTTTGCTTCTTTACTTAAGAAAGTTGTGAATAAACATTTACATCTTGTCTCAAGGACTTAACTATCATATAAGAATGCTATCTGAGCCTACTTAGTGCCTTCCAGGGTCTCTCCACATCTACTGTGAGTTTGCAGGCAGTAATAAGCCTCAATGCTACATTCTAGCTCCCTGAAAAAGTTTTTTGCTTTTTGTTTTGTTGTTTGCTTGTTTTCTAGGCTCTACCTTCTTTATCCTCTGAATCCAATTTGTTCTGTTCTGCTATCTTCATTTTTTTCCCCTCGCTGCTTGGTTTTCATTTTTTTCTCCTTAGATGCAACTTCACTTGAATTATTTACTTGACTCTTAATTTGTCTGATTGTGTCTTTGGGCTTTGATGATATACAAACTGAGAACTTCTGAAATCTTGCCCCATTGCCAGACTTAGGATCTTCAATCCCCCATCCTCATCTAGGATCATTTGCATCCATGCCTTCATTTATCTAGGAGGGAAGTTTAGACCTAAAACTCACCCTACTTAGGAAGAATTAGACGAAAATGATTGAGGATATACGTTGATTTTATTTTTTTCGAAGACTCTAAAATCAATTAATGGAATTAAAGCCAAAATTTGTCTAAGTTACTACACTAGGCAGAAAGCTTTCTAAAGACAAGAATTTCGCTTGTCCATCAGCCTCTGATACAAAGCCCAGCACATAGGTACACATAAGGCAGAGTTTACTGGATATCTCCTGACTTACTGACTGACATTATGAACCAATGAAACCAAATACCTTCTGAGATATCTTAGACAATATGTGTGAAATATTGAGGTCAGAGTGGGTGATAAGCATGACAGTTTAATGACAACAATATATATCTCATTAAAGGTAAACTTCTCAATATGACTATATTTAGAGATAGAACATTTAAAGAGGTAGTTAAGGTTAAGTGAAGTAATAGCAGGGAGGCCCTAATGCAATATGACTGGTGTCTTTAGAAGAAAAGGGAAGGACACCATGAATGTGTGCACAGAGAAAAGGATAAGTAAAGGAAACAGTAAGAAGGTCATCTCCAAGCCAAAGAGAGAGACCTCAGGAGAGAACAAATGCACTGACACTTTGATCTTAAATGTCTAGTGTCCAGGACTGTGAGAAAATAAACATATTTTTTATGCCACCTGGTCCGTAGTATGTTGTTGTTATGGTACCTTCAGCAAACTAAGACACATAGTTATAAAGTATTTTTGTTACATGATAATCTGTGTTTAAGAAAATGCTGGCTGGGCAGTGGCTCACGCCTGTAATCCCAGCACTTTGGGAGGCCAAGGCAGGTGGATCACCTGAGGTCAGGAATTTGAGATCAGCCTGACCAACATGGAGAAACCCCATCTCTACTAAAAATACAAAATGAGTCAGACATGCTGGTGCATGCCTGTAATCCTAGCTACTCGGGAGGCTGAGGCAGGAGAATCACTTGAACCTGGGTGGCTGAGGTTGCTGTGAGCTGAGATCACATCACTGCACTCTAGCCTGGGCAGCAAGAGTGAAACTCCATCTCAAAAAAAAAAAAAAAAAATTCTATGTTCTTCTAAAGGATATCTGGAAGTTGTCCTAGTGACAAGTTGTTTCATTGTGCTCTTTGAAATATTTTTCTTTTAATAAGAATTTATTTTTTCTAACATGTTAACTTTTATAATACAGTCTCATTAGGGATTAGGGCTTAAACATCTGAGTTTTGGGGGATACAGTTGAGTTTATAACAATGTGCACTGTTTCATACATATAGTTTTAAAATTAAAATTTAAAAACCTATTATATATACCCCTTAATCCTTCTCACAATTTGAGAAATGCTTGTAGAGATCAATTAACTGATGATATACTATATAATCTTGTATTAGTTCTTGTTTTTTCTTTCATTCTTTTAGTAATGGATTGTAGTTAAGTCACAAATTGTTTTTAACTTTTCAAACACAATGACTTCACTTTCTGTAATATCTCCAGCCAGCAGATTTCATAAAAATAGTGTTACTGATATGCGTTTAGATAAATATTTGTGGAATTAAAAAAATCTTTTTCATTTCCAAATGCCATATATTTATGCAAATCAGTCATTATAAATAAATAAATCAGTGGAGCAAAAATGAAAAATTAAAAAAAAGGTAAATTTCTTCACAGAAGACGTGAAATTCAACTCTAACTATTGAACTTTGACTACATTTTACCCTAATTCTCTCCAACATATATATTTCTTGTGGCAATCAACTTCCACAGGCATCTGAAGAATTACTGAAACAGACGTCAATCTATGTCTTCTGGTATCACCTAAGTTTTGACTATGCATTTCTTATAGAAGCTTTCATTTTAACCTTCAGCACTTTGAAAACTGGTTTCTAGTCATTGATACTGCTGAGTTTTTAAATCTATTTTCCTTTCTGGAATTTTATCCGTGGCATAAGCAGTCTTAGTTTATTACTGACATCATCATTTATTACAAGTGTTCATCCTAACAATCCATTGTCTTTTAATGTCTTTTCTTTTTACTTATTTATTTTGATGGCCTGCCCAGCTCTGCGTTTGCCTTGCACTCCCAATTTGTTTTTCAGCCAAGTGGCTAGTGCCGAGTAATCAACTATCATCGTCCATCACCATCAGCAAGCTGCACACTATTCATTGCATTTCAATGGATGGAACACTTCAGTTTCACATCCCCAATGCCTTTGGCCTCTCTGCTAATACGTCTTCTACTTAATATTTTAGAGGCACCCAAAACATTGAATGTTTGAATATTCGGGTTCACAAGTAAACAGGGTGCAGTAGGAAAAAATCACCTCTAACTGCATGTCTTCTTCTCCTTTTGGTATATGAGTGCAGTGATGGCCTTTAAGTTCTTTGTCCTTTAGTAGGGAATCACCAACATTGTACTGATGCTAATCTTCTTAGTGTGGAAAATATTGCTTTTTGACAAATGTGCAAAGTTTTAAATCTTTCAGGTGAAAGGAACTCTGGAGTCTAATTAATTACTGTGTTTATTTATGTACAACAGTAATTTCAAATAGCTGAATCCCAAGTTATTCTCACAACGAGAATATTTTGCATCTAGAATACAGTTCAGATTGCAAAATAAGCATTAATTATTTTAAAAATACTACTTTGTGTTCTAATTTATTTTTGCTATAAAGAGCTGGATATATATTCACTATTACAGTTCCCTTTGACATGGGCAAATTCAGACAGAAAAATGAAGCAGATTTTTTAATGTGGTAAGCTGGAATGCTTACAAATAATAGCATATTAAGCTCAATAAAATGTTCAATTTAATTGCCAAAGGTTATCATATTATCTTTACTTTCTTATAACTTCATATGACAAAATAAGTTTAAATATGGATTTAAACATGTTTTGCAGATGCCCCTTAGGCTTCCTTATGTATACCCTCAATCACAGGGTAAGTACATAAATTATTGTACAATCCAGAACACTTTAGATATTGGAAAGGTACCAAAACCAATAAAACTTATATATATTTTTGAAATATTTATTGCTTGATTGATTTATTAAATTACTAAGCTATGAAATCACTCTATTTAAAAATCAAATTTCATTCTGTCATTTGTGACTACATATGTGAGCCTGGAGGATACTATGCTAGGTGAAATAAGCAAGGCACAGAAAGATAAATACTGTATGATCTCAGTTATATGAGGAATCTAAAAATATTGAACTGAAATAAGTAGAAAGTAGAATGGTGGTTATCAGAGTCGGGGTGGGAAAGGTACATTTTAAATTAACACATCTTGGTAGATCATAACATTTTTAATTGAAACAATGTTGTTTATCTAGGAGCTGACATGACTGAGAAGTTCAGATCAAACTATGTAAAATCAAGGATTTTCTAAAGTCTAACTTATTTCAAATAAAAATATTTAAACATTTTATCTAAAATATTTAAGTAAATCTGTATGTATACTATCACAATTTAGCATACTTTTCTTTGACAAATATTTTTATGAATAAAAGCCTCCAAAATGTTGTTTTTATGACACATTTAATGTTATACCAAATTTTTGCCTAAATTAGATACTGTTAAATTAGATACCTAAATTTGGTATAACATTAAATGTATGATAAAGACAACTTTTTTGTGATTTAGGCCAAATCAGGCCTTTTTAATTTATTAGCTTTGGGTGGAGAATATAAACATAACTGAATATATGTGCTCTATCAAAAGATTCTAACCTCAATTTGAAATTTTTCATAAAGCATTTATAGGCCAGGTGCAATGGCTCATGCCTATAATCTCAACACTTTGAGAGGCTAAGGCAGGAGAATCACTTGAGGACAGAGATCCAGATCGGTCTGGGCAACATAGCAAGACTCCATCTCTCTTAAATTAAGAAAAAAAAAGAAAGCATTTCTAGAACGGCATGATTTAATAGTTTAAATTTGAGCATTCCTAGTTTTATTTGTTGAGTTCTCTTTTAATTTTATAGGGATATGTTGAAATTTTTATTTTTAAATTTTGTCTCTGTTATTTTCTAAGAGTTTTAACAACTACAAATTTGATATTCATTAACTAAAATATTTTGATTAAATATTTTAAACTTATTTTGAAACAAATACACCTACAATTTAGATTAAAAAATTACAGGAAGTTTCAGTATCTCACTGAAGTTTGATTTATCAAAGTTAATTTTTTTGGAGAGTAAACATTTCTAAAATTGAATTAGTGATAAGCAGAAGACAGAGAAAGCATAGGATGCCATGCTGAAGTCTATTTAGTTTTAGAAATCAGCTGTTCACAAAAATATTATAATTTAGGCACATTATGTAATAAAAAGTATGCAAAGTTTTACATTTTATTTTGTTACTAGTTACAGCTTATTTTGATGTAGTTATAAATTGTCTGCACAATAATAAGTTATAAGTATATTTCTAATCCATTAGTTTTTTAATTTAGTAAAAGCACTTTAAAATAATACTGTGCTCCATCAATGTTTTTATTCTTGCTACCACTGCAAAATCAGATGTTTCCAATGTTGAAAGTTTAACTGAATTTGCAAAAGCATCACAATAACATGTAATATTTTACCTTTCATGGATTGAACCTCTAGAGCTATACTTTGAGGTTATAAATTGGATAAAGGTAAATGATCAAACCATTATTGATATTCACTAGATTTCCATTTCAAGGCTTTGAAGAACTAATGTAAAACTGGTATCATTTAAAACATTGTGAAGTTTTTTTATTTGCTAATGGAGTCAGTGAATTAACTATTACTATTTAATTTGGAATAAAAATTACATGAAATTAATTTAGAAGAACCATCTTATGATATAAACAAAAAGTATTTATTTACCAAATGATATAAAAATACAGTTTTGCAGTGGCCCAATTAAATAGCTGTCCCAGATACAGTTTTAATAAAAATCACTTTAGAAAAAATACTGATTATTTCATTGAATTTATGCCTTCTAATTTTCATATATTCAATGATATGGCCAAACTTCATGATATAGACCAATGTTTAAAAAATGTAATTTTTACATTCATCAGCCATCTTAAGAAATAGAGACTCAGCACTTTCACCTTTTAGTCCTTTGCTTATGAAAAGGTTCATAATCAAATGATTAATGGTTAAAAAGAGATTACCTCTGGTTTCAGCTCCAGCATGTAAGGAACTTGGAAGTCATCACTCTGATCTTTAGAAGAAAAATTAGGACAACCTGTAAATCAGTGCTCATCAGAAAACTATAGTTGCAGGACAAATCACCACACCAAATCCAGGAGTCTGGTTAATCCTTAGAGACACAAGTAAGACCTGTTTATGTGGAGCAGAAGCCACTGAAGCCATAAACTGGTAGAAACACTTAAATGGTTGACTATTTTAATAAGTTGCTGGAGAATAATGCTAATAAACTAGTGTACTAGTCTGTTCTCACACTGCTATAAAAAATACCTGAGACTGGGTAATTTATAAAGGAAAGAGTTTTAATTGACTCACAGTTCTGCATGGCTGAGGAAGCTTCAGGAAACTTACAATAATGGTAGAAGACGAAGCAGGCACATCTTACATGGTGGCAGGTGAGAGAGAGTGTGTAGGGGAGCACAGGAAAAACTGCCATTTATAAAACCATCAGATATCCTCAGAATTCACTCACTATCATGAGAACAACATAGGGGAAAACATCCCCATAATCCAATCACTTCCTTCCCTCAACACATGGCGATTACAGATCCCTCCCTGGACATGTGGGAATTATAATTTGAGATGAGATTTGGGTGGGGACACAGAGCCAGCCCATATCAACTAGCATGAGTGTTGTTGCATGTGTTTCCTTGTTTTGTCCTCTGAGAAGACCTAGAAAAAATGAACTTGCAAAGCAGTGAACATACCTGGCATCTGTATTTTGGTTTCTCCTACCATTTTCCAATATAAGGAATCAGAGCTTCTTTGAGAATGTCTAATTACATTACTGGGCTAGGAAATACATAGAATAAGTCTGAAGCATCCTATGGTATCAGAAAGCGAAAAAACATTCTAAATTAAATGCAATGGTGGAGATACGTCACAGGAATAAAAAGAGCTTCCACTGGCAAAGATACAACAATCTGAGCAACTAATTAAACAATGTAGTGTTGAATTATAACCCAGTGTATAAACAGAATATGCATGAGGCTATAAGTATATAAATAAATGATTGAATCACTAACTAAATGGGGGGGATAGACAAATCTCTAATATAAGAGAATTCCCAAACATGATGTAGATACCCTGTCCACAAGGTAATGGAACATAACTTTTCACGCCTTAAGTGTGGGCTGTGCATAGTTGCTTCCTTTCAAAGAGGATGATATGAAAAGGGTAAAAGAAGAGAAACTATACAGTGGAAAGAGCTGACATGAGCTACATAATGATCACAGTTAACATCAACAGAAATGTCATGTTGACAGTATGTACTCTTAATATGATGTTATAAAAATGCCAATTTACTCTGTAGTCTTTCTCACATGAACTCATAACCCCAGTCTAATCATCAGAAAAAAGCATCAGACAAATCCTGACTAAGGGTCATTCAACAGAATACCAGTATTCCTCAAAACTGTCAAAGTCACCAACAGTAAAGGATTCTAAGAAACTGTGGCAGCCAAGAGAAGACTGAGGAGACATGATGGCCAAATTTCTTATGACATCCCAAATAAGATCTTGGATCAGAAGGAGGACATTATTCAAAAATTAAGAAAATCTGGAATCATCGATTTTGGTTAAAAATAACATATCAATATTTTTGCAACTTTTCTGCGAAAACTAAATATACTGTAAAATAAACGTTTATTTCAAAAAGTAAATTTCAGAAAGAGTATATCATCAGCAAACAAAAAAATTAACAGAGTTGAGATTTTCACCATGCAGAAATTGATAAAAAGAACTATAGCAAAAACATTCTGGTCATATATTCTAGAATAAGATGCTTTAGTCTCTATTTCACTCACACTATCAAGAAATGACCTGGTAGTATTTGTATCCTATAGACTCTAGCACATAGTTCAACCATTCCGGTCAGCCACTTGAAGTACAAGCCAGTTGAGTTGTGTGCTAGGGTCTACAAGATATAAATGCCACCAGGTCACTTCTTGATAGAGTCAGTTGAAACACAAACGTTTATAAATAGAAACCAATAAATGATGTGAGTGAAACAGACACTAAGCCAAGACTAGATGCTTGAATCAGAAAGCACTTATTTTGACAGTGAGCACTTAACACTGCTGATCTGGATGGGGGTTGTCCAATTACTTTGCCTCTTGAGATTTTCAGGAAAGGAGAGAGAGACTATCACTACTTCTCTTTTATATTTATTCATGTAATAAAAGTTAAAAACTCTGTTGAGAGCACAAGCATCCTACACTCTACCCCATAAGACCATGGCAGAAACTGTAACACACATCTACAAATCCCTCTCTGACTTATATTGAACTACTCCTAATAATGTGTCTCAGGCAAAAACTTAGGCAAAATGCTAACTAGATGGGACACCAGGATATAGGTAAATATCATCAATGATGACTGTCTGCAGACACCCAGGGTGTATGGCCAGTTTATTCAATAAATCTCTCCAGAATTCTCAGTTTCCAGGGTTCGTGTTATAGCTCATATTAAGGGTTTACACATATTAAGGGTTTACAATTCACGTATTTTTATTACTTTTACTTTGTTATGAAAATTGCCAAATTGGAACTAGGCAAGACTTTGGCAGGTGATCTCATCCATTGCCATAATTTTACCAAAAATGTTACAAAAACACAAGCAGGATAAGTGATGTGAAGTCCACAAAGATCACTCATGTCAGATCCATAATTACAACCTACAGCTTCAAAACTCCAACCTTGTTCTCTCATTTCACCACCTTGATAGTTTATGCTGAAACCCTATCTTACTTTGGCTCAAGCCTGATGTGCCTTAGGAGCTTTGTTTCAGAGTAGCCTGGATGGCTTTATGAAACTAAAGGTATTTATGAAATGATTTCTTTATATATTTTTAATAACATTCAACTTGTGCTTTTTTAAAAGTAACAAACTGAATCAGAAATAAAAGGTACCATGCAACCTGATCAACCTCCATCTTATGAGATGATTCCAGTGATAGAATTATTCCAGTGATTCAATCAGCATCTTATTAGGAAGCATCTACTGTTTCTAAACCTAGGTAGGAGACTGAGGGTTGAGAGTGGGGCAGAGTATGAAATGTCCAAGTAACTTATTTAGAATGGAAGATTCAGAAGTGGATGTAATTCAAGGTGATACACACACACACATATATATATGTATATATGTATATATATGTATATGTATATATGTATATGTATACACACACACACACACATATATATATACACATTAGGTTATAATATAACACAATTTTATGGGAAAACCAATTGGAGTAATATCAATTCTGACTGGAAGATCGGGTAGAGAATCATGAAGAATGGATATTTGAGCTTCCAAGTTAAAGTCATGGTATGTAGGAATAACAGGAAAAAGGATAGAACATAGTTACTAATAGTGACTGCAGAATGACTATTGTCCTTATTTGTTAAGATGTTTCTTTAAGGCTATTAGTGAAGATTTTATAGAAAGGTATATTGGAGCCAGATCATAAAGTTCCCCCAAAGTTATTCCAAGAGAGCAGACAAACTGACTGAATATCATTTAAACTACTGTGTAACAAATACTATATAGTGCAAAAGTAGCATCTTTGAAATGAGAAATATTTACTAAATTTTATATATTATTCAATATATCAAAGCTCCCCAGATCAGTATTATAAAAGTGAAAAAGGAAATAAATCAGAATCATCAAAGGTTAGAAAAAAAAAGTAAGCAATGATAAGCATTTGAAAGATTCCACCTAGTAGAAAAGCAGCAGTTAGTGCATCATGTGGAGCTATTACGAGGCTTTCTTACAAATGGTGAGACTTCTCTGGTGTTGGTTAGTGTTACCTCTGGAGGCTTCGCTGAGGCTGAGGGCTCCTGCCTACCTACAGCCAATGAATTCTATCTCATAGAGGCTTTTGATTAAGCAGCCTCTACTTGGTATGCACAGAGGATAATATGTTTTATACAAAATACAGTTTACTTGAATACCTATACCATGTATAAAAATTTAAATTCAAAGATAATAACTTCTTTTATTACAAATATACAATAGAGAATTAGGGCTTAGGTGAAAGAAAAAAATATGAAATCATTTATATGTGATTTACACAAACAGTCAATATATATTATCTTATTTTTATATATTAGTTGTGATCTAAATCTACACATAGATTTTTAAGCCTTGTTAATTTTCTAGAAATTACAAGAAATATTGATTTTATTCTCCCAGCTATGCTCTTAAATATACTGTTTTAAGGAAAAAAAATTCCATAAAAAATTTTTATTTCTCATAAAAGCAAATAACCAATAAGGAAAAATTTTATTATTTAGCTACAGTAACAAATTCTCAGAGTAAATCAACCAAAGAAAATTATAATTTAAAATAAGTATAAGACATATAAACATAACATAACTGTTTATAACGTTAAAATGTGCTTATTTTTTAATTATTTCTATAAAGTGACAACTCAAATGAGTGACTGTTATTCCAATGAGGTTTTCAGGTTTACTATTTATAAGGTTCCTTAAAAATGGGGTGGTTGAGGGACACAGATAAGTAGAGGAGCAGGTAGTTGGTTGGGTGAATAGTTACATTCCTATGAGACTTTAATTAGCTACCAGTAAATCTATATTTTACATGAGATAAGGCGAGTATCTGAAGAGACAAAGGGAGTAAAAGAATAGTCAATTATGCAGCTATCTCTGAGTAGGTAGAAGAAAGGGTCTTGACTCTGTCCAATGACTTGTCCTGGGAAGATAAGCTTATAATGACATTATCCATGTGGAATGGAACACACTTTAGTTTTAGGAATTAGATTTAGATTGTAGACTTAAAGTTACAATTGGCATGCCCTTCTTTATAGGAGCCCAGCAAAGAATTTATTGATGAATGATCTACAGAGGCAATCCTCCATAGATGCCTGAGAACTTTTACCTTTCCATGGGGATCTGGTTGAGGCAAAATGTTAGTAACAGCTATCCGTTTAAAAGATAGTGTTGCAATGACTTTCTCCTTATATAAGAAGTTCTAGAGGTCCTGATATTTTTTAATTTTCTATTACAAAAGTTAGGTAAATATAGTTTCATAAATATTCATTATTTACCTTAAAATGTATTATATAAACTACCCACATAGTATAAGGCAATAATATACATATAGGAACAAATATAAAATAACATTATATAAAATTATTAATGTAAGTACAATATATAATTTAAATATAGTATATTATTTCTAAGATACCGTAAATATAGTATTCCACATGCATCCATTCTGGGAG